>NC_072773.1:31812490-32138333 GCF_022539595.1 Amphiprion ocellaris
ATTTGTTTTTCAAAGAAAACCTTTCTGGAGTGTTTTTCACGCCCTCCTTTACATTATTTCACCATATTGCACATTTTTACAACATGTTTGAAAAATTTCATTTTTTTTTGACATAGTATAGTAAGGCGTTTTTTTTGCGCCAAAATTCGTGATGATTTTTTTTTCAAAGAAAACCTTTCTGGAGTGTTTTTCACGCCCTCCTGTACATTATTTCACCATATTGCACATTTTTACAACATGTTTGAAAAATGGCATTTTTTTTCGACATAGTATAGTAAGGCATTTTTTTTGCGCCAAAATTCATGATGATTTGTTTTTCAAAGAAAACCTTTCTGGAGTGTTTTTCACGCCCTCCTTTACATTCTTTCATCATATGGTACGTTTTTACAACATGTTTGAAAAATGGCATTTTTTTTTCGACATAGTATAGTAAGGCATTTTTTTTGCGCCAAAATTCATGATGATTTGTTTTTCAAAGAAAACCTTTCTGGAGTGTTTTTCACGCCCTCCTTTACATTATTTCACCATATTGCACATTTTTACAACATGTTTGAAAAATGGCATTTTTTTCCGACATAGTATAGTAAGGCGTTTTTTTTGCGCCAAAATTTGTGATGATTTGTTTTTCAAAGAAAACCTTTCTGGAGTGTTTTTCACGCCCTCCTTTACATTCTTTCATCATATGGCATGTTTTTACAACATGTTTGAAAAATCGCATTTTTTTTTTGACATAGTATAGTAAGGCATTTTTTTTGCGCCAAAATTCGTGATGATTTTTTTTTCAAAGAAAACCTTTCTGGAGTGTTTTTCACGCCCTCCTTTACATTATTTCACCATATTGCACATTTTTACAACATGTTTGAAAAATGGCATTTTTTTTCGACATAGTATAGTAAGGCGTTTTTTTTGCGCCAAAATTCGTGATGATTTTTTTTTCAAAGAAAACCTTTCTGGAGTGTTTTTCACGCCCTCCTTTACATTATTTCACCATATTGCACATTTTTACAACATGTTTGAAAAATTGCATTTTTTTTCGACATAGTATAGTAAGGCGTTTTTTTTGCGCCAAAATTCATGATGATTTTTCTTTCAAAGAAAACCTTTCTGGAGTGTTTTTCACGCCCTCCTGTACATTATTTCACCATATTGCACATTTTTACAACATGTTTGAAAAATGGCATTTTTTTTCGACATAGTATAGTAAGGCGTTTTTTTTTGCGCCAAAATTCATGATGATTTGTTTTTCAAAGAAAAACTTTCTGGAGTGTTTTTCACGCCCTCCTTTACATTCTTTCATCATATGGCACGTTTTTACAACATGTTTGAAAAATGGCATTTTTTTTCGACATAGTATATATAGTAAGGCATTTTTTTTGCGCCAAAATTCATGATGATTTGTTTTTCAAAGAAAACCTTTCTGGAGTGTTTTTCACGCCCTCCTTTACATTCTTTCATCATATGGCACGTTTTTACAACATGTTTGAAAAATGGCATTTTTTTTCGACATAGTATAGTAAGGCATTTTTTTGCGCCAAAATTCATTTGTTTTTCAAAGAAAACCTTTCTGGAGTGTTTTTCACGCCCTCCTTTACATTCTTTCATCATATGGCACGTTTTTACAACATGTTTGAAAAATGGCATTTTTGTTCGACATAGTATAGTAAGGCATTTTTTTGCGCCAAAATTCATTTGTTTTTCAAAGAAAACCTTTCTGGAGTGTTTTTCACGCCCTCCTGTACATTATTTCACCATATTGCACATTTTTACAACATGTTTGAAAAATGGCATTTTTTTTCGACATAGTATAGTAAGGCGTTTTTTTTTGCGCCAAAATTCGTGATGATTTTTTTTTCAAAGAAAACCTTTCTGGAGTGTTTTTCACGCCCTCCTTTACATTCTTTCATCATATGGCACGTTTTTACAACATGTTTGAAAAATGGCATTTTTTTTCGACATAGTATAGTAAGGCGTTTTTTTTTGCGCCAAAATTCGTGATGATTTTTTTTTCAAAGAAAACCTTTCTGGAGTGTTTTTCACGCCCTCCTGTACATTATTTCACCATATTGCACATTTTTACAACATGTTTGAAAAATTGCATTTTTTTTCGACATAGTATAGTAAGGCGTTTTTTTTGCGCCAAAATTCGGGATGATTTTTTTTTCAAAGAAAACCTTTCTGGAGTGTTTTTCACGCCCTCCTGTACATTATTTCACCGTATTGCACATTTTTACAACATGTTTGAAAAATTGCATTTTTTTTTCGACATAGTATAGTAAGGCATTTTTTTGCGCCAAAATTCATGATGATTTTTTTTTCCAAAGAAAACCTTTCTGGAGTGTTTTTCACGCCCTCCTTTACATTATTTCATCATATGGCACGTTTTTACAACATGTTGAAAAATCGCATTTTTTTTTCGACATAGTATACTATGGCGTTTTTTTTGCGCCAAAATTCATGATAATTTTTTTTTCCAAGAAAACCTTTCTGGAGTGTTTTTCACGGCCTCCTTTACATTATTTCATCATATGGCACATTTTTACAACATGTTGAAAAATTGCATTGTTATTTCGACATAGTATAGTAAGGCCTTTTTTTGCGCCAAAATTCATGATGATTTTTTTTTCAAAGAAAAAATATACAGAATATATCCCCTTTGCGCCCCGCAAGTCGTGTCCTTTTCCACAGTGTAAGCTGATCCGTTGACGACATACTAAACTATGAGGTTTTTGTCATATTTTGGACGACATACTAAACATAAGGCTGCTACTGACTATTGGAGTATTGGGCGTAAAGCATTGGCACTATAACCATTGGTATACATTTGTGCTTTCATTACAAAGGTGAGATTTTAGCATCACTATTTGCTTTTTGTCCCAACTTATGTAATTTTCAACATTTGTTTGACTATCTTAAAGGCTCCTGTGGACATCCTGGAGGTGATGGTCAAACCTAAATGTGCAGACACAGACAAAGTTGACGGTGAAGGACGAATAAAGAGAAATGTGTAGAAGTGACGTTTACCCTAGGAAGGCACTGGGATGGTTTTCATTGAGAGGTGCCAAACTAGCACCCAGGGCTGACGCATCCCTGCATATAACCAAAGTCCAAGTCAGTAAAAGGAGAAATAGAAAAAAAGTGGCACAACACATCTACTGAAACAGTATCTTTGAAGATTTTTCTCAATAAAAAAACAACACTGATATTTAAAAAGGGTGTAATGTGCAAAAAAATGTCTGCTTGGATTTGGATATTTCACTTGCATTACATGGATTTAGTGAGACATAAAATGAGAGGTGTTATAAAGTGTAACAGGAATAACAGAGGCTGCTTCAAGAGAGTACTGGAACATTTTTTCTGTGAAGAAGAAGAAATGCTTTTATTTGAAATCACTGCATAAATATGACCGATACAGCTGAGATAGGAATTGGACGTTTCTAAATTCATAACAGCAAAAGTTTGAGAGCCTCCAATACCTTAAAGTCTGAAATTTGTTAACCCTCCTGTTGTCCTCATTTACGGGCACCAAAAAATATTGTTTCCTTGTCTGAAAAAAATCCAAAAATTTCCGCAAAAAAATTCCACAAATTTCTGAATATTTACAAAACCTTCAGGAAGAAAATTCCAATAATTCCTTAAAAGTTTCCCTTTAAATTTTTATTTTAAAAAAATCCCCCAAATTTTGCAAGAAAATTCTTGGAAATATTTTCAAAAAATGAGTAAAATCTTCCAAAAAACATAAAAATATCTAAAGTGATTCCATATATATATATCAGTAAAACTTCTAATATTTTCTTGAAGAACATTCACATAAAAATCAACCCAAATCCAGCGAATTTTGCTGGATTTTGGTTGATTTTTTTGTGAATGTTCTTAATAAACATTTTTAACATTTCTTTTTTTCCACCAAAAAATGTTTTCAGATTTCCCAAAAATGTTGAAAATGTGGACATCAGAAGTTTCACTGTGAAAACACATTTTTTTCCCACATTTTCAAACTTTAAATTGGGTCAATTTTGACCCACAGGACAACATGAGGGTTAGCTATTGTTACGGCCACAGGTAATTGTGTGCCGTCTTGTTTCTGGGGTAGATTCCTTTCGGGTCTTTGGGTGGGTCCAGCTGTGGCTAGTTTCAGAGCATCTCTGGAACCCAGTGGCCAGTTGCCTCAACTGATGAGTCCAGAGTAGAAGACCTGCACTCCAGCCTTGTTCTCCCCACCTCCCGACCCATCTGATTGGGCCACCACCCAGTTCCCTCCACCTTCAGCCAACCCGGTGCAACCATCACCACACCTGAAGAGGATATACCTGCAACCTAAACTCTCAGTCGGGGCGGCTGGTTTGATGTAACCAGTTCACCCTGGTGCCTTTTTGGGATTTGTTTGTATTCCTGCGTGGTCCATCGGTTCCGTAGCCACTGAGGGGTGACTACGGACCTTTAGACCTTTAGAGCTTCTGTTACCCTTCGTTTGGTTTTATTTTGTTCTTTAATTTGGCAGCACCCACCAGTCTTTTCCTTGTTTAACCACTGTTCTGTTAAATTTGCTACTGAGCAATAAATTGCTTTACCCGAACCAATAACATCTGGTGATTTTTGTTGCATCCAGCTGACCCTAGAGGTTGGATCGTAACACTATCTTAACCCTCGTGTTGTCTTGCGGGTCAAAATTGACCAAAATCCAGCGAAATTCGCTGGATTTTGGTTGATTTTTATGTGAATGTTCTTCAAGAAAATATTAGAAGTTTTACTGATATATATGGAATCACTTGAGATATTTTTAGGATTTTTTTGGAAGATTTTTACTCATTTTTTGAAAATATTTCCAAGAATTTTCTTGCCAAATTTGGGGGATTTTTTTAAAATAAAACTTTTAAGGGAAACTTTTAGGGAATTATTGGAATTTTCTTCCTGAAGGTTTTGCAAATTTTCAGAAATTTGGGGATTTTTTTTGCTGAATTTTTGGATTTTTTTCAGACAAGGAAACAATACTTTTTGGTGCCCGTAAATGAGGACAACAGGAGGGTTAAAGGTTCCTGTGGTCATTCTAGAGATGATCACAGGTTAAAGCTAAATGTGCAGAGATTGATGGTGTAAATGTTGTTGCCTGGTGCAGGACAGCACCACGCAACATGAATGAATGGGTGAGGAGGTGGTCTAGAAGTAAAGTCAATGAGAGAAATGAGTAGAAGTGACACTTACACAGAGAAGTGAGCGTTTTCAGCAAGAGGAGCCATATGGGGACCCATAGGCGTGGCATCCCTGCACACAAATAAACAACATGTTTCCGTCCTGGCTATTTTCATCTTGAACTGCATCAAATGAAATAGTCTGGTGTAATAAATAGCTCCTTACGTGCCGACTTTAGTATGGAGGGACACAGGGATGTAACCCGTGGTACATGACTGCACTTGAGGCTCTGTTTCAAAAAGGAGAAAAAAAATAAAGAACTGCATCTGCTGGCTGCTTGGTTGAGCTTAAACGTAAGAACATACAGCTGACTCTGAAGACCATTACCTGTGTAGAATTTTTTGAAAACTTCATGTTTAGGAAACTCAGGATACAGGTACGTGATGTGGTTGATGTCCCGGATGCGGTCGCCAAGGCTACGGATCTCGAGATCCCTCTTGGTGAAAGGCTGGATGTTCTGGATTTTCTGTCCCCCATCTGGGAGGGAAAAAAAAGTTTGTCAGCACATCTGTGGAAGTGTGTATAAAAAAAGAAAGGCAGTCAAAAAGAGAAGAGCAAGGGTGTCACTGACATATTGTTGCTACTCTCACTAGGATTACTACTTTTTACTACCATGTGTGATACTAGCACTATGTAAACTGGAAAATGTAGAAAATAAACTGGTATTGTTAATATCAATCATAATATCAATATCAATGCGTATTGATTAGAGCCGTTTCCAAAAGTTCTAAATCTAAAGTGTATCTCCCCCCTTTAACCCTTTGAACCCCAAGCTGGGCAAGTTTTGCTCCTGTGACATTTTTACTCCCTGCGGGCTCATTTTTCACCACAATATAAAGTCCTGCACCTCTATGGAAACAGCACAACCATGTCTAGGAGTAGAGAGACTCAAATGTGCAACATATCATAGTTATAGTGCCATAAATCATTAAAAATATATTATTGAATTTGTTGTTGAATTTATTGTCGTTTAAGTTGTTGTGGTTGTTGTTTAATTGGTTATTTATTCTACAAAAATGACAGAACTGTATATTAAAAGGTACAACATTTTTCCAAGTGTCCACACGTGTTAGCGATATTTGAAAAAGTTGTATTTCCACACAGCATAGATGTTTTACTTATTTTTTTAATTAGTTTCCATACTTGTTTCCTCTAAGTGCAGCCAAAAAGTTCCTAAATTTCTGTCATGTGACTGTTGATCACAGCTGAGTCATTAATGGCTTCATGGTTGCACTGATGAGTGCAAAATTTTTATTTTTTTTTACAAAAAGTGGGTATTGTAAATGGTTTATTTTTAGCATTTTTTTAAGATGTAGAATTAAGTGATTTTGATTAAATATCCCAATTATAAGGCTAGAATTGGATATTTTTCCAGATGAATAGCACGTCACAGATGAGTAGTGAAAGGACTGTCAGAAAGTTTAGCTATTATTTCAGTTTTTTACGGTTTCTTGCCCCAATAAATGGGATAATGCTGTTCTTTTTCTTGAGATAACATGTCTTGCACACATGTCGGCGAGTGTTTGGGGTTCAGATGGTTAAAACTGTATCTGTTCAACAATGTAATAAATCCTTTAAAAACATTACGTCAAAATTTATTTCAGTGATGTAATGATGAAAAATACTGTGTAAATGTAGGCATGAGATGATGTGTGTTTAAGAGTAAACGGAAAAAACAAAACAAATTCCACTGACAAACAGATACAAAAGGCAGACTATATAATTTCCCTCTAGATGACATCAGCACTGATTTTCCTGGGTGTCCCTTCACATCATCACAGTGCAAACAAGAAAAAGAAGAATTTATAGCAAAAAAAAATTTAACAAAACATAATCCAACTCAACTGATGCCACACCAACACTTACTTTCAGTAGCGGACACATAAGCGATGGTGATGCCTCCGATCTCAGAGTCACTAAAGCGAAGCAGGAACGTCCCATTGGGCCTGTCTTTGAGAATCAGGTGCAGATGTTGTTTCCCAATGAAACCAAATATCAGCCTGGTGGAACAACACATTAAAAACACTTGTCATTAAATCAGACTCTCACAAGCTGCTAAACATTTACTCCTGAAACATCAGCGGGATCTTCTCACCCTTCGCTCCAGTAGGTCTTCAGGTGTTTCTTGGTTAGTTCCATCACTCCCTCAAACCACTGCCAGAAAGTGAACGGTCGTCCTGGGAGCACCTCCTGTAAGGTCGAAACGCACCGTCAGATTTGGACGTCAGGCTGTGAAAGTCTGTGCAAGAGGATTTATGCATACCTTATTAAACTGGGCCCAGGAAACCATCATGTTGCTGAAGTCTTCAGCAAAGTCGGGCTTGTCAAATATCTTCTGGGCCAAGAAGTGTTGGTTGTAGTGGTCCAGATTATGTTGCGTCTGGACCTCAGAGGTAAATTTACAGTTGAGGGTGCTGCACATCATCCTCCAGGGCACACGCTCCGGCACCACGAAGGGAACTCTGTCCTGATGGCAACGACAAAAAGGCTCAACACTGATATGCATTTACAAAGATGTGAGAGGAGGATAAAGTAAAAATCCCCTACAGTCCCCGATGTCGACTTCAGACTGGGTTCTTTTCAAGCAAAAAGCCCAAAAACAGGATGCTCGTCCAAGTCTACAGAGCTTGTGTGCACATTAGTGTATGTTTGCGAGGTAAAGAAAACAATAATTTTAAACTTACTCGCTCAGAAAATGCACAGTCCCATATGATGGTGGCCACAGCGTTGTTGTCCTGGCTGCCGTGAACGATGACGACAACCGGCTGCGAGATCATCTACAATCAAGGACATCGTGAGAATGTTTATTTTAAATCACAATGAATCAGCACAGGAAAGCTGACCAATAAAATGCCAGGATGCCGAATGCAACTGGGCTCAATGTAATGTGAAACAATAAAGAAAATATCCCCATCATCAAGGTTCATTCTGAGAAACGGGATGTACAAAAACAGCTAAAACCACGCAGAACAAAGGAGTTCCGAACCTGTATCCTGTAAGGAGTGTCACAGCCTGTGATGGTGATCTCTGTGGAGAACAGAAGGGCAAATTTCTCCTCGGTCACAGACTCTGATCCTTTCCTGTCTGCTCTTTTGATTTTCTTGATGGACTGTTGAATGAAAATAAGAGTTTAAATGAGTTAAAAAGGCAGAGTAATAATCAAACATGGGGCAGTTAACGAAGACGTGACCTACCATGTTTCTGAAGGTGGCACATGTGCTCTTGCTGGCTGTGTTGTGTTCAAGGATGGCCGAGTTGTTGATCAGCTCCCCGACATTATCCCTGCAGAGTCAATGTCAACGTGATAACCTAGATGTGATTTACTTATGCGACAATTTATGAGACAATAAACAACACACAAGATTAAACAATTCTCATATGTACTTGTAATGAAAAAGCCAGTTTACACAGCAGAAATATCCTATAATGAAGTTCTGCGTCTTTTATGAATCTTGTCACAACAAAAATCATAAAAAGCTCACTTCAACGTTTTACATTTACAGGGGGTCCTCGGTTCACGACGTCATCAACCTACAGCGCTTCGTCGTTGTGTCAAAACTGGTTAAGTGGAACTAGTTGATGAGCGAAGCGGACGAATACGTCATCATGCGGTGCAATAAGACGGCTTTGTTTACATTCTCCGGTTGTACGCCACCTTGGCTTGTGTTACATTCGCTAACTTTTTGCCCTTCATTACGGCTCCCAAGCGTAAATCAGACTCTTCTGATGCCGTCTCCATGGAAGTGAAACTAGATCTAGTAAAACACTCGGAACAGAGCGAAACACTGACGAACATCGATCAAGTTGCAAAAACAGTGCAACATTTTGTAGCGACCCTCTGTGATGAATGAGTGAGACTTTATCTGGTTCTCTGGTCTGCACGGAGCAACACACTACTGCTGACTCTCAGCCAATCAGAGCTAACTAAACACGGCACGTTCGCTGACATTAGGTAAACCTTAAACTGAACAATAAACATTGAAACCTCAACATCAACAAGAATATCAGTCCGTTACAATATTCTGTTATCTTCTTGTAAAATGACTACTATACGTGCATGAAAGTTGTTGGTATTCATGACTTTTCTGAAGAACTGATCATAACGTGATGGCCGTAAAGGCTTTGTTTACATTTTCGCCGGAGTTCCGACTTATGGCGAAAATTGACTTACATCACACTGTTGGAGCAGAACTCTGATGTAAGTCGAGGACCCCCTGTATACAACCACGACAAACTTGGATCCTTTGCTGTTCAACAGCAAACTTCTTAGGTCAAAATGGAGCAACATAATACAGATCTAATGGAGTTTAGGATAACAACTGTATGGTTAAGCTTGCTCTGATTTTTGGCCTAACTGTGTAAATGACAGTTTTACTAACTAAATCCAATGCATATGTTTGACATTATCTATGTTTCAGTTTATTGTGCCGTAGTAAATATGTGTTTCGAGGTGCAGGTTTGCTCTCTAAATTACCACCCATATATAATCTCCTATAAAATCCTTTAGTGTCTCTGTAAACCAGTCAAGCTGCACAAGTTGCAGTTTGCATCCATGACTTGTCCAGACTAATATTATATATCTATTGAATACTCTGATGAATGCAAGTTCAATGACAGAAACAAAAGGAAGAGTCACGTTCCTTGTATGTTCTTGGCCACGAAAGCTGATTTTGACAGAATGCAAAGCTGTAGCTGTGACACTCAACGATACTTCAAACGTAGATGTTGCAAAGGAGCTACAAATTCTAAAATGTGTAAAACGATCACCACACTTTCAAGGTGGACACCCAAAATTAGTATCATCAATTCAGGATCCGATCAATTGTGAAATATGGCCACAATCTCTGCTTCTGTTCCTGAGCTGTGGTGTTGAATAATGGCTAGGAAAGCATTTTTGCAGAACATTATGATGCCACAGTGAATTAGTCTGTTCACCTTCTGTCATCAATTTGCCATTTTATTCTATTATTTGTGTGATATTTAGCTATAATTCCAATATAAATTCTTGAGTTACGGTCTAAAACATGTCTTACAAGGTCACAGTGATCTCTCTGCAATAAATTCTAATGAATTCACCCTGGACTCTAAGTGGATGTTTGTGTCAAATCTGATTAAATGACCTCCAAACACTCCTCTTATGTTCACAAGAATGGGACGGCTGGACAAACAACCTGAGAACATAATGCCTCCAACTGTGGCTGTTACCCGGAATAGACGCATAAAAACTGCTGAATACCATGAAAACTAATTAAAATCAGTGAGCTACTCTCTTAGCAATGTGAACTATTCCTCCCTCCTCCGTGCCAGTGAGCACCCCTCCATGTGGTGCAGTAGGAGTGACTCACCCTGGAACACCGCCCAGGTTTCTGGCCTGCAGCTCATTAATGATTTGCGCCTTCAGCACCACAGGCTTCCCGGGAGCTACTTTCTCCCCCAGCAGATATCGCACAGTGGTGGAGAACTTTGACTGAGTCTTAATGACCTGAGGAGGCTGCTTGTCCACTACAAGAGAGCTGAAAAGAGGCGGAAGTTACATTGATTAGGAAAAGTGCCTTCTGCTTAATCTGCTGCAGTTTGAGTTACACAGATTCACTTTCTCTTACAATGTAAAAAGGAAGCTGTGACTGTGGACTGCACTACCTCTGAATCAGAACCTGTAGAAGCTGGCCCAGTCTTTCCTGGAGGTCTGAGATCCGTTCTCCAATCAACATCAGCTCTTGTCTCAGGTTTCCATTCATCCCAAGCAGCTGCTCACACCTAGTTTATCAAGAAAGACACAATTAGCCAAACCAGGAAAACACAAAAACCTTACAGTTGATCATTTCAGTATCATGTGTTTATCCAAGAATGACTTAACTACTCAGTCTTCAAGCTTAACCCTTTAGAAGGCCTCATTGAAACACTTGGAAATTCAAAATTTCAACCCCAGAGTGTTATTGGAGGACATAAGGCTTTTTTACTTTTGTGACGTTTTTAAAAATTTAAAATTTTCATGTTTAAATTCAAGGTCAGTGAAGATACCATATATGTTTCCTTACCCATTAGTGGTAAAAAGCATTCCAAGAAATGTATTTATCATCATTTAGCACAACTACTCAACAGTAAAATGTGTGAATTTCATCAACTAGCCATGGTTAGCTTTTTTAAGCTATTTTTTGGCTTTATTTGACAGGTCAGTGAAGAAGCAGACACATTGTAAGTGATATTGAGCATTTTTTGAGTAATTTTGGAAATTTTTGAGTCATATGGGAGCAATTTAAGAAACATTTCAGGTTATTTGGGGAATTTAGAAGTCATTTATAACCATTTTTGAGTCATTCAGGACATGTTTCAAGGCATTTTGGACAATTTTTACATTATTTTGACCATTTCTGAGCCATATAAGTTATATTGGAACAATTTTGGTTCATTTTGTAGAAGTTTCAAATCTTTTTGGACACATTTTTGTGATACTGAGCATTTTTTTGAGTCATTTAGGACACCTTTGCAAATCAATTTGGGCATTTTTTGAGTCATTTAGGACACGTTTTACATTGTTTTCAACAAATTTTGAGTCGTTTTTTAATGTATTACAAAATATTAGCACAGAGGCACAGAACAGAACGGTGGTCATGCACATTTTCTACAGAGAAGACCCAAATTATTATTCTATACAGAGATAATACATGACAAATGAAAACACATGACTTTATATTGGAGTGAAAAAATGAACCTACAATGACTAAAAATGTGACAGCAGCAAAAAAAAAAAACAAAACCCCACAACTGGGTCAAATATGAGTGTAATCTTTATTTAAGTCAGTCCAGAAAGGATCAAGCAGCGTGCAGTGCATCTCACCAGTTCTGCAGAGGGATGAGGTTGTCATCGAACGGATGTCCGATGGCTGCCTTGTGCTGCTCCCACCTCCAGTCCTTCAGCCTGGTGATGAGTCGGCTCTGACAGAGGTCCAAACAGTCCACGCAGTCCTTCAGCAGCTGGAAACGCTTCTACAACACCCAGCATTCAAACGCATAACACCAACACACATGGTCAAACACGACAGAAAACCTCACACAAACACAGAAACACACCTCCGACCACACCACAGGATTATCACGGCAAAGACAATTTCATGTAAAACTAATGGAATAAAATGTTGAGTTAGAAATGAACATCAGATCGTCATTAGACCAATATTCTTACTAATTGTCCATTTATTTGGACGACTTTAAAAACCCCAAAGAGATTCAGTTTATGAGAGATAACTGTTGACAGATAAAGAAAAGCTAAGTACCACATACGTAAGTGACTGGAAAAAATCTAACTCATATTTGTCATTATAATTTGATTATTTAATTAACTAGTTATTGAAACAGTAAAGTATAGAAAATGCTATAATTAGTATCAGTGCATAAAACAGCTCAGAGACACGTTTAAAGTTAAGACAACCAGCTGAACCCAAAGCAGCTTCTGGGTGTTTATTTGTCACATTTTAACTCACTGTGGCCTCATTTTTAATGCAATATAAAGTCAATATAAAATCAAAAATGGACTTTGTTCACTCTGACACAGAACGCCACTGATCATAAAATAGACTAGAGCAAAAGTTCTATTAGTTATAAGAATCAACATATTATCATCTGACCCCAGGTGTTACCAACACTGGAAATAAAAAGTTTGACTCTACATACAATAGATATTTTACAGTTTAATTTGTTTTCACACTGTAAACACAGCCTGCAGCACATCATTTTTTGCGCTTTACAGAATTTGCTTCTTATAGATGACTTATTTTTGGCGATTTATTTAAATGGGGCAAGCAGAATAAAGTGATTTTTGATGAAATATCCAGATTTTCTGATTAGATTTGGTTCGGTTTCCGGC
The DNA here is from genome assembly GCF_022539595.1 of Amphiprion ocellaris. Lineage (NCBI taxonomy): Eukaryota > Metazoa > Chordata > Actinopteri > Pomacentridae > Amphiprion > Amphiprion ocellaris. Next base: position 31,825,542 of record NC_072773.1, read on the forward strand.
ACGTCATAGATGAGTAATTCGAGTCCCGTCGGAAAAATAAATACAAAACAACTCTGTCTCTCTGTTTTTACTGTTTCTGTCTTTGATAAGTGGTGTAATTTAGATGATTTTTTAAAAATGACAACCTGTTGGTGGGTTTTGGGGTTCAGAGGAAAGGCAGAATTGAACAGTATCAAGCTCATTTGCTGGGTAAATATGTCTGGTATATGTCTATGGTGAGGGATGATGTGCAACAATTATGTCTTCAGAACTTTACATGAAAATAAGTGACTTCCATCTAAGGTGCCACCAATGTTTGCACTGGAAGCTTTAGCCGCTGGCTCACCGTGGCCATCGTGTTCACATTGAACTCCAGCTGCTGGATGTGGTTCTGGAGTTTCTGGATTTCTGCTCGTGCTGAATCCAGTCCATTCTGCTGGAATGGTCCTGTACAAACAACAAGATACACAAAATGTTGAGTCCTTTCTGTACTACCACATGGCCTTAAATGGTCAAATAAAAGGTCTCAGTGCAGCAGAGGGATAGACAAACACATGAACGACTGGTCTATTTATTTACTGGACCTCGTGGTCATGTTTCTGACAGGAATGCAAATATACTAAAGTTAACAAAGGGGAATAAAACATGTTCTAAAACTCTGACCAATAAAACAGGTTTGACTGAACAGTATTCCAACCAAACATCCAGGCTACAAAAGGCCAGACAGAGAGATGAAAAACAAAAAAAAAATAAAATAGAGCAAGTGTTATGAGGAAATACTTTAAGTACTTCACATCCATACAGTCATCTTCTTCGTTGATCCGTTGAGGATAGTGAAAACTGCACCGGTTCCCAAAGTGCATCTGAAAAATGCTGCATCTATCATTACTGGTAAGCATGCAGTGATATAGTCCCAAATTCAGCTAAATCATCACTTGTGTAGGTTTCTAAAATACCAAATAAATGAGAAAGAAATGATTGAAAAACCTGAGAAAACCAAAATCAAAGTCAAAGTCAAGTCAAAGTCAGCTTTATTGTCAATTCTTCAATATGTACATGACATAATAAGAATCTAAATTTCGTTTCTCTTCCTGCAACAGTAGACATTAAATAAACACTTAGAAAATAAGATATTAAAGGGCAAAAAAGAACAAAGGAAGCAAAATTAGAGCCGAGCAACAACTAAGAACTAAGAAAAGCAGAACTGAGTGAAATGTAAACATGACCATGAGATAAAGATGAAAAATGAAAGAAAGAAGAGAAAACAATGAGTTAGACCTTAAAAAAGAGGAACTACAATAGCTCAAATTTCAGTTGGTGTTACAGGTCTTATGTAAGCCGCTGTTTCGTTATTATGAATGTTGGCAGAGTGTCCGGCATGTGAACATGAAGCAGCGTGATACTGAAGGAATCTGTGTTCACCCTGTATGTGTGTGTATGAGTGTGTCTTTGTGCATGTAAGATAAGATAAGATAAGCAATATATGGTATAAGACAGGGGTGTCAAACTCATCTTAGTTCAGGTTCCACATTCAGCCCAATTTGATCTCAAGTCACCAGTAAAATCACAGCATAATAACCTATAAATAACCACAACTCCAAATTTTTCCTTTGTTTTAGTGCAAAAATGTTCACATTTAAGGAATTATCTTTTTACAAAACATCATGAACAACCTGAAATTTCTTAAGAAAAATAAATTCAATTTCAACAACATCATGCTTCAGTTTATCATTTATATATTACAACTTACAGATTACAGAATTTCACTTAAGGCACAAAACATTTCGCCACAGGTATCTGGAAGTGAATGATATAGTATTTTACTTTATGATCAAAACGTCAGAAAAAAAGACAAAAAACAACAAAAACAAGACAAAATATTACACAACTGAGACACAAAACGACAAAAAATGAGACAAACAACATGAAACAGAACAAAAAAAAAATTACAAAACATCAAAAAATGGACAAACGACAAAAACGGGCCAAAAAAATGAGACAAATGACACAAACAAGACCAAAAATGACAAAAGTGAGAAACAAAACAACAAAGTGAGAAAAAACACAAGCGAGACAAAATAAACCACAAAACGATACAAAATAACACAAAATGAAAAAATAAGACAAAAAACACAAGCGAGACAAAAAGGAAACACAAAACCACAAAAATGAGAAACAAAACAAAAACGTGACACAAACGACAAAAGTCTGACAATAAAAAGACAAAAAACAACAAAAACAAGACAAAATATTAGAAAATTAGACACAAAATGACAAAAGAACAATAAGCAATCTAGTATTCTGCTTTATGATCAAAACAACTTGCCAAGGTCTTGAAATTATTTTAAATTTATAATTTTACAAATTTACAATTTGCAAGTAAATGTCTTCTCTCTGATTTTTACACATTACAAAGTTATCCTGCAGACCGCATTGAGCTGTAAAGGGAGAACTCAGTTTTACATTTTTTCCTTAGGTTGTACAGGAGCAAATTTTTATTGTTTGCAAAGAGATGATGTGACGCTAGAAGATCTATAAGGAAGAAAAAAACAGGGTTAAGGAATGATGTGACACCAGTAGAGCGATGGGGAAAGAAAAACATGTTAGATGATGCTGTTGCAAAACGGAAGAGCTGCGATGGAAGATGGAAAAACACAGTTATTAAATACGACGTTATTAACTCAGGAGAGAGAGAGGATAAATAAATGTCACCTTGTAAGCTCTCAAAGTTCTGCCTCTCCCAGTTCAGCTCTTCTTGCAGCTGATGCATCTTCTTCCGGATATTCTGGACCTCCACGACCTTCGCACCCAGATGCTCCACGTCCTGCATGTTGTCTCTGCTCGGGTACATCTGGTACTGCGGAGCGTTGTTCTGCAGACGCAAAACTGCATTAAATACACTCACAAGGCATCACTTGTGGTTTCAGAATTGTTTAAATGATTCAGAAAACAAATCAACTTGACTAACTACAACACGTAGAACCTTCAAAAGTCTCCCCAACCAAGTTTTAAACTATGCTTCCCATAATTTGGAGCTTAGGGGATGTAAACAGGATGCACTCTGCTCCCATGGTGACCATCTGTAAGATCCCATAAAGCCAGATAACGTATGTGAAATTAGGTATCAGCAGCTTCTGTTTCTGCACTGTACCCTTGAATGTCCAGACAGTCGTCACTGGAGCATTTTGATGAAGACACGATGATTCTTAGGATTTCTAACAAGGTTTATGCTAAAAGACGATCATCTAGGGGAAATGCAAGTCAGGTGTTGTGTTCTTGCTGGGCTGAGTTATGACTCCACAACAGAGTATCAGTTTCAATGCAAGTCATTTTCAAACTTCAGCTGTTTTGCAATTAACCAGAAATTGTGTAAATCTTAGTGCCAACCATTCTTTTAAACCAGTGTGTTTCAGGCAGATCATTTCAGTGAAGAATGGAAAAGATAAAAACTGAAACCGGAAAGACTTGCTAAATGAACTGAAGGCAATAGATCAGAGTTCTTTATGAACCTTATAAAAGCTGAATTATCATCGGTAATGCAATCGTCAGCCAGAACTGTTATAAACTTATTGCTGCTGGCACGTTCAAGGGTCTTCTGATTTGTAGGACTTCAGAGTTCATTTTAGCCTTGTCACAACATCTGTGTTTGCTTAGTTTTAGTCATCTGGATTTGATTTTACAACAATGAAACTATGACTATTGTTTTATGTCATTAAATCTGACAGAAACTTTTAGATATACCAGAAATAGAACCATCAACTCACATACTGACAAACCTAGAACATTTCCCAATTGGACACATGATCATCAAAGGACAGATTTCAAAGTGGTGCTGGTAAATCTTATGACACAGTTGCAATGTTTTCCTGTTAATCTGGGTATATGACAATAGTGACAGAAAATTCCACTTATTAGGATTAAGGCTTTGGTTAAGCGTAGATGGGACGTTAAAACAAATCTTACCGCGCTGATCAGAACCCTTTCCTTCCTGAGGATGTCCCTGACCATTACTACAAACTGCAGAGGCTGCGGCTGAAACATCGCCTGTAAAAGAAGCACACATCGCATCAAAACTCCATAAAACCGTCGTGCACCTGCTAGTATGAAACATTTATTCAGTCGATGCCATAGAAAATTCACTACTAGCCTAAAATGATGTTATAGCAGGTTGGTACAATTCCAAATTACACCACTTATTAATTTATTTACGGAGGAATTGTAGAATTTTCAGCTTTCCAACAGTCCTTTATCTGTGGTTCCCCTGAGAAAAGTGGCCCAATTCAATCTTAAAATCCTAAAATTTAATCAGTCAGTTGCATCCGATGGAACCGGTGACATGAATGAAGTTCTTCCTCCAGCTCCCTCTGTCCAACATTGCAGTCAAAGGTTCTTTGCCTTCCAGACCAGCGTCTTCTTCTAGGACCTTCCTTAACGTTGTGCTCGGCCTGCCAGCCCTTCTGATAGTCTCAGGTTTCCATAACAACGACCAGCTGCTTTGTTGTGTCTCACCACATGTCCATCCAGGGCTAGTCTACGTTGCCTAATGATGATTGACAAGCGTGGATGTGGACCATGTAGCGGCTTGTTGGTGAGGTGTGATTTCCAGGAGATGTTTTGTACCATCAGTAGCATTCTGGTATCAGTCCCATCAATTCTTTTTGAGAGAGTCTTCGATAGTGACCAGGAGTCAGATCCATAGAGTAAGATGGATTCCACTGATGTCTTGAATGCTCTCATTTTGGTGCCGTTTTAATTGGAGATACCCATATTTTTTGACAGAGAGTTTAATGCTCCGCAAGCTTTCCAATTTTTGTTTCTATATCGTGCGCTGTGCTGGTGAAGCCTCCAAGATGTAGGAAATCATCAACTTTTTCAATTTCTGACCCATCTAGTGCATGCAATGTCTCCTCAGCTGTTGAGTTAAGGTGCATGAACTTCGTCTTTCTAGTCCAATCAGTCTTGTTTCTCGCTCTACCTGATGCAGAAGGTCTTCTGCTTCACTGAGAGTGTTTTCCAGGGGGGTAATGTCATCTGCGAATACAAGTTCTGAGAGGACTTCTTTGGAATATCTTCTACTTTGACAACGCTTTATGGTCAGACCATCGGAGGATATGATTGCATTCCTCAGGGTAAGAGAGTCTCCTTGAAGTACTCCGGTGTCTATGGAGAACAGATCTGTGTTGCTCTCAGGAGTCTTGACGACCGCAGAAGTGTTCACATACATAACTTTAATTGCTTCAAAAATAGGTGGAGGGATTCCATATGCCAGTAGAATTTGAAACATTATGTTTCTGTCAGTTGAGTCAAATGCCTTCTTGAAATCAATGAAAACCAGTATTGCATCTTTCTTGTGGTTTAATACCTCCTCAATAATTCTTGTAAGAGCTAGGATGTGTGCAGTAGTTGAGCCAGATTTCCTGAATCCATTTTGACCCGGGTGGAGCAGATCGTCAATGACTGGTCTAGTTCTGTTGAGGATCATCTGATTACAGATCTTGGCAGCAACCTTGGTGAGGCTGGTACCCCTGTAGTTGTCACATATAGTAAGGCTGTCTGTCTTTGGAACTGCAACAATCACTGACTTCCCCACTATCGGCTACTGGCCCACGTATTTAATCAAAATTGATTTATTACACGTCTCATCTGAAAAACTAGAAGTTCTGCACTTTTCAGCACAACTGGGAAGAAATCATTGACTCAAATGTCACAAACATTTGTGTCACAAAAATTCTGCAGAACTAAGCTGAACTGCAGGCAGTGTTTACACAGAGCAAATAGCAGACAAGTATGGAAAAAATAAAGATGTAAGTAGGAAAAAATCTGTAGCATGAAGAGTCACCCTTTTTCTCCAGTATTGTTAACATCTGTGGGCACTTAAATAAATGTTGAACATTTTGATTCCAGGTTTTTACCTTTTTTTATTAAGCAAATAATCAAAGAATTGGAACTATTTTGAGCATCTATCAGAGCTGCAAGATTTTCTGCTGCACTAAGAAGGAGCCAACGGTGGAGAAAAAATGTGAGGAAAAACTGCTTGCAGTTCAAAGGAAATGACTTAAAGGAAGTTGTGGGCACTTCTCACCCACAAACACATTTCTCATGAGAAACACAATACTTCATAACATACAAAAAAACAAAAAGCCTCTTGTCCTATGCTTTGTCCATTGCCTCTGTTAGTTAAACCTGCTATGAAACTGAATGTAAGCTGGTCTGAGAGCTACACTGGCTCAATCTCAATCTCCAAACTCATGAACCCACGCAAATTCCCACTAAGTGCGTGAGAACTTAAAGCTGTCAAATCATTAAGTGCCTCATTGCTCTAATGCAGATTTTCCTCTGGGACTTGCCCATAGTTTACAGTGTCACTGGAGATGCATAAACATGACCGCCCCTGTCCTCACAAAATGTACACAATCAGGCATGAACAGTGGAGGGAAGAAGATACACTTGGAAGTTTATCTGTGAGCAGCAACATCTGGCTGCTCACAGTTGTGTGTGTGTTTTTTTTATTCCATGTAAGTAGAGCTGTTTGTATTTTCAGTCAAATGTCCATGTGGGATTTACAGATGTTCAAGGCTTTCCTGATTTTTGGTAGTTTGCTAAAATGTAGAAACATTATAATGTCACAGACAGAGAGTGATCGACTGATCTGAGTCTAAATACAATAAAAGCAACATATGCTGTCAAGACAGCGAGTCCAATTCCTTTTTTTTCCATCATTTGGCCCCCTTCTGAATTGACACTCTCAAGCACTACAGCTGTGGCGTTAGCTAAGTCTGTGAGTGTTTAGGTCTTATGGTGGAGACTGAGATTGAACCACTGTCTTTTTGCATCTCATCAGGGATGCGGGAGGGAACACAAATCCCATTCTGAGAGCTTGTGATTAACACAGTCCTCCTACCATGTTCCTGCTGATCTGCATCAGCTTCATCCTCTCCACTACGTCGGTTTTCTGCTGAGCGATTGTCTGCAGCATGCTGACGGTTTGTTCCAAAAGAGTCTGAGCCTTGCTCTCCTGCTCCATCTTTTCCATAGAAAAGTCCTCCCTGTGAACACACACACACACACACACACACACACACACACACACACACAGACACACACACACACACACACACACAGAAATGTCCATGCCTATCCATAGCTATAGTTTCACACGTACAAGGCCATGCACCTGCAATGTGTTGCAATATGCTACAAGCAACAGCATGCATACCTATATGCAAGCATGCACATGTGTATTACCAGTCAAAAGTTTCTATACACCTTCTCATGCAATAGTTTTTATTTATTTTCTACATTGTAGATTAATACTGAAGACATCAAAGCTATAAAAGAATATATATGGATTTATGTTGTAAACAAAAAAGTGTTAACCTTCAGTATTAATCTACAATGAAGAAAATAATACAAATAAATAAAAAGCATTGAATGAGAAGGTGTGTCCAAACTTCTGATTGGTAGTGTGTGTTTGTGAATAGTGTATGTGCATGCGCTCGTCTCCTACCATCTTTGGCTCTCGATCCAATCAGCTCCATAATGTCGGACTTCAATGGGGAAGGTTGCTGGAGGATAAAGGCTGTTGACTGTGTCATCAGGCAGGCACTGCAGCATCTGGTACATGTGTATCCACTGGGCCATGATCAAGCAGGGCTACAAAGTAAACACAGTCAGAGATCATTAATGTAATGTCTCCACAGTTTATTTACTTTTTAAAATACAGTGGCACTAAACAGAGAATGTTGTAGAATAAACAGCTAACTGGTTTGAAGAAATAAGACAGGACTTATTCCAGATGCTTTCCAGCCTCCCTTTGGTGTTTGTGGCACTCAGGCATAAACACATTATTTCCCCAGAAGATTTACAATGTTAACCCTTTGACGCCTGAATTTATTTACAATTAAATAAAAACATTTTTGCATGTTTTTGCTTTCCAGCTGATACTAAAATAAGTGGAGATTGTTAATTTATCTATTACATATAGAACAGATATATAATAATTAGGTCCCACTCCAACCGGTCCTAAGAGAAACCAGTGCTTGCAAAAGGTTCCGAGGTACGTATTGAATATGCACAAACCGGCATTGGGGGAATGGATACACTATCTCAGCTGCAGTCTGAATGAAAGTGGTATGTTGCGAATTCACAACAATAGGCATCAAGGGGTTAAAAAGGCTAACAAATATGCAGTTTTAATTTAAAACTGTGTCTGTGTGTGTGACGGTCAATTCACGCTTTCCGCATTGGTGTGACAAATCAGACAAACTGGGACGTCTGCAAACAGAAAAACAAACAGGAAATAACAGACATGACACAGGATTTCTGGAGTCATTTGGATTTCCTGTTGGGTATGAACTCAAATCAAAGCGCCTCCAAAATCAAGGTGCTACTACTTCATTTACACGTCAACACAGGTTAGTGGGATAAGTTCATTCTTGGCTGCCGTCTTTCTTACAGCATTTGAGGGCGGTAAGACAAAACTACCTGGATGTATGTCAAACACACATCTGGAAAACATGCACAGTGCAGCTGTGGAGACAGAGTCAGATGTCTTAAAGCTGTTGTTGGCAGCGAGTACATCCTCTGAGCTTAATCAGATTCCTACATGTGGAGTGAACCCTTCAGTGTTAACACTCTACTGACACTTTACCATTGTTCTGAGGTAGCAGAAGGTCAAACCATTAATACTTTGATTCCTGACTGACTGTAAAAAAAAATTCCAAGTATTTTGTTTTCACTTTTGAGCTGACTTGTTCTATTGTTGGTCTGAGCTGATGTTCACAAGAGATACGATGTCAAGCCTCTTCGTTTTAAGCACTAGCTCTTAGAAATTTAAGTGGATTAAGGCAAATAATCAGTGAAATCCTCATAGTGATTCATGATAATTCATGGGCAACATGAAACAACTCTGTTTCATCTGACTGAAGGAATGTAGTGTTGTGCAACACTAAACAGGCAAAGAGCAGTGAAGCTCTCAGCTCTAGACGCTGTTTAGATTGGCACACTGGCTGCTTGGTGACCCTCAGGCAAACATTCCTCTATCTGATTCTTCGCCTCATAATCTCAAGGGCAAAACATTTTTGGTTTATTAGGTTGAAGAGCAATTTCCTTGTCTCATAAGTGAAACTGCATAACTGCCTCTGTAAAAGACTTCTACACCTACAGGTTTCCTTGGTGGTGACACCAAACCCTGTTCTTCCAAACAATGACGAGGCAACTAACAACAGAAAGAGGCCACAGCTGTAGCGATACTCGTCTTTCTCTGCCTGTCAAATGACAAAACTTACAATTCTTGTTCTAACATGCAGGGATATTCTGCCAGATCAGTTTCATATTCTAAAAGCAGACTTTTCAGGCATATGGGTTCTGTAAAGCGTCTTGAAACAATCTGAGCTGTAATTGGCGTTATATGAATAAAATTGAATCGAACTGAATTGAATCTTGCATCACGGATAGGATGCTGTTGTGCCTCTGAACCTCCTGATCAACAAGCAGCTCTCACATTGCATAATGAGGAAACTCTTTCCTGGAGAACTGCATGAGTAACAGGCAAGAAAGAGAAGCAATCAGCAGCGCATTTATTATTTAAATCTACATTGTTGCTGCCCACCAACAGCAGCATCTAAACATTGTGTCAGGCATCTCATTCAGGCCTTCACTCACTGCCCACTTCTCCGGATGCTCACGAGCAACACACTATAAGGCATTAAACAGAGATTTAGTGGAATCTTTTCTAGTAAATGAATGGAAACACTGAAGTGATGTTACTTTCAAATCAATTCAACCTCAGAATTTCTACAAATTAGTTTTCTGATTCGAGATCTTCTGGTTTAAAATGATGAGTTAAAACAATCTACAGCTGAGAGTTTAATCAACTAATTAAATCAAATTTAAGCAGACTTCCTTCCCAGCATGCACTGAGTTCTTGGAGAGCTTGGAGAACCTATTCACACTGAAAACTTGCTTTGTGTAATTTAACCCTGTAAAAACCACTGTTGCAGAAATACAACATCAATTTTATTTTTTTCAAGAAAAAAAAATATCATCACCAATAGTACAGACATGAAAGTAGGTTTCAGCTCATTCAGAAACAGTGCCTCTGTTCAACATTCGTTCAGCTAACTGCAGTTATAAGTCCATTTTTCCACTGTGAAATATTCTGCTCAAAAGGTCTTTCAAGGCTGTGCGTTTATGTTGTGTGTTCACATCATAAAATATCTTTGGCTGTGTTCAACATAAACCACGAGGTCAGCTGTGCACAAAGCTGCTCCGTCGAGCCCTCTCTCATCACTGGAAGTCAATGACATGCATACAAACATCTCCCTGGTGTGCAGAAAAGCCTCCCGGACATTCTCTCCTGCCAGAAACATCTCTTATGGGAATAATTCAGGCTTTACAGGCCTTGCAAGTTTCTCCCCTCGTTCCAGGTCGGCCTCAAGAATCAACAACAGCTCATGGAACTCTGACAAACTCTCAAATCATTCCTCTCCCTCTCCACAAATGTCAAATGAAGCGACACGTTAGAGGAGTTTCAGTTTTGATTTGGGACATGCATTTGTCAATCAGTATGGAATTACACTGAACTAAATACTGATTCAAATCAGGCTTCTGTTTGGAAATTCAATCCCTATATTGGAGGTACAACGTATGACTTCATGCTCAATCAAAGCCAATCATCATTCCTATATTATTATGCAACACAGTGGTACTCTCAGGCTAAAAGTTCAGAAAGTTTCACAAAATGTCCTGCAGGTAGAAATCCCCCTTAAACTGAGGAGTCCTGCTGTCAGAAAGTGTGAACACTGATCTGTTTTTAACTCTAAAGACTGCAGACACAAACGTCATTACACTCAAAAGTGACTAAAGCCTGAAACACCTCAACAGTGATAGAAAGTTACGGAGTACATTTACTGGAGTACTGTACTTAAACAAAGTTTTGAGGTACTTGCACTTCCATTTTATGCTACTTTATGCTTCCACTTGACTACATTTCAGAGGGAAACACTACTTTTGTACGCTAATACGTTTATTTGACAGCTTTGGTTCATTTTAGGATGAAAATTTTCCACAACTGATGACAGAACAAGCTTTTAAAATACATTGTTGAAGAATAAACAAGCGGTTTCCTACGTTTTGGTTTTTTTGGGGGGTTCTGACATCTTACAAAAAGCAGGGATTCCATTTCCGATGAGTTATGAACAACTCCATCAAACTGTGATTTCTAAACTTCTCTAAACTTCTCACATGATTTCATTTCAGTAATGACCCAATATCTCACCAAAAATTAAAAGAACTGAAGCAGCATCGGGACTAAGTATTTTCTTCTTTCCTCTCCCCCTGACAACCCGTCAGATTTATATGTTGTGACTGTGAGCAAATCTGGATATGAAGTTGCTCAAATTTGTTCCATCTGCAGCAGCTAAAACACCAATATGAAACTCTTTTGCTTTAATACTTTGCCAGCATTTTGCTGCTAACACATACAGTATGTACTTTTACTGAAGTAGGACTTTGTTTTACTTGATTATGAGTATTTTTACACTTCTGTATTGGTACTTCTATTGGAATGAAGGATCTTTTTCCAACTCAAACTCAAGACAGCACTCACATCATTCACTGACCATCTTATATAATGACAGAAATAACTTTTTCCAAAAAGAAAAATTTGTAAAAATACATATATAAATTACGGATGTCCGATATCGTCTTTTTTGCCGATAACCAATATGCCGATATTGTCCAGCTCTCAATTTCCGATTCCGATATCAACCGATATCGATATATGTGGGTTATTTAACTAATTTTAGGTAACATCCCACATCTCCTGTCGTGGAATTAACACATCACGCCTCATTTTATTATGATGCCTCATTTCCAAATGTGCATCAGCGGCAAGTGGAAAAAGTCTGTTTCTTGAGGAAGATCAGTTCCTATTTTTGTTTGTATGTGTCAAATATGGCACCATGTGAAGATACACTGTCCCTAAAGAAATCTGTCAAACGGATTCAGTTTCATTTTTATTGCCCAATTTAGTCTCAGAGGACATTGGTGAGTTAAAAAATATTAACGGAACTTTCCATTTCAAACAGGGAAGACACTGCAGATAAAATTTTGGCCTAAGATTACTGACTGAAACCCATAGCAATCAGAAGAGCGTCTGTTCACTTCACCATATATGATCATATCTGCCAAGATGTGAAACACTACATGCCAGGCTGAGTAGCTGATGTCACTGCAGAATGGGAAGTCAGACCACAACTGGTAATTTCCACTGGCAGTCTCAGAATTCAATGTGGTGATTGCTGTGTGAATACTTTAAACTGTACACAAAGTGTTTGATTTATAACTTTGAAAATCCAATAACATGACCAGAAAAATAAGGATGTGCAACAAATCCTATTATTGTGGACTTGCTGGCGTCATAGTGCAATAAAACATCCAACAGAGGAGATGTTTATCACTGACAGTCATTAAAAACATGGTAGCCACTACTGACTATGTTTATGACAGATTGATCTGTAAATCATCTTTTCTTTTTGTTAATCATTTATTCTGTAATATATTTTAAAACGTGAAAAACATCACTACATTCCAGAGCAGAAATCCTCTGATTGCATGGTTTATTCGTTTAACTGTTAAAGAAATGATTCTATTCAGAGTAAAAATATAATAATGTAAATCATCTAAATAATTTTTCCTAAATGTGTGGAGCTTTTCTGTCGTTTCCAATTAAACTAAACAGACAGTTGTCACGTTTGGCTTTTAGACTTGGTTTTATTTCTAAAACCAAACTGAACACTATTTATGAGAGTAATTTATTCATAAAAAATGATGAGATTCCATGATATTTAAAACGTCATTTGAAAAGTGAAATGTAGAATATTACGGATTGCCGTCTGTCAATATGATTTTGACTTTGGAATTTACAGTTGAATCTTGTGAGACAGTTTCAAGAGAACAGAGGAAAGCGTCCTTAAATCTGCACCCAGATCAACTCCTAACAATCCCCATTGACAAGCTCACCCCTAAAAAAAACTCTTCACATGAAGAAGCACCTAAACTATGCACCAGTTTGAGCATTTCTCGCCTCTACAGCCAGCCAGGGGTTTTTCACACAGAGGGTTTTTTTAGTCACATGCCCAACCACCCTTTGCCAGATAAGTGAGGCTAAACTTCCCTAAATGTGTGAGATCACCAAAAGCACCCTGTAGTACATGTAACAAAAAAAAAAAACACATTCTCAATCCTGATCAAATAAAATTAAAAAAGAACTTTTCAACAGGCTGTGAAAAGAAGAAGGCCACAGAAGATACTCCTCTAACACTGAGGCAGGCATTTTAGACAGAAATAAACACAATAAACTGAACACAAAGCACCTCTGAGATGAGAATTATCAGCGTAAATGGTGCAAACATGTTAATGTGTTAAAATTTTAAAGCTTCTTCACTGAATTCAATCACCTGCAACAACACTGATAGAAATCAAATGATCCGATGTGGCGTCATCTGAAAGAGAAAGCCAGACACTTCCGTCTTCCTCTTTCATGAGGCACAACAGCAGTGAAGGTCTTTCCAGGACTGCTGGGCAGCTTGGCGTCTCGTCACTGAGTTATTATTGTTCTCAGCAGAAGAAGCCAGCCAGTATTTTAGATTCTGGATCATTTTCACGGCAGATTCTGTCCATCTGTGTCCCAGGAGTGTCCCTGCTAGTTTATGTAACACACGGATTTGAAGCTTGGCCTGCTTTTGCTGTGTCAACACACACTCAGGCATTGTCAGGAGCAGCATGTTGTGGTACGGCTGAATATAACCTCACACACAGCTTGTTTTCTCTGAGGATGGCTCATATTGTTTCATAACATATTATGTTTTCCCGGGATTTGATGTGAATTACATCTTAAAACACTCTAATATTCTATGAACTGGACTTCTAACAATACTAAAATCTAACTACTTCCATCCAGCATCAGTGTAAATGCCACATAAACTGCATTCAGCTGTAAGAGGTTTCTAGGAACAGTGAAATTCCTGGTTATGGAGGGAGGGACTAGTGATAGAAGCAACATTCGTTCAGTGTTGATCATAAAATAACTTCCTTCCACTTTTCGTGTGATAAGACGGAAAACCACATCAGGAGCTTCTCTAAAAGTGCTCAAAATAGAAAAATAAATCAACAGAATACCTATTACGGTTTGCATAAACACAGTATTATTACAGGTTTGCTATCAGGTTGTGTTTTAGGCCGACATTCACGCTGCAACAGTGTGTTGTTTTCGCACCAAAACATAACAGCATCAGTCTTTACGCATTCATCTGTCAGGCCTCTGGAGCTGCAGGCCTGACGGGTTTCACTGACAAACACAACTAATGATTTAAAAAAAGACATTTAATCTTACCTACAGTTAGACAGAGATTTCAAAACATTGAAAAACCGCTGTGGTCGTCGTCTCTTCCTCCTCGTTCTGCCTGGCACCAGCAGCCTACTGAACCCTTCCTGCCTCCATCACCGAGTTGAACGTTGATGTTTGTAGCCTGAAAGCTGGACATGTACCGTCAAATAAACCCGAAGGAGGTGGGGGGGAAAGGTGCACTTTGAGCCCCGAGCAGATCCCACAGAGCGCAGACAACTTTCAGCAACGCAGAAAGTAGGTTGGACTCACTTCCCTGTTACGCACGACGGGCCACGAAGCGGAGGAGCAACTTGATTTCCTGCGATCATGTTCAAGTCCACACATGACTGTTTGTAATCGTGACACACATCGGGGCTGCTGTGCTCTCATGAGGTGACTGTGGATGGTCTTTAGTGTTGGTTTAGGACCAGACTACGTGGCTCTGCAGCCTCAGGAAGCTGCTTTAGACCGTGAACAGCAGCACCAGTGCGCTGGGCATTTATCTCCCCGTGAAACAGAAACTACAACCAGTGGGCTTGGTGAACTTCCACAGAACGAGCCGTAGGCGGAGTAATGTTGAGTCATTTCACGACATGCAGTAACTTCCAGTAAGTCACCGCGGAGACACATGATACCATATCTGCTGCTGGCAGTGTCTCCGAGGAGGACAGCTTCCCAACGGCACACGCCGAAACACCCCGGAACAAACAATCCAGCAGCTTTTAACGTTTGCCCTTTTTTTCGGATTCTGTTTTTTGACGTTGTTTCTGGTGGCTCATAAATAAATACATAAATAAATCTTGTTTTTATCACAGTTGTTTACTAACTGTAGATTGCAATAGAATGGATTTGAAGCTACTTTTGTTTTTTCCACCACAATCCAGAAACAAATATTGCACATTGTACTTCCTGAGCTGTAGAATACCTACAGCTCAGGACAAAACCTGTAACAAGCTTGTTAAATATGATTCAGTGCTATAATATAGATAGATAGATGATAGACAACTTCTACTACCATCCAGAAGTGTGGGGTCATTTAGAAATGTCCCTGTTTTTGAAAGAAAAGCATTTTTTCAATGAAGACAACATTAAATGAATCTATCTGCAGCAGTTAAATCTCCATGAATTTCTTTTACTTCAATACTTTGACAGCATTTTGCTGCTAACACTTACAGTATGTACTTTTACTGAAGTAGAACTTTTCATACAGTTTTTTTTAAACTTTATTATGAGTATTTTTCCATTTGTATACACTGTCTACTCTGTATTGTTACTTCTACTTGAATAAAGGCTCTTTTTCCAACTCAAACTCATGACAGCACTTACATCATTCATTCTGATATATATATATATATATATATATATATATATATATATATATATATATATATATATATATATATATATATATATATATATATATGTAATTTCCTCCTGAAGAAAAGGTTATCAAGGTTATCATATCAATTCATATCATGAGGACCAGCTGGACCACAGATAGTCTCTGATTTACCTTTCGCTGTCTGAGCTCTGCATGCCTTCATTTCTTTCTCTCTCTCTGAACTCTTCCTCCTCCATCTCCTCTCTGGGATGCTCTTCCTCCTCTCTTCTTTTAGGCTGGGAAAAGCTGCTGGTGGTTCCCTTCCTCTTCATTCTTTACTGTCTCCTACAAGAATCACACTGACTGAATTATGTTTTTTCCTTTGACAATTTTCATTATTAACTATGATACAATCTGATGTGTACAATTTAAACCTTTAAAGAGATACTTAACATGTAAATGTTTTTTCAGCTGTAAACTAAATGATATGACTGTACTGTGATGAAACACATCAATGTTGGTGTTATTATGACCTTGACACCAAAATTATAAAAACCAGCATTAAACAAGCAGGATGTAGTTTTCAACCAGTGCATGAAAACCTGGTGTGACTGGGGGTTTGGTTACACTTTAATGTCATGTAAAGTCTGAGTGAATGTGTGATTTTTTATTTTGACTTAC
Organism: Amphiprion ocellaris; assembly: GCF_022539595.1. NCBI lineage: Eukaryota > Metazoa > Chordata > Actinopteri > Pomacentridae > Amphiprion > Amphiprion ocellaris. Next base: position 31,841,912 of record NC_072773.1, read on the forward strand.
AGTCTGTTGTCAGAACCACAGGTTGTAATTATCAACAAAAAAAAGAGAATGTCAGAAGCTGGTGGAGAGCATCCAAGACACATGGCTGCAATCATCAGAAACAATGGCTATGCAATCAAAAACTAACTCCTGTGTGGATCATGTGACTAAAACAGAGAGAAAAGAAGACGTGGAATGTTTATAGCTGTTTTTGGGAATACAATGCCATAGCTATTGATGTAAGAACTTAAATAATTTTGGTTATTATCAATAAAACCATTGAAAATGTCTAGATATCAGCTCTTAAATGAAACTCTTACGAGCTATTTTTGTTGTTATCATTATATTTGTCCAAACAAAGGTACCTTTAGTGGTACCAGGCATTAAAATGAACAAGAAATTGAAGAAAACAAGGGTGCTCTAATCATTTTTTCCAATACAGTATATATGGTCAATACATATGACACTTGCTAACGTTATAACAAACTTGCGTGTTGAGTCCTTATATTGATTTTCAGTAGTAGCTGGAACTGACACTTTTCAGTATTTTCCCCGGTGAAGCCACCAGGGGTCAATAACGTCTTGAATAAATAACAGCTCAGCTCCTGCTTTGCTGTCTGTGGATCTGAAGTTGTAATATTTGTAGCTATTTTATGGCTGCATAAATCTGCACTGTGTTTTATAACAGTGTAAATATTTCAACTGGATTTTATTTGGTCATTTTTAAATCCACTGTGTCCTCTTCCTGAGCACTCAGCAAATTATAATTTAACAATTCAGGCAATTATCATCCAAGGACCTTGGCTAAATCCATATATTTTAAAGGAAGTTTACAACAAAATAAATCACTCAAAAATCATGTGATTTTATCTAAAGGGGCCTAAACAGTCATTTCTTGGGGTCATTTCCTGGATCGGCCACATGAGGGGAGTATAGACCTGCATTAACCTGCCATCTTCAGCATGTTCTGGTCTCTGTTTGAAATTAGGTGTCATCATAGCAACACCACACATCATCTACAGACTTCCCAACATAAATAAATCTCATTTTGAAGAAAAATGTCATGTGAACCATCTGGTCGGCTTCTATCGGTGTCTGCTGCTGTTCTCACATCGCTCGCTCTGTTTAAACTCCTCTAAACATCAATCTGTTCATTCTCCTGTACACCTATTTACTATTTATTTATTCAGTGAACACATTTTAGTCATGTGAGAGGGGGCAGGCCAAGGCTTTTTACCGGGACATTCCTCTTGTCGGATCCAATTTCCTGAGAGTTTTGATTGACTAATGCTGAAACAATGCAGCTGCAGCGGTTTTTGATCATTCTCCTTTCGGCTGACCTGAGTAGTTGCCATTGTGCCTTCTATTTTTCTTACCTGATATAGATTTCAGATTAGCTTGTCTGTGTGGGCTGAAGCTGCAAACTTTATATAATGATAATAATTCACGTTATGTGTTCTTCTCTCCTACGTACTCTCCTCAAAGCTGCAACATTTTTAAATATTTTTAGGATTTTTTTGGAAGATTTTTACTCATTTTTGAAAATATTTACAAGAATTTTCTTGCCAAATTTGGGGGATTTTTTTAAAAATAAAATTTTTAAGGGAATTTTAAGGAATTATTGGAATTTTCTTCCTGAAGGTTTTGCAAATTTTCAAAAATTTGGGGAATTTTTTTGCTGAATTTTTGGATTTTTTTCAAACAAGGAAACAATAATGCCCATAAATGAGGACAACAGGAGGTTTAGTATTCAGGCCCATATCTGTGATGACAGATTTGCCTTCCAGAAAAGAGAACCAATATACTCAGAAGGTAGTCTGTAGAGCAAATGCTTTCTCTATTACTTTATGCAGCTCCTCCTTCCTCAAGGATAGCAGTCTGAGTAATGCATGTCAAACAGTTTAATTAAGAAACACAATGGCTGCTTCAGTTTTATTCCAGATGTTTAGCGCTTCATTTGTTTCAGGTCTGGCAATATTCTTTAGCTCTTTTCCTTGCTGCGTTATTGGGCTGTGTTCAGGTCCGTCACCATTTTCGGGGTGCTCTTAGGTAAAGGACTCGTGCTGCAAGGCCTGCACCATCTGGAACCAATACAGATGTGCTGGCTATCTGTGGTACCAGGGGGCTTGGAGGTTGTAGGCTGAGCTGGGGGTGGTGAGGGGCTGGGCTAGTTGCTGCTTTGGCCCTGGGGGTCTGTGTGTCCCTGACTTCAAAATAGACTTGATTGCTAACAGCTGGCAGTCCTAACTCACCCCATGTCAGAGCTCTCCTCTGATGTCAACCTTGTCAGTATCAAGGCCCGGACAATGGAAGGCCGGCAGCTCGGCAAAAGGTAGCGAGGAGGACTGTGTCCCTGTGAAATGAGATTCAGAGAATGACCTTTTCTTTTATGAAGGTTGTTACCATAAATAACATTCAAGTTTTTAGTCAAGGTGGCTCTAAATGAAGCACGTGCTCCATGCTGTGAATGAATCATAAAAATCGGATGTTTAACCCTCTCAACCTCAAGGAAGGCATGTAAAGGTATCATGAATAAAAAATCGGCAATATTACATCATTTATCAGACAGAAATTTTAAAAACAGTCAGCAGATTCTTACTTTTCTTATGTTTCTTGAACGTATTTGATCAAAATCACTATATTTCACAAAATTTCACAAACTGAACTCTTTGCTTTCACCAGATTCTGTAAAAAATTTAAAAAATGTTGCGCCCCTCGATGCAACTCTGAAGCCATGACTCAAAATTCAAAGAGTTCTCAGCTGACCTGGACTGAACTGAACTGCAGGCTGTGTTCACACTGAGCAGATAGAAGACAAATATAGAAACAAGTAAAACAAAATGTAAATAATAAAATATCTGCAGTATATAGAGTCAGTGATGGTAACACTTTTGGGCACTTGGATAAATATTGATTTTTTTTTCCAATTCTTGTAAAGCAAATAACTTTCCTTTTGTTAAAAAATGATTTATGACATTATAACTGTGTCATACTGAACAAAATACATTCTTGAGCCCTCTCCACTGTGCTGTTTCCATAGTGGTGCAGGATTTTATACTGCAGTGAAAAATTAGAAGACACAGTAGAAAATTGTCGGGTTGAACTGGATGCACCTACATGTGACATTAGCACAAAAATAAATAGTATTATATAGTATATAATATAATAAAATATAATGGCATAAACACAATAATTATGGGTTCATGCATCAGTATAATGGAGCAATCAAAAGCTTTTATAATTCAATGCATTTTACATAATCACATCATAGTGCCATTTAATCTTATACAACCATAACTGATAAATCCAGCTAATCACTTCTGATAATTAACATGTCTTTTAATTACTCTTAAATGCACGTTTGATAGACTACAACTGAATCACAGCGAGGAAACTGTGCTGTGATTCCCCACCACAGTGTGAGTAAATAGGACAGCAACTCATTAGCATCTTTTATTATCCAATTACAAACTCTGCTCGGCTAATTACCTCCAATCAGTAGGGAGATGAAAATGATTGACTTCCTGGAGGACAGGACTCATTTTAGGATGAAAAAGGACAAAGTGGTGTTCAGACACTCAGTGGACGGAAAGCGACTCACATGTGTCAGACTATGGAAGTGTTTATAGATAGAAGACAACTGATACTGTGTTAGTGTTTGGACCAATAATCACAAATTCCTTTGCAGCAAAATGACTATGATGCAGGTGTAAAATCTTTCATTTGTAACTGCACTGTAAAAAAAAAAAAAAAAAAGTTGTTTTTACAGTAAAATTCCAGCAACTGTGGTCGCCAGAACGCTACCGCAAAATTACGGTAAAACATTTTACACATTTAAGGTAAGGAAATGTATTGATGCTGTTGATTTTAGGGTTAAAAATGTGCTTCATTCCATATTTTACTGTTTAAAAAAAGTTTTAACCTTTAAAAATGTGAAAATTTACATGAAAATACCAAAGAAAATAAAGTTTGTGTAACTTATTATACGTATTACAGCATTTTTCCATTATCAGCACAACAGTTAGTATATTTAACATTAAGTATATGTGTTTTTAGCAAAAATACTAAAACATATGTCCATTATTAACACAAAACTACATTAATTTGACCGGTAACAAACTGTTTTGGTTTGTTTTTTTTACATGTAATAAATGCAGAAATTTCCATATTACTTGCTATAAATATTGCAGCACATTTCCATTACCAGTACAACAATATGTACATTTAACTGGGAAAAACTGTATTTTTTTTAGAGAATTGAATGCAAAAATTACAGTATTGTTACACATATTCCTGCATTTTTCCATTAAAAACTGTGCAGGAGTCGGTAGATGTATTTTTTCAAGAGAAAAAAAATCTAAAAAACACACATTTCTCCTGATTAGCCTGTTTACGATAATTCAGTGTTATATATAAACTGCATCAAACTGTTTCAGAGTTTACTGATTTTTATCGTCATGGTTTGACAGTTTTTCACTGTAGAATGTACAAACATTTTTTACAGTGTACCACAAAATTATGGTAAACCATTTTCTACATTTACGGTAAAGAAATGTCTTGATATTGTTGATTTTTGGGTTTAAAAATGTGCTTCATGCCATATTTTACTAAAAAAAAAATTTTTTAATTTGAAAATTTACATGAAAATACCACATAAAATAAAGTTTGTGTAACTTATAAATATTACAGCATTTTTCCATTATGCTTCATTTAATGTTAAATACACTTTCCATTAGTGTATTTAACATTAAATATATGTATTTTTAGCAAAAATTGTGGTTAAAGCTGTCATAAATATTAAGGCATATGTCCATTATTAACATAAAAGTACATCAATTTGACTGGTAACAAACTGTATATTTATATGTAATAAATACAAAAATTGCCATGTTTCCGTTACCATTATAACATTATGTACATTTAACTGTGAAAAACTGTATTCTTTTCGAGAATTAAATGCAAAAATTACAATATTGTTATATATTAGGACAGTTTTTTCCATTAAAAACTGTGCCGGAGTGGAGAAACGTATTTTTTCAAGATAAAAAAAAATCTAAAAAACACACTTTTCTCTGACAATTTATCACTGTAAAAACACAGTGTGTTGCTAAAACAAAAACAAGTTTAGTTTGGACTTCAGCAGATATATTATGATTTGTAATCTATATTTTAATTTAGTTGAAATGTGAGAGTTAAACATATTTCTCCTCATACTCTAAAGTCACATTTCCACTTGGTCTGTTCTACCCCTATAAGGTTATTTTTTTCCGCACATTGCTATTGAGTTTATGACGAAAAAAGATAGGAAACAATTTTCAAACAGCTGCAGAAACGATTATCCTTCACCGGAGGATGAAGGGCAGCTCCTGCACAAGGTTGTGCTTGTAACAGAGCTATGCATCATTATTAGACAATTAATTACTCTTGTCATTAGCGGCACCAGCACCGGCGTTCTGGGGGGGATTCAGTCACAGATGTTTCATACTAAGCTTTGACACCGCTATCCATAACTGAGGAGGAATGGATCCCGTTTCAAGCTTCTGACCAAGAACTTTCACTTCTTCGCGTGGAGTTGCTCAGATTTACGTCTTCTCTCGGCTACTTTTGAGGCTTTGAAAGACGTCAGGAAAGGGCCAGAAATAGCGCAGGGCAGGCCGCTGGGACGAGCAGTTGTTTACAGACAGTGACAGGGATGAAGGACCTCTGCGCTCTGGTGCTGGGCCTGAAGCCTCGGGGGTGTGCTCGCACTGCTTCTGTTGCCAGTCTGGACACACATAGAGACACACATAAAAACACATGTACGTGCAGTGCAGAGACACAAAACACACACATGGTTTCATTCCTTTCTAATTGTCCCGCCCACACCGATACACAAATCTGCAAAAATGCTCGTTTCTAATTTAATCCTCCTGTTGTCCTCATTAACAGGCACCAAAAAATATTGTTTCCTTGTCCGAAAAAAATACAAAAAAAAAATTCCCCAAATTTCTGAAAATTTGCAAAACCTTCAAGAAGAAAATTCCAATAATTCCTTAAAAGTTTTATTTGAAAAGAAATCCCCCACATTTGGCAATAAAATTCTTGTAAATATTTTCAAAAAATGAGCAAAAAAATAATATCTAAAGTTATTACATATATATCAGTAAAACTTGTAAGATTTTCTTTAAGAATATTCACAAAAAAATCAACCAAAATCCAGCGAAATTCGCTGGATTTTGGTTTTGTTAGATTTTTTTGTGAATGTTCTTAAGAAACATTTTTAACATTTTTTTCCACCAAAAAATGTTCAAAGATTTCACAAAAATGTTGAAAATGTGGACATCACAAGTTTCACTGTGAAAATATCTTTTTTTTCCACATTTTTTCAAGTTAACATGAGGGTTAACTTGAATCACCATTTTCCTCATTTGCTGACCAGAATAATCTCCTGTGTGAAGCCAGTTCGAGCTGATTTTACAGGAAATCCACAACCTAATGATGTAATCTATGCTGACCACCATCCTTATGTAATTTGTGCACTCTGGTCAATTGCAGCCTCTTTGCAGGTGAAATAAGAAGTAAAAAAAAAAACAAAAACGAAAACAAAGAAATAAGCGCAGTGCAATATTGACAAATTCTGTTTAATATTGTGTGATACTCTTCTCTTAAAATACAGTCTTTTCTGAGGTAGACTATTACAGTTCAAGAACATTATTATCATTTTTAAAACAGACATCAAAAAAGACATGAAATAAATACTTTCATGTACAATATGCCGCAAAAATGAGGTAGAAATGGTTACAGAAAATGTACAATAACCGAGAACAAAGTTACTGCGATAACAGATCGAAAAAACGTACAAAATAAAAGCTTGTTTTGTTGGACAAACTGTCAGGAGCGGAGGGTACAGGGAATCAAAACGTTGTAGCTCTTCGTTCTTATTTCATTCCTGTAATTACACGTGAATAATCGCCGGCGTTTTCTCGACCGTGCCGCTGGAGGCAGGGCTTGTTCTGTAATTTGCAAATGCGTTTTTTTTTTTTTCTGAGACAGTGATCAGTATACACGGTGGGGGTCACTCTGATTGATCCGGCTGTACGGCGTGACTGAAGCCACCAGCTGGAGAGGGGAGGCTGCAGCGTGATATAGGATTGCCGGACATCAATCAGACCACTTCCACTCCGGAGGAATCGGTATGAGGGGGAGAGGGAAGAGGGAAGAGGGAGGGGCTGGGAGAAGATACAACGCCACATGGCCACTAGGGCTCGTGGCCAGGGGGCAATCCAATCTAATGAGATTACATTGGAGAGAGAAAAAGAGAAAAAGAATGATGAGGGGCAGGAAGGAGGGAGGAGAGGACGGTAGGAAATATTACATCATTCTGTGTATGCCTCCTCAGGACCATGGCAACAGTCTCAAACATACGACCTCTCCTCCCGGCAGACCAGTGACTGACTTTTTCCAGCTTGTTAAAACAGAACTGTGGGACAGCTGGGAAAGGAGATTTTTTATTTTTTTTTTTGCTTGTTTTTTTCTGGATTGTCTACATGTTGGGTTCATCCACAATATGTACACATCAGCTGTGAATCATTAGACTTTGGGATTTCTTGAAAGCTACAACTTTTTAAAACTTCTTTTCTTTTTTTATCTGTGTTGTTTTTTTTTTTTGGATGGTATTTTGTGCTCAAATGTTCACCGTGAGTGTACGATTGTTGTATTTACATTTTTAAAAAGAGCAGACATGCATATGCAGGATATGTAAACACTAGATAACACAGAGCAGTTTGTCCAACAAAAAAGGAATATTTTCTGTATTCTACATAGCATTTTTCTTGAAGACAATCATCACTCCACCATGAACTACAATAAAAATAAAGGATAAAAGAACAGAAAAAAAGGTATTTATATATTCATATATAATAATACATGGATTTATGGCATCAAATATCCTTTGAAATACCTGAATTACATTCAATGTTACTCTTTGTAGCATATTCAAGTTTCTCTCCCGAGGTAAAAGCCCAGCTGCAGTGGGTATTACGAGACTGTCAGGTTTCTCCTCGCTCCGTTATCTCGCCACTCTCTACTAAGACCCTAAGATTACATACATTCTTTATTTCAAATTTCTGAGGTAAAGAAATTCTTCCTGAGCATTTCAAACAAGACTACACACTATGAAAACAAAAGGAGTACGTGAAATAGAAAAACAGACATGCTGTAGGAGAAGCTGGATGTACAAAGTGGGTATGAGTCGATCTGAACGTGGGATTCTCAGGAAAACTGCAGTCGATGTGGAATACGATTAATAATAAAGTAACTTGACAGTGAATTGTACCGTGTTAAGTGTGAACATAGCGCCACAGGTGAGTTAAATATGTATTTCTACAACCAAACGTGTTGAGCGTAACAGCAAGATTTCATTTAAACAGCTCATCTGATGGGCAGAGCAGGTTAGAATTTTATACACTTTTCTTCAGAATAGTAAGGAGAAGCTGTTGCGTTATGATTTGGTTACAAGCTATTAAGAATATTATTTTTGTGATTTGGAGGTCCAGTCCTTTTTTGAGAAATTTAACAGTACTGCTGATTATGTATTTGGTTTAACGAGTTTTTGGTCAAAAACGGTGTCTGGCTGAAATGTTGCTGATCCCAAGCCCTTTGTACTGAATGATTAATGACAATTCAATGACTAAATCAACATTAGGATAACATGGAAGTGGACTGGTAATAAATAGGATCCTGAGAGTAGCAGCCAAAGGGGGGATTTTCCAAACCCTGATTATCGATAATCTTGGACCACGTCATCTAGCAACAAATAATTGATTTTGTCCTGGACCAAGGCTAATCAGGATCTCTGAGAGCATCCAAATAGCTAATATCTGATTTTCCCATTGGCCAAACGACTAATACGCTAACCCACTCACAAGGCCAATTCATCTTTCTTCTCTTTGGGAAAAATAAAATATTGCAGGTATTCATAGCAAAACAAAAACAGCACACCCTTGCATGTTTCCGCCAGTGAAACAACTTTGTCAGCTCTCCTGTACTGTCGAGCTTCTCTGGCTCTTTTGGCTGCATAATCTGTAATTACAAAACAACAACAAAACATTCCCAAGGCTTGCTAAGTCAAAGCAAAGACAGGGTCGCAGTGCAGTCCGAGTGCAGAGACTGGCTGCCTTCTCAGTGGCTATACATCTTGCTCCACTCTATACAAGTGTCCAGTTCTTTTGTGGTGGTGTGTGGCCGCACCTTGCAGAAGGCATTCTCGAAGTCTGTGAAGTCTGGGGGTTTGGAGGATGGGGTGAGACCGTGCATGGCTCCAGTTGGGGAGGACGCTGAGGAGAGTGCCTGCTGGCCGAGCTGCAGCAGCTCCCACACTGAGAAGCCCTCTGTACGCTGCAGCACGGCGCCCAACTCCCTCTCGCTCAGGCTGCAGCCTTGAGGCGACAGCGCCTGCAGCAGCACCTGCCTGCGCATCCCCACATCTGGTAGGCCGACGTGATACCGCTTGGCAAAGCTCCGATGAACGGCTTCTTGCAGCAGGTCTGGCCTTCCGGTAGCACATGCTAAAATCACCAGACCTGTGGTCCCCACCTGGGCCTTCTCCAGGGTGGTCAGCAGTATCTGACTCAGCCCCTCCTCCTCCATGGCCTCCACCTGACTCAGCAGCACCACTGAGGGCTGCCGTGCCGCCGCCACCTGCAACAGAGACCCCAGAATGTGCTCTGCCTCTGGCTTCCCTTTAGAGGCCAGCATGGCTCCACTCAAGCGGTAGAAGGAAGCCCCCAGCTGAGAGGCCAATGAACGAGTAAGTGTCGTCTTACCCCCTCCCCTGGGGCCAAACAGCAGGACGGTTCTTGGTGGCCGCATCACTGGACTGGGCCTCAACACGGGCCACAGCAGGTCCTCCTCCAGGGCAGCCTTGACATGGGTGAGCCCAGCCAGCTCGCCCCAGCCCAGTGCAGGGCTGCAGTCTAATAACTCCCCATTGACAAGGTCCAACAGTCGCGGGTCTGGGCTCTTCATAGTCTCAACAGTTGAAGAACCTAATGGAGGGCGTTTGAGGGCCTGGGAGCGGTGCTGCTGCTGCTGGGTGAAGCCCTGCTTCGCCACCCCATTCTCCCCTGTCATGCCTGCTGGAGGGCTGTACTCCCCTGCTGCCCCAAACTGAGGAGACACCAGGGGCTGGGAGGAGGGTTTGCTGGATTTAAAGGTTTGGGGGTCTGTGCTGCCTGAACTGCTGTAGCCATTTCCTCTGCACTCTGTCTTGTCATTCATGCTATAGGGTGAGTTTCCCCCAGCCTTTAAGGGCTCATAGCTATATTTTCTGTACCGAGACCTGTCCCCGCTTTCATCCTCTTCCACACTCATCTCAAACGCTTTTCTTTTTAATGTGCCTCCAGACTCAGACGTACCGAGGTTGGTGCTCTGGTAACTGTAGCTGCCTCCTACCACCGTGGGTCTGGTGGGAACGGGAGTAGGGGCTGGTAGACCTGAGGGCAGGTAAGTTGCAGAGGGGTGGCTGTAGCTGGGAGCGAGGCTGGTCTGGGGAGGGTACGTGCTTGGGGGGTAGTTATATACTGGTGTGGTAGGGCTGTAGCTGGGAACTAGAGTAGGGGTGGACTGGAGAGTGTGGAGGGAGGCAGGGGGAAGTGCTGCACTGGGTTGCGGACAGAACCCTGAGGAGAGATAGGTGCCATTGTAGCTCGAGGGGTATTCGCTGGAACCACTGCAGGAGCTGCTGCCACTGTAGCCAGAGTCTGAGAGGTTACTGTTCACCACTGACACGGTGCTAACCCCCGGAGGGCCTGTGGATGTGGGAACAGTCTTGGAGCCCGGGAGGCTGTCGTGGCCTCCAGGGGGCACCAGGGGATAGGAGGCGTCAGTACTGTGCGTTAGTGGCCAAGGTTCCAGCTCAGTCTTCTGGCCGTTGAGGCCTCCAAAGGCCCCCGGCTCTGGGTAAGTGCCCACAGCAGGAGGCCGGTCGTACGGTGAGTCCAGCACACCTGCGTACTTCTCAGCATAGCGCTTCAACAAGTTGGAGGCGGTGAGGGCGGAGATGTCGTCATTGGCCCAGGCGTAGTTGTAGGAGCCGCGGCCGCGTCCGGAGTAGAATTCTGACTTGTGGGCCGGAGAGGAGGTGGTGGAGGAGACGTCCAGGTGCTGCTCAGGCCACTGGCTGAGGGGCTGGGCATGCTCTGGGTTCCAGTGCATCTTTAACAGGCCTGACAAAAAATACACAAAGAAACCAAGTTACAGTTTTCTTCTAGGCATGACATGAACCCATTTATGGCCATATAACATCTTTGGCAATTGCTTCTGAATTACTGTGATTGGAGAGGAGATGTTTTCTTTCTCTACTTTCATCTACTTTAAAAAAAAATTTGTCTCAAATGCATCAGCTTTACTTTTCAAAGCATTTCCTTTACCCTGAACAGCATTCCATGTTCCAAGGTTGCCAATACAGCTAAAAAAAAAAAAAAAAAATCACACTAATTAAACTTTTTTCTTTAATTTCCAGGTGAAATGATTCTTTCAATGTTAACAATAAAACTTACATTTTGAATTAAATGCTGTCTGCAAGACTTTGAGTTTAACCATTTGATGCACAACATGGGTCAAAAGTGACCCAAATCCAATGGAAAATCTGTATCTCCTGACCCACACTGCACATCAAAGGGTTAAAGGAAGGCGGAAAAATTATAACCCCTCAAAAAAGACATGTAAAAGCCCCATCCAGACACAAAAAGGCCTTTATTATAGTGGGCTAGAGACAAAAAAAACACACCAACATGTGTCAGCTTGTGCTTTCTTCAGTGTGAAAAAAAAGAAATAGTTTGTTTATGTGCAAGAAAAAAATTAAATTAATAACAAAACAATTTTTACATATTGGGACAATGTTTGTGCTCAGTAAGTGTGATATTGAGATCCATATCAACATGCTACAATAACAACAGGAGAACACAGCACTACTTCTTTACCGCCACAAACAGCAGGGGTGCTTTACAACATCTTAATATAGAGCAGTAAATTAGACGACTGTTTTTGTCACGATCGTGTGTACAGAGACACATGGTCTGAACCCCTCCTCTCCTAACAGCCAATGACAAGAAATGGCCTTTCTTCTGTTTGTAAAAGAGTCTTTTTCAGTGTTGCTATCATGCATCAAGCGGGTCAAATTTCCCAAAGACAGAGAGGAAGGTAAAGAGGGGGAGGTGGATGGAAGGGGGAAAGAGAAAGCTGTAGAAAGAAAGCGAGTGAAAGCAGATCAGTAAGTTGGATGTGTTGTTTGGCAGTTTCCCCGCTTATGTTGGCGATAAGATCCCACTACTATTCCCCATACTGCGAGGATCTGCAGGTCTCCCAGAGGAGCTATTGTTATCTCTGCCTGCATGTTGCTCTGAATGCCTGCTCTTTCCGCCCTGCACCCCCACCTACCACCCACCAACACACCCACCCACCCACCGTACACCAGAGCTGTGAAGCCCCAGTGGCTGGCTGGACACAGGGAGGGAAGGAGGGAGGAAGGGAGGGTGAAGTGAAGGAGGGTGTGTGTGAGTGTGTGTGGACAGTGGTGTGGAGAGAGTGAGAAAGAAAGAAGGGGGTGGTGGGGTGTTGGAAATGCAGCATAGTGTGCTATTCATCAGCACAGTCTCCTGTGGAACATTGGGAAAGTGGAATGTCTGCTCCTCTGGCTGACTTCAGCGCTGGTTGAGGTCTGATTGATCATCGCTTTGTACCGATATATGTATTGTATATATATATATATATATATATATATATATATATATATATATATATATATATATATATATATATATATATATATATATATGAGAGAGAGAAGGAGTGGGATAGAGATAGCTTGAGAGATGGATAGATCTTTCAATCTTTCAATATTATGGCTTTAGAATTGTCTATTTCATGAAGAGCAGCGCTGCCTCTTGCTGAGGCATTAGCTTGACATTCCACACATAGCTTGGCATTATTGAACTGTCACAATCTACCCCGAGGTGAGGACTACTCGAACCAGAAACAGGGAGGTAAGAGGAAAAAGGAATATGGCAAAAGCATTCTCTGACTGCCCTCTCTGCCTTTTTTCTTCAGTGGACGCCTGATGATTCATTATTCATGGCCGTCTGTGTGTGTGGAGCCAGGATTGTTATTGCCATTTAAATCAAATCTCAATATCCACAGCCCTGAAATTCTGCTCTGACGCTTCACTCCAGCTCACTCCTAAACTTTGGCCTCTTTCTTGTCCCTATTTCCAAACCTCCCCATGTGTGTTTTCAGATTACGCCCGTTGTTTATTCAGTCAGATGAGACCAGCAGACCAGATGGCCATTGGATTATCATGTCCTTCATATTCAAATGCACTGCCTTAAGTTCCCAATGGCCAAACCAGTTCAAGTACTTCCCTAAGCTTCAGCCAGCCCACACAGCCACACACACCCACTGCAGCAAGATGTACAAGAACATTCTCACACTCTGTTCACTTGGATTTTTGCAAACATGCTGAAGACACTGGCTTGTCCACACCCAGATGACCACTTTTTTTTTTTGACTTGCAGGTCTTTGTCCGGTTGGCAGAAACCATATATGTCCTGTAGGCCCTTCCCATCTGCAGCCCAACCAGTTTGTGAGCAGTCCCAATAATGGGGCCTGTGTGTGACAGAGATGGATGAGAGCCCAGGGGAGCTCATAAAACCTGCAGCGGGGAGGGAGGGATGGAAGAAGGCAGCAATGGAGAGAGGGAGGGGAAAGAGTGGACAGCAGGCGTTTCGTCCTTTCTAAGCGGACTGGAGCAGACATTAGAGGACTCAGTGAGGTGGGCTAACTGCTGTCCACTCCATCATCAGAGCAGCACCAGCACCCCCCTGACCGCTGTAATGACCAGCAGCCTGTACCTGCAAAAAACAACTCACTGACAAATCTGAGAGTTCTTACTTTCAATAGGTCCTTTAAAAAACGTAAATTACACCACAGTTCTTTCTGTGTCTTCACAGAGTTAGATGAGTGATAAGGCGGCCATTCAGCCCTGATGAAAACAGCAGAGTTGAAATGCAGTTTAGCCCTTTCCATGTAATCAGATCTTGCCTTCTGCTAGATTGTGGTTTTTAGAGCAGTGGCACTCCACAATGAACTGAGCAAGCTCTAATCTACACTTCTGCTTAAATCAGTGCCATCATGTAGATTAATTCACTGGAGGGACGGAAAGAAAGCTAAGATTAGAAGTAGGAAATCAGGACAATGTGAGCATACTGTGGGTAGCAGTGCAATCATTAGATTAACTTGGATGTACGCTTTAGTGCGATGCTGGATCCCAAATTATCCCTTTACTGTACAGAAACGAGACAATATACTGCTAAAACTTGTGAATTTTGAAATGGTTGCAACTTATATATTATGCTGCAGCTCCAATACTGTGACATTTCTTTCCTGCCTCACAAACTCTATATTACTCATATTAGAGGTGGATTATGTATATAAAACACATTTATGAAGAATGGATAGTTGGTCTATGTTTGAAAATGGAGATCCTGTTTATTTAAGTATTTTTGGAAGCTTTTCTTTCTAATGTCAATAATCTCTTTAAGCTGCAATGTCATCTAAACACATTGGGACTGCTTAAATATTTTATCATTTATCAGTTGCAGTGTTCAATTTGTGGTGATGATCAAGTTAAGTACACATAAATATGTGATGGGATTGCACCTCTATTGACCGAAGGCTTTACGGGCTGCGGGGCGGCTGATAAGAACCTTCTACGTATGCACACGAAACTTCCCAGTGTTTGTGCGTCTGTGTGCTCTTGGCCCCAGGAGAGACAGATGTTCTTCTGCTGACCGCCTTACTGTCTGTGCGGCCATTGTGGTGGACGACCATGCAGCAGACGTGCGTGGATCTGACAATCCAGTTGGCCCTGAGACAAAGCCTGAAGGATCCTATTGTCAGGGGCCTGTCTAATTATGGAAATCTTATTAATCTATTCAGCAGCAGTTCACTGACAGCTTTTGAGTCAGCCTGGGATTTATTGAGGGACCTGTGTGAGCTGCATCCTATTGTAGAAGTGCGTGATGAAGACAGCGGCACAGTTCTCTTCAGCACAGAGCAGCTTTACTTTGAGAAGGCCCTAAAATTAAAATTAGATCCACTTATGGCTCAGAGGGAGTGTGTGGGGGGTATTGTGATTTCTGTCCTCAAATATGCCACCCATAAAGTTACTGAATCTCCCGTTGGCTGGGTGAAACTGAAGTCGCTTTTGGCCCATAAAGGCTGGTATTACTTCGGACTGTGTTGTGGTTTCCTATAAAAGAAGTATCAGTGGGTGAAGTGAAACGTTATCTTGGCAGGAAGCGCTGAGACGGAGGGCTCCGGTGCCGTTTCACAGCTCCCCTGAGGTTGTTTCCCCCTTCTCCCTTCCCAGCACTTTTGTTTTCCTTGCCCCGAGGAACAAAACGAACACGGATGCAACAAGCCTTCTGGGACGGTGTGCTATTAAACTGTGCCGATTGTGAAGAGGCCGCTTGTAAACAAGAGGGCTGTGGATCAATCCAATCAGGCTTCTATTCAGGGTTGAGCTCCACCCTCATCCACAACCACTCCATCATACACCTCCACACAGAGGCATGAATCAGGTAGAGCAACATGCTTTAAAAACCAAAACAGTACAGATGGTTACCCATCTAAAAAAAAAGAAAATAATTTGCTGCAGAATTAAAAAGTTGCACAGAAAATCATGACATTATCTTTCTGCTTTATATAAATCACCTTACATGCTGTCATAATCAAAGGGTCATTTTGTCTTTTTCGACCTGGAAGTCAAGAATACAAGCTGGAAAAAATGTCAACACAATCAGGTACGTACTTCTAAACAAAAAGTTGAGAGAGGGCACAGGTAAATTGTTTGAGAATGCTGTTCAGGCTGTTGTGGTGGGCAGGTCAGGGACTCAATTTGAACAAAAGAATCGGCTACTTTAAAGAAGAACGCTCAAAAAGGATGAAGTTACAATCCAAAGCACACAGATACAGCCCAGAGAGAAGGGCAGAATGTGACGGACACTGTATTTGTGCTGATAAATCACAAAGTTGATGCTCTGACGACTGCATCGGGTGTTATGTATTCAGCAAGCACAAGGTGATCAATGAGTTATTGGATGAAACTCCAGCATGACGGTCATAAATATGTAAAACGACTCATCTCTCTTTCTTGACGACTCTTTAAATTCAATTGCTCATTTTAGAAAAACACATCCAATAAGCTGCTTTAAACAATAAATAAATGATCTCCAGTTTAGTGTGCAAACAAGGAAGTAACTCACAATCTGTTATTTATGTTTGTTTTCTTGATTCGTCATTTCAAGCCGCTCAAGTCCACTGTTCTCAAGTTCACTGTGATTTATGACACTAATATCAAGCAGGACATTCTTTCTAGGCTATATGTCGCTGCATACTCCCGACCTGTCATAAAAACACCAATCTGAGAGACTGGCCACATTTCACAGCGCGGCCGGTGGAGACAGTCGCAAATTGTCTTTGGATGTTTTCTCACTTTGGTATGAAACACACATTTTATCAGTTTGCACTAAAACATACTGAAAAACGATGATAAATTCCTCACATAAATTGTGGATTACGTATGTTGTGCTACACTCCTGTTACACTGCCACCCCGCAGAGGTTCTGTTCTCGTGTGGGGTATTGCCAAAAAGCTGTTAAAGGAAGTGCAAGGTCAGTCCTTGAGACCTTTGCCAAACCACCTTAAGACAGGGATAATGTGCGCAGTGGACAGCGGGGATCATCATATATCAGCCATGCATAATTGGACATTGCTAGAGAAAATTATTATAAATCTATGCGTTAGTCACGGGCCTGCTATCACTCAAAAGAAACACAATCCCGCACTCCTGCTCTGCCTGTCGCTCCCTCTGGCTCATCTGCTCTCTTTCATTGCCCTAAAAAGATGTAATAACAGAAGAGTGCGGGAGATCTGGTGGGGAGTTTTCACACCTGCTGCCCGTGGCGTGAGCAGACGCAGCTCTTTTCAAACACGCTTCACCAGTCCAGTCCCAGGAGGAAGGAACCCATCTCCTGCAGTGGCATTGAGGGATGTCCTCGGAGTGAGGCCCTCTATCTCTCTCCCTATCTGTGTACTTTCGCCTTTCTGTGGATAGAGCTATCTGTATTCCATGTATCAGAATGACAGTTTGACTTACTCTATTTTTTGTTTCATCCTCCTCTGGGAACGTTCCAGGCCAGCTGTCAGAAGAGGTTTTGTCAGCGTGTGGAGCTAATATTGTTTTATTACATGAAAAGGACAATATGACAACTTTCTGCTATGTATTCTGAAACTGAAATATAAAATCATGCTGCTCTTGTGTGAAATAAAACAATAAATGACAATTACCATTCAAAAC
Source organism: Amphiprion ocellaris (assembly GCF_022539595.1). Classification (NCBI taxonomy): domain Eukaryota; kingdom Metazoa; phylum Chordata; class Actinopteri; family Pomacentridae; genus Amphiprion; species Amphiprion ocellaris. The sequence goes on from NC_072773.1 coordinate 31,859,286, forward strand.
CAATCAATATCAAAACCAAATAACGCCAAAATAATGCAGTAAATTTGCAATTCAGCAGCAGCAGTTTAGTATTCTGTCATTCTAAGTTGTTATTTTGCAAAGTGGATGGAGAGCAACAGCAACCAAACTACTTGATGGCATTTGTTCAACATTGATTAATTGACAAACGTGTTTAGAATCATTGATGATAGTGCAGCAAAAAGGCGAAGTCCCATCTGAGAGTGTGCTCATTTTACAGCACTCTCCAAAACTAGAAAAGCCTCCGGAATAATTGCTGGATGCGTCACTTCATGCTCGTAATTTTAGAAACAACTCCCCCATCCCCCGTGCCTGCTAACGCACGTCCACAAATGGCAGAAGCCTGTCCAACCTCCCCCCCCGCCCCCCTTCGCTTCAAGAAAAACAGGGTCCCTATTTTCTGTGACTGCAGGCTGGCTTTAGGTCATTGTGTCCACTAATATATCAAAGAACAGCTGTCCTAAGGCTCTGTGATGACCAATCACCCCTTCCATCTGTCTCACTCACCCAATCTCTCACTCGCTCTATCTCCTCCTCTGCAGATCTATCTTTTCTCCGTCCAATCTCCTTCTATCCCTGCTTCTCTGCTTCTCCACCTCCCCTTATTTCCCTCATTCCCAGTGAGCATGTTGCATTCCCCCCATTCTGTCCAAATCCCCTGGCCTCTCTGTGCTCCCAGCTTATACTCTCAGCACATGGACAGCTCTGGGATTTGTTGTTTTCTGTTAGTACACGCACAAATTAGAGGAAGCTCAATATATTCAACGGTCAACACTTTCCTCCCTGCCGATGCATTTTATGATCACTGCAACACAAACGCCTAACGGCATGATAAAAATATGTTGTTTCTCAACTATAGTCATTTACTAATTAGCTGTGCTGGGTGTGAAAGACGCGTCGCATTGTCAAGCTCTGAATTCTGCTGGCTCAGGAATCCATTGAAGTGTTTTGCCACCATCCAAATGAGCCTCACCACCCTGCTTCTTAATTGGACCCTTAATGGGAGCGGAGGTCTCCTTAATGAGCTGATAAACCCTTGGAGATACAGAGCACATAGCCCGTGGACTCTCGGGGCCTTGGGTCCCTAACCTTCTTTTCTTGTGGATGCAGATGCATGCAAACATACACACACATACACACACACACACACAACCACACACACAGTGGAGGCTAATTAGAGCCCATTCACACCCACACTAATGATCCTAGCACTTATTCACACACACTTTAGCGGGCTGTGTGTTTACTCAAGGGCCTCACAGGCCCCCTCTACTGCACCACTCATACCACTCTGCCTACAATAAGGCTAGACGCTGGCATGGCCCTCCAACCTGCTCCTTCAGGGACCAAAATGAGACCTACTTCTTTTTTCTCCATACAAACCGCTCCATGACTTAGCAAGAGTCATTCACAAAGACACTCACACAAAACATTAAAACAGAGCCGGAGAGAGAAAGGAGAGGGGTCAGTCAGAGGAGAGCTATAAAAACTGCCAGATCTGGACTCTTGTGTGTAGTCGCTCTGTGTGTGCGTGTGTGTGTCTGTGCGTTGTTTTAAAAGAAAAGGTATCGCTACACCAGTGGGGGCCCCCAGCAACAAGAGTTAGGGCACTCCTGGGTTGGCGGCCTGGGACTGATTTAAGAGTGTGTTTGAAGTGCAGATTACAGATTCTTTGCACCAAATCCCTCCAGGAGTATCCATGGCCCCTGGAATCTCTCTCAGGTTTCTTCTCAGGTTCGGTCATAGCCGTTCACCCCAGCTTGAAGCACTCTGGACTGGCCGGAGACGAGGACCAAGGCCGGACACGCCAAGGAAGAATGAGACGTACACTATGGCTGAACATGGGATCTAAATCCTTGAGTTTAGATAAATGGGAGTAGCCCTGATAAGAAAGACTAAAGAGTGTTGTTGTGTATTTGTCCTAACTGTATGACATCTTGTGTGCATTTATAAACTGAGACTCGATTATGTGCAGGAACAGAAATGCCTAAAGCAAGAGTCAGAAGTAACGTTAGGAAGCAGGAATGCTGTACATTCCCACAAAGGGGATTCCAACATGGAGGTGAGAGTCTTCGCATGTCCTGCACATACGCAGAGTCCCTCACAGTTGGATTGTGCTCAGCAGAATTATGACTACAGTCAGTCTTTAACTAAAAGACAGTGAGCTGCAGTGTCACCAGCAAGCACAGGGGTGTGTTTGTGTGTCACTGGTCTGAGAGTAAACAGCATGACTACCTAACACTGCTGTGTGTGCTCATACGATCCTTCTGTCTACATAACATACACACTAGCAGGCTGTTCAGAAACTATCTCAGACCTGCAGAAACACTGCAGAACAGAGCAACCCTGTACACGGAAATCCATCGAGCTGTTGAACAGAGAAGATGAAAACCAGCATTGTGTGCCTCGATCATAAAAGCAAATCACACACAAAGGCTAGTGCGTAGTGTACTGAAAGATTCCCATAAAGGACCAGCAGTGTGCCGTCTCTGAAGGCATGCTAACTATTCCACCAGCAGTCTGTGACATTCTTGGATGTGCGTCCACTTTAGCAGCACTGAGAGCATTCAGGATGGACCAGCAGGGTACAGGGAGCTGATGGAACAACCAGCTAAACAAGTCTTGGTTGGAGGTAGCACAAACATATATGCACATTCTTGAAATAATGATTTTTCAGTGTTATCTGAACAACTCAGCCTAATTGGATTTGTAGCTATAAATATCGCTTAATGGGAAAAAACATTCTGTGAGAACTGGCGCTAAATCAACCACTTGTGAGAGGACATGTTTCATAACAACACGAGAGGTCAACTATGTATTTGGACATTTCAAGAGGGGAATTTACAAAAAAGCAAACAAAGAGTCTTGATTACTGTCAAACATCTGCTTGTGATGCTTTAATAAAGCTGTTCTGTCCGGTTTGAAGTCACACACCCACACAGTTGCCGACGCAGCCTCTGCAACCCCTTTATATAAATGCTGAAAAAAACACAACCAGACGGTTCTATAAACAATTTTGAAGTCATACTTTTTAAATTAACCATTCAGTTTGATTTCTCCCTCTTTTCTTGCAACTGTCATGCCAATAATGCTCCTTTGAGGTGGGTTAAAGAGCTGGGAAAAATGGGCTCTTGAGGCCGAGGCCACGGAGGCAGCCCCATGCTGGCCGGCAAACAATGCTGTTTTGGAGAGCCAGAGCACTGGACTCAAATGAAACCTGGTGGGAGGGTGCAAAAGGAGGGGGGAGGCCAACGCTGGACACGTCAGTTATTAGGTCAGCACTGGAGGGAGTAAAGAGAAAGAAGGGGAAAAAGGAGGGAGAGCAGGAGGCAGCATGTGTGGTGGTAAGTCCTGAGCTGTATTGGTAAATTGACACTTGCAGAACCGAGGGGTTTCTACAGCTTAAACCATCAGCCCTCCAACCTCCCTCTGTTTCTCTTCCTTCCCCCATCTGTGTCTTCCGCCTGCTGATGAAACATTCAGACAGGGCCAGTGCCCGGGGTTTAGCGTTTCCACAGTGCACGTCAAGGAAAAAGTCAAGTTTCTGCACGGAGGCTGATTTTCAGTTACCTGTGTGTTTTTTTCACACTCAGTTTGCAAACTACAGAGCACAGTGTTCACTCCTGCTGCCTACTTTTGGAGTGGAGGCTTATTGATTCAGGCAAAGTCCAACTAAGTCAAGTGCAGCTGTTTTGTGTGTAGGATAGAGAGAAAGAAGGGTATAGTGTACTCACTATAGGGGACAATAGGACTCAGCATTCTGTGGAGCTGGTCTCAGTAAAGAGGAATGCTGTTTTGTGAATGCCAGCTAAGGTTAGCGCCCGTCCGGCTGTAGTCCATCACTGGCATGAGCTTGCACTGACAACAGAACAGCCCTGAGAGAGAGAGAAAAAGAGACAGAGAGAAAAGAGGTGAGGCAGTTACTGGCTGCTGCACAATGTCTGGACAAACACTCACATGTCAACCAAGCCTTTCTGGCAAACTCGCACGGCAACACAAACACACCAAGCAGAACTGAACCAGAGAATGATAGAATTACTCACCAACCTGAGAAGCCTATCAGTGTAACAAAAACAGAATTCACACACACACACACACACACACACACACACACACACACACACACACACACACACACACACACACACACACACACACACACACACGTGCGCGCACACATACACACAGTCTGCCAAACTGAAGCACACAAGGGCATTCATTATAGGCAGGCATTAAGCTGATTGTGAAGCTGCGTCCAGCTCTAAAGAGGGCTTTCTAAGTCTGCCTCACAAAAAGACTCATGCATACCATTGCTCTGTGCACTGGGGCAATAAAGACCTCATTCTTAGGAGCCTAAACACTTTTGGAGCTGTATAAGCGACGTGCAGAGGAGAAAAATGTTCCCTGTAATGACAAAGTTTCACTTAAACAAATATAGCCTCTGATTCGGTTGCATTAAAGACTGAAATAGCACTTTTGAAAAACGCAGAAAAGCAATTAATTCAACCGTGTTTGTCAGGTCTCAAAGATAAGGCAAAATGAAACATGGTAAATCTCTGTTCTGGTTTGAGTTGTAAATGTCACATTTTAATCATGCACAGATTATGTTTAATCTTCCATTTTCGATTGTTTGATTCTAATATGAAGCACCTCTGAGCAAGCTCATGAGATTAAAACAACTGCATGAAAATGTTTTTTTTTTCCACTGTAGTCATTTGTGTTAAAGCACAGTTTTAATCCAAAGTGTTTACAGAGGGAAAAAATCTGACCATTGAAACTGCATTCTGGTTTTTAAAATATGGAAATATGCCTACAATCATACAATGTTTATCATATACTCTCAAATATGTAATTTTTACCACAAATATTTTGCTTAATGCAGTGCTATTGCTATGGTAACAGTCTTTCTGCGTATAAACAAACAAGGCAACAACCAATTTACATTCACTCATGTACCGTTCACATGGAGAAGAAATTACGCAATGAGCACACGGCTGTCTCTGGACACCAACAGGCTTCACGTACAACACCGTCTCCGACCACGACCCCCCCCCTCCGTTCTAACTGACAGTCAACTTTTAACACTCAGCCCCAAATAACTAACTTACACTACAGCAGCAAACCACAGCTTCCAATTAAAACAAACACAGCTCTGTCCCGGCACAGTTCAGAGAGGAGGCTGAGGGGGGAGAAAGCAGAGTTAGGAGTTTTGGTTTGCTCAGGGCAAGTCTCTCACGGCCAAAAAAAAGAGGAGAGCTGCCTCTCATTCGGCTCTGGTCCTCCTCCAACTTGGAAAGTCAAACAGCAGGGAGAGCAGCGGGCTATGACAGCGGATCAACACATAGATGCAGAGAAGACAGCCTTACCTATTCATGCCTGCATGTCCTCCATCAGATCAGAAAGCGGTACGATAATCCCTGGAGCAGACCAGACCCGTGTGTGCACTGCTATGCTTTTTTTCCACATATGGGACACAACTCTGCTCTCCCTCCCTCCCTCCCTCTTTCTCTCTCCCTCTCTCCCTCTCTCTCTCCCTCTCTGGCCAGTGACAACAGTGAGCACTCAGCTACCCTCCCCCACTGATCTCCCATCCCCCTCTGCCTCCCCTCCTTCTCTCTCTTTATGCTAAAAGTATTTAAGTAGGGAGAGAGAGAGAGAGAGAGAGAGAGAGAGAGAATGAGGGGAGGGTAGCATGGAGGGATTGGGACTGACCAATCATCCTCTGAAGGAGAGCGAGAGGAGACTCAAGCTGAAGCCTGGACACAGAGGACAGTGGGGAGAGAGTTTTTTGGTTGGAGGGAAATGACCAGTGCAAGTTTGGTTTGTGCCTGGGAGGATTAAGAAAGATCAACAGCAGTCAGATTGTGGTGAGAACATGCCGAGGGACTATCTTATTCCCTCTCTGAAAGACTAAAATAGATGATGCTACAAAAATGGAATCAATTACTAGTTAAAAAGTAATTACGCTGCTTAATTAATTACTAACTTGCAGGGGAAAAAATACTGCGCTAACAGTTACATAACCTATTTGTTTCTCAGCTCTGCTCCATCAAAGGCGCCTTCCAACAATTCCAAAGCTGCCACACCCACACATCCCACCTTGTGTATGTAACACAATGACAAATACAAAACAAGACAATGTGGTTTAGCTAGCAGCCAGCCGGTTTGAAAGGTATGTACTGATTAAGAGCTACCTCAACCACAAACCTGCACTCCCAGCAATCCAGTCATTGCAAAGCCCTGATCCAAGATACTCTACGTTATCAGACTGTGACAGGCGGATCAACAGCGAAGATGCAGAAACACAAACTCAACATGGTTGGTCAATCTTTTGACCAACTTATAATTTGGGAAAAAAACATCTGGCTGGCACTAAATACACAACATGATTTACTTCAACCACGACACCTGCTTCCATTAGCACCCTAATAAATCACATCAAATTTAGCATGCATTCCAATAGCTATAGTTTACATACACTTGTAAAGACCATGCATATATGGGCAGCATGCATATACATATAGCAGGTCTAATATTTGGTTAAATGTCATGTGGCCGTTTTCACCTCAAAACTGATAATTCAAGTTGATGAATGTATATTTTTGACTCAACAGGTTTTGTATTATTTCCAAAAGACCTAAAATAAATCAATGAAAGAATCAAAATTCATGACTTTTTTGTGACAAAGATAAATATGTTTCAGTTAATCTATAATAGAAGATTACAAGTGTATATGAACTTTTGTGTATATTCCAAAACATATGTCAAATGCACTACGCCAAAAATACCAGCATGTCCTGCTACGTCTACATGCACTTTGCACTGTGCAAGCCAGCATGCTTTTTGACCATTCTGACCTACAATCCTCTGCATAGTTGCGTCACATATGTCCTGGTGTCTCACACAAGTATAAACAAACTTAAGTTGCAGATAGACAGAGGATTTGGTCAAAGTTTAAGGCACAATATTATGGCAAAGTAGTATGTAATAACTGTATGCATATGCATGTAACAGTATGTAATTTGTGAGGGCAGCTGTGCTAGGTACCTAAAGGTTAAAGAAAAAGTATGCGATTTGGAAAGCAGCCTAAATATTCAGCAAAATTTCTTTCTTAGTTCTGACTGGATTGCTGCTTACTGGCAGTGTGCTCAGTGCCGCTACTCATTGTGTGAGGATATATGACCAACCCTATGTTCCAAATTTGGCATTTGACAGCCATGTATTGGCACTAGGGACGTCACAATGAATTATTTTTTGACCCTGATGCAATCCATGTAATTAGTAAGATAACACGCAATTCAAGTTATTCAAGTTCTTAAAATCAGTCCAGTGTCCATGCTTGAGAACTGAACAGTTCTGCAATGCATGAAGAAAAAAGAAAAGGATTTCTGCATGTTCCCCCTAAACTCCAAAAGATGTAAAACCTGGATTCTCTACATGCATGTCGGAACATGTATTGTACAGTAGCTAGAGTACCAAGCTGCGCCACCAGGTGCCTCTTCCATATTTGCGGTCGAAACGTCAAAACTAACCATGGTTAGTTGACGAAATTCACAAATTTTACAATTGAGTAGTTGTACTAAGTGATGATACTTACATTTCTTGGACAGTTTTTTTTTTTTAACCACTAAAGGGCAAGGAACCATATATGGTAACTTCACTGACCTTGAATTTCAACATGAAAATTAAAAATTCTGGAAAATGTCACAAAAATAAAAAAATATTACGTCCTCCAATACCACTCTAGGGTTGAAATTTTCAGTACCCTTTAAAGGGTTAACTTGTAGATGTTTTTAAGGAAATGCCTTATTTTTGTCATAGTAAATGGTGCTTTTTTTGTTCTGCACATGCTGCCCGATCGCCTATTATTTTAGCCTCTTTAAAGCTGGACCTAGTAACATTTCAGCATCCCTTTCAACACATAACAACTTTGAACTGCATGCAGTCTCAGTAATGAAGAGGGACGCACCAGCAATAGGACTTCAGTTGTGTGCTTTAGGGAAGGCTTTTCCCACTTTTTATCATCAGTACTGTTTACTACAGAATTATTCATCTATTAGCCTAAAAAATAAGATGTCCATAACAATGAAACATTACTGTGATGAAGAAAAACTAACAGCTCAGATTAATGACATCTTTTTCAACAATAATAGAAATAATTCACTTTTTTTTGACAAAACATTAACATGTGCTTACGTTTAGACTGTTGCTTCCAGCTGTTTTGAGTTCATCGAATACCTGCAGCATCAAACAGCTGCAGGATCCATATGTCTCCAGAAAGACAACTGCAGAGAAAACAACAGTGCTGGTAGAGGCTTCTCTAAAAGGTTGCCTGCAATCTGACGAGTTGTGCAACATTCTTCCCATAACAAATTTGACAGCAGAAATTGTGAATTCAAGAGGCATCAGAGCTATTCCTCACCGCAAAATGACTTCCAAACTCTGAACAAGACTCAATGGATCCAAAATACAGACTTTATAGGATGAGTAGCAGGTCAGTGGAGTAGAAAAATAAGACCTCACTGAAATTCCCAGAAGATGTAGCTCTTCTTTACTGGGAGAATCTAGCCTTGTTTGTCCACTGAACACACACAGATGAAACGGATCAACTTCCCATCAAACACCTGGAAAAACAGCAAACATGCAGTAAAAGTGCTTAAATAATAGAGTAACCGGTCCTCTTAACTGTCTGTCTGTTAGATCCTCAGAGCCCAGTATGCTGAGTTCTCTTAATGGATGTCAAATAAGTTCCTTCAGCTAAATTCAAACAAAACACACATTCTCACTATTGGATTGCAGCACATAGCCAGACAGATTCTAACATCAGCTGGTTCTCTTTAGATCTCGATAAGCCTGTCGTAAGGAATCTCAGAATCTGCTTCAACAGTAATCTAAGTTTTAAGCAGCACTCAATATTTCCAAAATACAAACTATTTTGCCTTTTAAAGACACATAGATCATTTTGCACGCTTCTATTTCTATTATTACTGTTTTAGCCTCTTTACAATGGCTTTCAGTATGTTTTAAGATAGAATTTAAACTTATACTAATTAATTTTAAGTCACTTCATGGTCTCTCTCCTAGTTATATATCCAACCTTTTAGCATTATATGCACCAGTTTGCAGTTTTACCCCTTGGGGACTCTTTTTGGGCCGACCACTGCTCCATTCCAGCTCCCTTTTCCGGTCCGTGTTGTCATTTTTGAGCTTTTTAAGTTTACTGAGAAGTCAGTCGAGGGTCTGCTCGTACCCAGCTGCAGCCATCTCCCACTGGATCGTTCTGAGAGGCTCCCTCTGACTTCAACTGAATTTCATATGAAGACCACAGTGTCGGCAAGCACTGGGTCTCCTCCTCAGACCACTGCTGCTTGGATTTGGTGTCCATATTAACCGGTTTTCAAAACATTAACACTAAACACTAGTACTACTACTACTACTCACTTTGCTGTTTAAAAATGGCGGTTCTGTGTTGTTGAGCATTGGTCACCGTAACCCTGCGCCTCCCAGCCCATGACGTACTCAGTTCTTAACTCTGGTCCAGCAAAGAGTTGGTGCCTGAAAAGCAGGAGTTTTTGAAGCCGGGAGCCGGTGCTTAGTTGGTGGAAACACAAAGAACTGGTGCTAAGTCAGGCACTGGCTCCGAACCAGCACTGCTTGGTCGAAAAGGGGCCTTGAGATCTTTTGGGTGGAGGTCTTTTGGGCCTGACTGAAAACTAGAGGGGACAGAGTATTTGCAGTCGGGGCCCCAAGGCTCTGGAATGATCAAGGAAATAAGGTTGGCAGAGACAGTGATCTCTTCTTAAGTCTCTTCTTAAAACATACTCTTGTCTGAGAGTGTTTCCTGATTTTACTAGAATTTTAATTTCCTTTGAACTGTTTTATATTTCCTACACTAATGTTTTAACTGTTAACAGTGCTGTTATTTACACCATGTTGTGTTTTATTTCTATTTATGACTTTTTGTCTGCCTATTTTGCTGCCATGTGAAGCACTTTGTAACTTAAATTGGACTTGGTGCTAGATAAATAATTTATTATTAACTGTTATATAATGAATTCCAAGTTGTATTTTCTTGCACTTCTTGTAAGTTTAAATGCATACATGTTACTATGACACTGATGAAATTGATAAATATCAGACAAATAAGAAAGGTTGGATTCTTCTGTAAAAAATGTCTTTTAGTTGATTAAGCTTCTGGCATTGACTGACACTTTTCAAAAAACAACATACTTCAAAGCTAATAATACAAACAGTGTAGTAAATATCACACTAACGTGTGTTAAATATATTTAATGTGTTTATTGTCCAATATTCATGTCACTCAGAAATGCTCTCCACCTACCTCATGGTCAGGTGCTGTTTCAGTTTCATTTACTCACTCTTCACACACAGCTGTCAGGCTGTTTTTAGCGCTGCACCGAGGGTCCACATGGCCCAGTCATCTCCTCCTGTTACACGGAGCCGGTACTCCAGCATAGCCTCCCTGTTACACAAGTTACAGGACACCATTCACATATACACACAGTCAACACAAATATTCATATGGAAGTGTGCACACAGAGTCAGCGGACCGGCTGAAAATAGAGAGGGACACTGTGATCATATGTTAGGTGTCCAGAACATCCCATGCACTTTATCATGTGAGAGAATTATGGAAAGTCTTTGCCCAGAGGCATGTTGACATGTAATGAATCATCCTGTACTGGTGCTGTCCTGTGATAATATAACCTTGCTGTTTATCAATAAAGGAATAATTTTAGGTTTAATAAGCATTATTCCAATAATAAATTTAACCATTCTTTACACAAAATTTACTGCTGAGGTCTGTGAATGCAACAACAAAGTCAGGTAATGTAAGAAACATGAGCATATTCTAAATTAATTCCACTTGCTAGGAGATAAACTGTCCCATATAAACTTCAATAAAATTCCAGCCGACTCCCTGGATCAACATTGATGCGGCGTGCATGCACACATTGTTCTTATGTAATGTTTTCTTGTTTACAGCCTGTAATATTTGCTTGTTTACAAAGTTACAATCAATTACAAGCCTGACTGCTCATATTTCTTACCCTGTTGGGCTTTCTTGTATCAAAGTCAGCATGTTCTCAAATTCTAGTAATTTCTTTAGCAGCTAAAATGCTACAATAATCAGAAATAATAGAGAAAAAAAATTAAAAAATAAAGCCCAAGTTGTGATAAACTCAAATTACCCTTGAAGCACATGGCCTCTGAAAATTCTTGTTTGTAACATGACATGTGGGTTGAGCTATTTTGGGAGATGCCTCAGTGGTCAGTGACATGGCTCGAATCGGAATGTAGGGCAATAAACCCATTGGAGGAAACAGTGCAACTCATTAGTGTGGTTACAAAACTTAACACACCCAGCGAGTCCCAATTCAGAACCACAATTAGACTCCTTGATGTTTTCCCTAATATGGCATTCTCAATAGATTTGCTAATGGTGTCTCTGTGGGGGTGAGGTGAGGGTATGGTTGAGTAGGGACGTTGAAAGCAGACAACTGGCGCTCTCTATCACTCTATTGCCTTATTAGTGCTGAGGCAGCAGTGTGTGGACACAGGCAGCATGCTGAGCCCAGCACTACTGCAGCACAAAGGCTTCAGGGCCTCGGGACTCAAAACAAGTCAAAAATTGAGAAAAGAAAAAGAATTCCAATGAGCTACAGACAGAGCAGGTAATTCCTGCACAGACTAGTTCCTGTGTGAAATATGAGTTTGACAGGTGCCAGTCTACCTTCACAAACATGTGTACAGATATTTCAGCTCACCTGTAACAGCCCAGACATGCATGTCCAGTGAATACTGGGGAACTTGGGTAAAGGAATAGAAGCTTGTGTATTGGAGGTTAATGGAGATATGAGAGGCAGACAAAAGAGCCATGACGACTGAAAATGGCTACTGAATGGACAAAGGCTACAGGTCAACACACTAGCGTTTGACCTCGTACTGCGGTGCAACACCTCCATTCAGCAGGTTGTTCGTCCAGTGATGAACCGTGTTAGCGGGTCAGCCGTTTTTATTGAGCCAAGTTGATGAATCAGGCTTATCTTTAATTTGGTTAAATGAAAATCTGCATGCAGAGCAGCCCACAGGGTGATTAGCTAAGCAACAAACCACGATTAATGGCTGTATGGGCATAAATCCTCACCTGAGACCAAAGGAGTCAAAGCTACAGTTCTAATGTGGACATACAGTAGGTGAGACCTGCACTCCTTCACACTTGAACATCTAGAAACTGTTATGGGCAGGGTAATTCTCAATTGTAAAGTTACGAGCTGCAAATTCAGACAGGATAGATATGGTGATTAATGTTTGAAAAAATGTTTGTGATTGTAGCTTCTGACATTACATAAATTCTTCATTTTGGAAGATCACATGATTTAATGTCACATTTAGTCATTTTTGCACAAGCTGAATGACCAAAAACGGATTTCTTGTTAAACATATTTGTCAGTCTTTTTTTTTTTTTTAATTCAGCAAATTTCACACACAATGTCTAACTTCCAACATGATGTTTTTTTCCAGTGTTATTCAGTAGCTCGCATTGTAAAGCACAAACACAAGGCCTTCTGCTGCATGTCATTCCTTTCCTCTACCACCTTTTCTCCTCTTGAGTTGTTCGTACAATAAGGGCAAAGAAACTCTTTCTAAACATTAAAAGAATTGCCTTGACTAAAAAGATCCTTAAATTGGCCATCAAAATGTATAACGGAGGGTCACAATCATATTGATATTACATTTTTAGAAAATGTTCAAAAAAATCTTTACAGACTTTAAAAAAAAAAATAACATATTAAGGTGGAATGTAGCTGCTTTCACGGCTGAAAGATTAAAAAAAGGTTACAGTGTTGTAACAGTAACTGATTTTGCAGAAAGCAACTGAAGCTTGAACCTCATGACGCTAATTATCTGTAGAATTGTGAGAATTGGCCAGAGCAACACGCTACTTATGCAAAACAAAACAGTCAAACTCGAACATATGTGTCCACCAGCAGGAAAGGATGCAAGACAAATTTGTCACATTTTGTTTTTCAAAACACGCCATACATGTAATTTCCTGTATCCCCCACCTCTCCTGTGACAGCATCTCAAAGCTCAAAGAGACTGTTTGAGGAAACTAGATGTTGAAAACTGATCCACCAACTAAAGGTTTAGTGTGCACACTTATATGCATACTCTGATGGGTGCGTGTAGCCAGTGTGTGTGTGTGTGTGTGTGTGTGTGTGTGTGCTTTTATGTATCTACAAACAGCCCACGCACAAACGAGCGTTTATGTGTGTGTGCTGGTGGTGATAATCAGTTCCAGGCTTTCAAAGCTGGCCGATATCATTTCATTAGTGCAGGGGAGCGAGTGCTGTGGCTTTGGCTGAGATCAGGGCAGACAGAGAAACTCTACCCCAGGCCCAGTTGTCCTGAAGAGGGCCGACCTATCAGTGGAGGAAGGGACTAAGTGTGTGTGTGTGTAGGTGGGGTGGGGGGTGGGGGGTCAGCGGGATTATTAGTGGGAGGTTCAGCTGTTTATTATTCCAATTCTATCTCTAACAGCTGAAAATTGGAGAATTAGGCGGCAGCCCTGAGCAACCTGGGGATCAATGCGGCGGGGTTAAACCCTGTGACATGACTACACACACTGACAGCGCTCAGATACTGACGCAGCACATACGCACACACACCACAGAGGTCATTCACAAAACTTAACAGACACATCAGATTTACCGCTTTGAAGTGATAAGACACTCACAGACTTCACAGGTCGATGAATAGCCTCACACTTCAGACGTGGGTGAGCCTTTGAAAAACATAAGGATATGTTAGTGGCTGCTAAAACTTTGAGACTTTATAGAAACTTTATTCAGTTTCCTCTCTGTGTGCGCTGCAAAGTCTCAGACACAAACTTAAGTCCCACGACTGTGTGTTTGTAGAATTAAAAAGAAACTCTTAACACCTTGCCTTTATGCTGCTAATCATGACCTATGACCAGAGAGGAACTACCAAGAAAGGAAGCCGAACAATGTCTTTAAACATGTTAAACCGCCGGCTCCCAATTCATCCTGTGCACATGGGGACTTTCTCTGTTGCACACACGATTGGCATGAGTGTGTAGTGTCAGAGGGTCTGTGGTCACGTCCATGCATGTTGTTAATCTGGAAACGGACATGTGACACTGGGAACTGGGAAACCTGAACTTTCCACACCATGCAGGCATGCAGTCCGACGGCGTGGAAGCAGAACTTTGGACATATGGAGGTCAGGGAGTTGAATTTAGATTTTTTAAAGGGCTTCTGGCTGTTTCAAATTGCAATCTGCGGCAGATTGTGGTGACTTCTATTGACAAAACAGAGAGAAAGGAGAGAAAGTGCTGAGAAGATTCAGTCCTGATATGATTGATTGTTACTTCCTGGTGCAGAGGTTTTCACAATTTCATCAGTGAAAGACATTTGGCTTGCTAATTCTAATGTACAATAAAATGAACTGAAATTACTGGCAAAAACACAAATATAGTGTGACGATGGTGTGTGCTACTTGTGGGATAATTAGCTAATGTTGCCACTGGATTAAAACCTCTTAAAACAAGTGTTGCACGGATCCTTCCAGCCGGCCAACTCTAAGCTGTAATTAAAGACAATGAGCTAATCCACTAGTTTACACATTAACACTAGTTACTATCAATAAGACACAGATGCACTAAGCACTTCTCTTTTATTTTACACCCCACACATTTCTGTCACTATTGCATGCCATTAAATTTGCATTTTCTCTCTAATAGTTTTTGCTTTGCCCTCTCTGTCCTCTCTCCTGTAATTTTCTGCAGACATCCCTGTCTTAGAAGCTGCATGATTCTAATCTGTGCTTATTGACTGATCAATATTTATTGTTATTTCTCAGTTGTCATCTTTTCTCTAGTATCCACTCTTTCCTTCAACCTAACCGGTCGAGTCAGACAGTCACCCTCCTTGGATCTGTTTCTGTCGGAGTTTTCTACCTGTTAAAGGGGAGTTTTTCCGCTCTGTTGTCTCCAGCTGCTTGCTCATGAGGAAACTGTTGCATTTCTAGATAGAATTTAGGGTCTTGATCCTCACATGTACAGTGCCATAAGATTACTTATATTGCAATTCAATGCCATATGAATAAATTTCATCTGAATTGAATGAACATGATTTAACCTCAGAGTTCTCCCCAACCAATCTGCTTTGTCTGTGTGCTTGTGTGTGCATTTTTTAGTACATAACGGCCTCTTTCACCTTGAATCTGCACAGATGTGTGCTTTTAATCACATAAAAAAATCAATAATGCACCTAATGACATATACCAGAGGCACAGTTCTCTTTAGGAAAGGTTGATCAAAAATGATAACTGATGCAAAACAGAACCTTGCTTACTGAGGCAAGTTGTAACTTGACGCTACAAGTCGCTGACATTAATTTGCAAAAATGCTTACTTAATGAAGATGATTTCCTTAAATAATGGTATGCATTTATTCACTGTGAACAGGTCAGCTTCAAATTGCATGAATGTATTCATCATTTCAAATATCTTCCAAAGGATTTAGTCTTTTGGCATCAGGCTGAACAATGACTCAGAGCACACTGTGCATTTTCAGCCTAATTAGGTGGCTTGAAAGAAGGCATGCAGTTAACTCAGAATCACAAAAACGTTGCAAATTGCAGCCATATAATGGTGAACTGATACTAAAAACTGAAATAACACAGACTGGCTTTGGTGAAAGTTCTTTGCAATTTTGTGAAGTCACTTTAAATGAAACTGTTACCACAGTTTGCTTTAGTTAGGTGTCAGTTATCACAAGTTAACTGAGCTCTACTTCCTGCTTGTTTCCGGAAAATAATTTATAGGATATTGATTAAATTTCCTCTTTCAGGCCACTAGAGTGGTACGGGTATGTTTGGATAAAATCTCACTTAATTATGACTCAATCACCATCCTCTCAAACCAGCAGCTCTTGATAGATTTGTTTGTGACAGAAAATACTTCTGGAAAATTGATTGAAATTGACTGAATTTTCAGAACACAATTCATATATGCAGGGCAAGCATGAGGGAAATCAATGTTTGCCATCTGCATGCAAAATAGAAGAGTGTGAGTGTATCCAGTAACACCACACAGCACTTGGAGGAAATGTGGTAGTTGTAGCTTGTGTGTGTGCACGTAGAACATACATAGTGCACATACATGCATGTTTGGGTGTATTAAAGAGGTAATAAAGAGAGGACACAGGCTTAACCTTAAGTGCACAGAAAATGGCAGAGACATGAGCAAAGGCATATCAGGAGCTCACACACATACACATGCACACACCTCTAAAACCATCCGCTGAATTAAACAGCATAAATCAGATAATACCATAATTTTTTTTTTTTTTTTAAACTCTGGCTATTGAAATTTTGCAGTGATTGAGGCAGAGTGTTTTTGCTCAGAACTGGTGGATAGGCTCAACCTCAGGGAAGGGAATTAGTTTCTCCGTGATGTGATTGTCACAGGCTCCAATAGTTCTTGTTGGTCTATTGGTCCCTCTATTTTCTCCTCCATCAACAGAGGTTGGTAGGGAGCTAATGGCTATTCTCCACTCCTTATTAAACCTTTTCTCCAGGGGCTAACTCATGCCCAGTGTTCAGGGAAACAGGGGCAACAGAGCGGGGCACGGCTCACCAGGGTGTCTTTTCGAAAGTGTCCAGCCTGTTGGAGAAGACCTGGATAAAACAGGAGCCTGGTGAAAGCTGCCTGTTGTCCAACTAATCCTAGCTATGGACCCGTCTCCATTGACGACGCAAACCTGAACAATGGTCTCTTTCAAGAGTCGTTCTCTTCACTGACACACTGACATAGCAACAATAGAAGAAGACACTTAAGGAATGGAAAAACCTTGTCCATGATCACACATGTGCTTTCTTCACAAATGATTCAGGAAGAAAACTGCATCTGTAAATGACTGTCTAAAATAAATAGTTTCCTCAAAGAAAAAGCTCTAGAAACAGAAATGTGAAACCACAGACACATGAAATCGGCCTTTCATTGCTTCACCGATGAACACAATAAGCAGAAGCCTACGACAGGCAGTTGTACCGGACCAAAGAGGAGAAATAGGCTCCACCATGTGATCTGGTATAAAATGATTTCTTTTTTTCAAGATCAGGTTGCTTTTTCCTTTCCTCTGAACACATTTGCTGACCAACAGAAAAGGAAGATGAATGCTTCCATTTCAGATGCCGAGCCCCCCTTCTCTCATCTTCTTCGATCCCGATTTCACATTAAACTTGTAATAGCATACGACCCTGCAAGGCATGATTCTCATTCAGGTGGGCCATGTTATATGAATGAGATTTGGTGAAATTCCAATATTTATGCACATACATTCACATTCTGAGCCTTTCTCATCATTGCGTCGACTAAAGGAAGAGCAGCTGTCATTTTATACATCAAATTATACTGGAATACATAAATGTGTGCATGTGCACCCGCTGCAAACCACAGCCGTGAAGTGTACAACCACACCACAATGTCCAGATGAAGGTTAGTGCGTATCACTGCAGCTCACTGCAGCACTATCCAGCCAGCTGGCGGTGAAACTAAAGCTACAGTTGTTGGGAAGGTCATCTGTCAGAGAATGAACTAGGCTGTGGCCGTTTGGCATCCCCAGGAGGTCTGGAGAGAAGACAGGCGTCTCTGAAGGACACTTTCCCTCCTCTCCTGTGCTCTAATTCAATAGTTCTGACAGGGTAGTGGTGTCCCAGTGTCTGCCAGCCCAGTAATCTCTGTGTAATTGAGTTCCCAATCAGCCATCCATCAATAATGCATCTGGTTCCACGAGGAAAGAGACGACCACACCGCTCCAGCCTGCTGCATGGAGGAAGGAGACAGGATTCTGCTTCGACTGGCCAGAGAGATCTATGACTTTCTGGAGTTCACTCACTGGCCTTGCAGGATGTGTTGTTCCCAAACATAAGGCCCTTTGGAAATTGGATTATTATATCAGACAGTATGATGGTGGAGGCTGGTTTACAGCATTGTGAGGGTTTGCAGAGATGTTAGAAATCAGCCCACGTATAGATGTTACAAACATCACAATGAGTCAGTCCTGTCAGCTGTGTATTGTGTAAATGTATGACTGAAAAGATTCAAGGAAAATGTCAAGCGACATCAGAAAGACATTGACACACTTTTCTGGTGTACTATAATGCTTTCATAAAACACAGTTCTTCCATAAAGGCGCTCACCTGTTCAATGTTCACTCTTCACTTTTCAACTGCTGTACATGCAAACCCATCAATTAGTGACTAAGACATGGTCCTCCAAGGTTAAACTGTACAGCTGTCTGAATGATTTTCAATTATACAGCCAGGAAGCCCCCGACAGCTCACTGGCTCAGACCTCCCTCTCTGGTCTCACAGGGTCATTTATAATACCTAACGCCTCCTGTAGATAAATGTGTATTACCACCTCGTTTCCTTCTCCTCAACATTGTTATCTCTATTTTCAATTTCCCATCTTCAAACACCTGGTATCTCTTCTCAAATCCTCAGTTTGCCTCTGGCCTTGTGTTATGAATAAGCTGCATTTGATTCAACAGTTGAGGGGGGAAAAAAGAACGCTGCTTAGTACTGACATAATGTGTTATAAGAAATTTGATGGATGCACTATTTGAAGGGGAAATGTAAATTAAAGCTATTTCTTCTAAAGTATGCAATCACAAATAATTTGCGATCATCTGCAGCTTCCTACATCTTGGTTACATCATGCTCCCTGGATCCCTGTTGTGCTGTCCCTTTACCCTTCGGTCTGCCAGATTAATGGCTCATTTAAGTCCCCATTACATTACATTAGCCCATTCAGCCAGCGCATACTGTACACTCCCCAGAAAATAAATCACATCATGAAAATATTAATCAATCTCAATAAGTGACTGCATATAATCTGTTAGATGTTAAAGTCTGTGACAAAGGTTTATACTGAGAGCAGCAAATTACTGTCGCTCACTGGAATAGACTGACTCTAATAGCGCCACAGCTATTGGATCTATTGGCTTATCACAGCAATGAGTCTGTGAAGCTCAAGGAGGGAGAATATTCTCTGCATGTTGGTGACCAGTTTTCACACCCAGAAAGCCAAGTATGTCAGTGTGAGACTGTATTACACTATTCAGCGGTCTGAGTGGATTTCTGTGGCCGGCTGGTTGGGCCAAAAATCACAAAATAGCACTGCTTGCACAGGCAATTTCGAAAACTGATTCTGTACTGCATAATAGTGTGACAGCGCAAGTTCAAGAAAATTCTGAGAATTGCACTCATGGAAACTGTGTGGGAGCAGTTCACACCAACACACACAACAACACCGTTCCCAGCTGGAGGTTAATTCAATCCCAGCGTGTTCCATTTTGAAGCTGCTGTCAGGCTCAGGTCTGCAGTGTGACATTGTGAGCGAGAGGTAATTACATTTTGGTCCAGTTCGGCGACTCAGCGTCTATTCAGAGGGTGCTGTCAGTGCCCTCCTCCTACAGACCACAACCACCAGAGGAATGTCCAGCTCTGGACACAACGCTGCAGACAAACAGCTGCACCGACTTCAACGCTACTCTTTATAGGCAACAGAGAAGCTTTATGTTTTAATTGAAAACATTTTTCAACACATTGGCAGGCTATACTTTACAATAGGTTCAAAAGGCTTTGCATGTTGTTTCACATATTTAACTAGTGTAAAAACATAAAATAATATGCAGTGAGTTTTATCTGACTCACAACACAACATTTACATTAGAATCACCCAGACTTAATTCAAACCTACTCTGGTATGTAAAAACCCTTAATGAATGCAGTCAGTCAAGTGGCTTCGGCTCTGTATCAGTTTCTAACAACTAGGCTGGAACTGACATATGAGCCTTTGAGGCAGCTCATCCACAATTAACAGTTCGAAGTTGTGCAACAGATCTCTCACGTGACATAAACGGGTGTTGTGGGGAGTCAGCTGAAAGTAATGCTGAAAGAGTGCCAGTAGTGAAAGACAGACACCCACAAGAGCCAAGGACTTTTAAATAGAAATCAAACACACACAACAGTTTTATATAGTTTCTCTACAGTTACAACGTGCATCAGATCACAAAACTTTGTGACAGATTTATATCTTTGCTGATGCTCTCAGTTTATGTGTGGTCATGTTATACTTATCCATTGTGTACTATTGATCAAGGCTCTGGTGAAACTTGTGACTAAAGCTTAGCCCTATCCCAGCAGAATAAATCACAGTATTGACCCCGTGGTTATCAATAAAGGTAATGACAAACACCTGGCCCCACCTTTAATGGAATCGACAGAGTCTTCCTGGCAGCAGTCCAGCATTGGCCACACATAGATTGCCTTGATCTTTTCAGTGGGAACCCACTCTTAATATGCAAATGAGAGGAGAGAAAAGCAATCGGCATCTGAAGCTAAGCAGTGCTGCTATTGAATTAGGAGCTGAAAATCTACATAAACACCAAAGGAAAAACCTTAAAATGTCTGCTGACAATACGCCTGTTTAGACTGACTAAGATTTATTCTGTCAAGGAGCTGTGACACAGTGTATCTATGTCAATTGAGGAATAAGTGAGGAGATCAAATCAATGGTCGTTCCACTGAGGTCCAGAGGTGCTGAGCTGGACTTCTGGAGCAGCCTGCAGAGACAGCACTCTGTCCTGTGTGTGTCTTGGCTGTGTCAGGCCTGGATCTACACAGGATACCTTATTACTACATGTGTTACCTGACCCCATAACACGGCTATATCCACTGACTCAAACAGGAATGTGAATATAACATTATTGATATAAAAGAGCCACATTCTTCTAACTCTGGCATCGATGAGTGTCTGAGATAAGCAGCTTGGAATAAATGTCTCCGTTTTATTCCTATACACAAAGATGGGCTACACAGAAATTTGTCATTTTACAGTGAAACCAGCTTCACTGAAAACACAATGCAGGTGGATACCCTGCAGCCCACTTAGTGTTTCACTGCAGATGACAATCAAAAGGAACATGCTCAGCTGACTAATAGTAAATGACAGAGAATTGCATTCTATTGACAGTATTGAATTCCTAAAGGTACTGCAACAGCAAGCAATTATAGCTCCCTACCACAAACAATTTGAAATAACAATATTTTGCACTAATGGAAATGCCATAACTGACATTTTCCTTCACAGAAAAACTGACAACGCAATGATGTGTTGTGACACACAACTGGAGAAGTACTAGTCTTTGTGTAATGTTAAGTTCACGCAAAAGTGGAATACGCAATGTTTATAAATGATGATGTTAATGATGGGAACAACAATGAGGGGTTGGATGTCTCAAAATGATAGGAAAGTGAAAAAAAAAGCAATAACATCTTCAGTTGTATCTTTCCTGACGTTATCCAATGAAAGGAGAGCTAGTGAATTTTTATCAGCACGTCATAAAATTCGGTCATGCGTCCCCAGGTTTTCATCATCATTTCTTTTGGGTTTCCACCTCATTTAGTAGATGTGCTGGAGCCCAATGGGTGAGTGACTCATAAAGTAGAGACAGACACACACACAAAGAGCAGGGAAGAAACATAAAGGTTTACTAGAACAATTTCATTATGAGAGGCTTTAGGGGCTACTGTCTCTGCTATCACTTCATTCAAACCTAAAGAGAAGCTGCACAGAAAACATACATACACAAGATGTATAAGTAAGTTAACAGCTGAGGATAAATACAAAGCAAGTCATCAAAACATCTGTAAGTCAAATTTAAAAAAGCAGAAAACATGTGAGTGGGCTTGACTTGGCAATTAAAATGGCTTATCAATTTATTGAGCGTTACGCTGGATAAACTATCAACTCAAAAATGTCTTTCTCTGAACACAATCCCCTGAAAAGAATTATTAATCCACTGTTTGCTTTACCAGTGAAACCAAAAGGTAAAGCAGCGTAGATAACTAGCTCCAAACTCAGAGTGAATATTTTTCATCATTTTGTGAGATTTTTTTGTCATTTACGGTAGGGTGAGGCAGCCCTGAACCTTCCAGTTCCCCGCCAATCCTGTTACTGCCAGGATTTGTTCTGCTGTCCCTATAAAAGATTAGTCCTCGAGGAGAAAGAATTGACTTGATTAGCTAGACAGCAATTTAATGGGATTGTCAGAGGGCCTACAATAAATCAGCTTTTGTGATTAAATGGGATCTCCAGTAAAAGTTGTATGTCTCCAAATCAATAACTATTGAATGTTTTTCCCTTTGTTCCAGGCTAAGGTAAAAAAAAAAAAAAAAAAGAGAGAAACAAAGCCAAAACTTCCGGCGGGTTACTGACCCCACAGCCAGTGGTGAGAAGCAGCTTACATGGTCAGCGGGAGGTGGAGAGAAAGAGGAGACACTCAGCCTGGAGACGAAAGGGGAGAAAGAATAAGAGATGGCTAGAAAGATTTGCGTTTAGAGTAAAGAACAAAGCATCGGGGAATAGTTTGGGCATTAAGTAAAAGCAAATGGGCTTAAGCATAAGCGGATGCATAGCCATAATTGGACTGGTACTGTAAAAGCTTTAGGCATCTCTGTAATGGCTGACCACAGACAGCACTGTACTCCCTCTCTTTCTGTCTCTGCTCATGTGCTCACAGGGATATGAGTCAGGTCAAAGAGATGCACTCCATGTGTATCCCTCTCATTGTGATTGAACACTTGGACAAAGAGCAGGGCTTTGTCTATTAGCGGGAAATAAAATGGTGTGGAGGCACAGAGTCTCCAGCCAGCCCATGACCCCATGCAGGGATAGAGAGCTGCCCCAGTCAATTAAGCAGCAGAGCTCTGATTCCCCCATACATATTAACCACCAGACACCAGTGAGACACAAACAATAGTGCCCACAGATCATCACACCAGCTTAAATAGTAAATATCATTGAGCAAAGGGTGTTCTTTCTGGCTAAATAGATATGGGATTTGGCTTTTGCAAGAGGCACCATGAGGTTAAAAGATTTATTGACGTTCGTAGCAATATTGCGCTTTTTCTTGCAGCAAAAACACAAAAAAAGAGGGGATTCATCAAAGCATAACAAACGCTCATATGACAAAACATGTCCACATGGCTGTGCTCTGTGAAAACCACAGCCTTTCTCCTTCATGTGCAACATTGGCTCAAGTCTGGTAACCAGCTGTATGTCTGTCCCTGCTCTGTATCTCGGGTGCTGTGTGCAGTACTAAGCTCTGACTCACCCCTCCACTTCACACATCACATCAGATCAGAGGGTTAGGAGAGCGTTCCAGGTCCTACCAGCCCGCTCTACATTCCTGCTGCTTTGATACTGGGGGGGCTCCCCCGTGTCTGTCCATCATCATCGTCTCCCCTCTCCTCCACCTCTAAACCTTCTCTAATCCCCCCCATACACACCACGGCTCCCTCCCCCAGCTCAGAGGAATTCTCCTGCTCTCTGGACAATGTTTCATTTCTTCACAGGCTATATCTTTGATAGCTTAATGGCCCCCACAAAGAGAAAGGAACATGCACAGGGGAGGGACAGGGAGTTTTTAGGGGTTCTCCATATTCACGTCATTCAGCCTCAGCCACAAGGAAACAATGTGGGGTCGCATGTTCTGGAAGAAGTATGTTATTTCCATACGAGCCTGCATTATACAGCAGGCTTAAATGGATGGACCCTTCACAGGCTGCAGCTCTGAACACAAGGACAGTGCACATGAAGAGGACAGCCTTGAGCATTGTCCAGCAGTGAGCGAAAAACATTTCACACAATCAAGCCGTGTGCATGAATCTGGGCTGAATTCCATGTCTCTATTCACCTCTGATTCCCAACGAGCCATGGCAGCTCTGCTCTTTGTCAGCGGCATTTCACTACCTTTCCTTTGACAACATCACAAGTGTGCACACTGTCTTTGTGGCCCTCTGCACTTTGAAGGTCTGTTCATTTTCTAAGATGAAGGCACAGACGACAAAGAGTGGCAATACACATTCTTATCTTTCCATCTGACTGTATTTATTTTGCTGTGGTTGGAAGGGAGTGAAAACCTCTCTGGAGATAAGACTTTTCAGTATGCCTAAAGACGTGAAACATATATTTGAAAAGATCCAAAAAGAAAGTAATAACATATTGATTTACTTCTGGTGCTCATGGTAAAACTCTCACAAAGAAAAACATCTCAGATGTATTGGTCTTTGCCCTTGGCCACCCAACCAACTATTTTCTAGGCCAGTGGATTGACCTCAGATACACAGTTCTGCTAGTTTTCTTTTTTTTTTTTTTTTACCATGTAATGAGGGACAGATTTACACTTGGTTTGCTGAGTGAATACTATGAGAATCAATATTTTAGATGACTGTCCAGGAGGCAACTGGGCAGAGCAGCTTGACTGTCATTTTCCTTTACAATGTCCTGCAGTACTTCCAAAATAAAATTGTGTGCTCCAACTGCACATGTGCCAGGAAAACAAAAAGTGTAATCCAGAATTAATACAAATGATTTGTGTGAGGAGAGAACACACAAGACATTCTCCGTCAGCCACACTTTTATGATTGCTCATTAAAAGAATTGTCTGATTTTGGAGGTTCTTTGATACGTTCATGGCTTTAAAACACATTGGGATGTTCTACATTCTCCTGATATCCTGTGTTCTGTGCAGTAGCTGTCTGTAGCTGCTACATTCTGTAAAAAGTACAGAACCACAGCAACCTTTCAGAGACATCCCTGAAAGCCTTGTGTTTTTCTGTGTCTAATATGAGGGGCAAAGTGACCGTTTATGTAGCAGACCAGTGCATGTGCATTGTGGTATGAATAGAGCCGTGTGTGCATCTGCTTTCAAAGTCCATATTGGTCTATGTACATAGACACAGAAAGCATGAATTGGCCATTAGACAAAGAGCAGGGGCTCTGTAGATACAGGTGTTGTCTCTCTGGGGTTACTGACCTCATAGTCTACTTAGTTACCTATGACAACGTACATGTTAAAACTGTACACATCTTCATAACTGGTGATATAGTCAATGAAAATTGAGGCCAAATCGCTATTTTTTCAATTCAATGTATTTATGTAGCACCAGTTCACAACATATATAATCTCACAGGACTTCATATATCAATGTAAAAACCTTACAAATATTAAAGTCCAACATATCCAAAGCTTCCTTATGATTTTCTTAAAGCAAGCACTTGTGGACATCGGGAAGGAACATAAAAATCTCCCCTGAACCAGGCTCAGGGAGGGCATTCATCTGCCTCGACTACGACAAAATGCATTCAGTCAAGGTAAATCAAAGTGCAAAGTAGGTGGAATGAAGTGGTGCATGACATGTAAACAAGATGATTCGTAAGAAATTGAGAGGAAAAGCTCAACGAAGACGATTGTCAGGTGTTATTGAGATGGTTGAAGCACAGCTGGAGCACTGCAGCCGACCACTGACCTTCACGTGCCATTTCAGGGAGAAGTTCATGATGCTGCTTTTACAGCCAAACCCCCCTGTCCTCTCTCTCTGCCTCTGTCTGTAATAACATGGCTTATAGTCATTTTAAGCTATTGGACATTTTATGACAGCCATAGCTATGATTGTAGACCAGGCCACTAGCGGCAGCAGCAGGATGACTAGAACAAGGTGAAGGCTGACCCTGAACCAGCCCACGTTATTGGCTCAACCGTGCAGGAGAAGAATGAAGGGCTGGCAGACAGGCAAGATTATGGCAGAAGAGGTGCGAGTGCGGGTTAATCTCAGGTGTTGTGAGCAGGTTTTAATATAGATGGTCAGCGAGTATGTGATATGAGATAATTGCTTCTGGGGTTGTCACAGATGGTGCTGGTTGATCTGTTAACTATGGTCGGGCCAGAGCTCTGTCAAGGACATTTTTACTGCTCTGATCTCCTTATCTCACCCTCACAATGTCAATCAGTACTAGTCCTGTAGAGGTATGACTTTATATGTACTTCATTCCATTTTCTGTATTATTTTCTTAGCTTATCGGTTACAGCATCATGACAGCACAACACAAAAATGTGATATGAAATGGTTGCTATTTAAATCTTGTGAATTTGGGTGCCATGACTAATGATTAATTTCAACATTGATTATTCTCCCAAATATTTTCTTGAGAAATCCCTTTGTCAATAAAGCATCAGTAAATATGTACAGTAAGAAAAATGGCTTCTACGATCCATTGCAAAACCATAAAATGTTCAGTTTATTCGTGTATATCATATCTGACAGTAAAATCCTGACATTTGAGGAGCAAGAACTATCAAATATTTGCCATTCTGAAATAGAAAAATAAAAATATTTGCCATTATTTTGAAGTTTAATATTCTGCTTCTTTAAACAAAATGTTGCTTGTTTTATTTTTATATTTTAAAGGAAGAGTTTGAGGTTTGTGTTTCTTCTTCCCAACTCTGACAAAAAAGTTTCATGTAGTTTCACAAAATTTGACAAATAAATATTTAAAAAATGTTTATGGAGTGTCTCAGTAGCACATGCTACATAAATACAACATCTTTGGTTCAATTCCAGCCAGGTATCTGTGCCCCGTGTGTCTCTATCTGCCTTATCTCCTGTCAGTCCAGTAAAGGCCATAAAAATGGCAAATAAATTATTTTTAAAAAGTGCTAATAACACCTCAAAAATCATGAATAATACAAATAAATATACTACAGTATACTACAAATTAATAAAATAAAATAACAGAAGGAAACAAACAAACTGACAAAGCCAGGCACTAATCATGACACGAAAATAAATGTAACTACAGACACAAATGGAAAGTCCAAATTGATTCACGATGTGCTGAAAGGCTGGCTGTATTTCCAAACAGTTCAACAAGTCCTGACAATAATCTAATTTAGACAGAGGGTATAAACATACAGAACTGTGCACACTACTGCCTGGTTACGCTGCAGAAGGGGAACATTTCTGCAGCCCACATGTTGAACTGTCCACTCTGCACAGGAGTTTTCACATTCCATCGTGCACGCTGTTTACATCCCTCGCTACGCTAACCTGGCAACCGCATGTGACGTCATCCACAAGTCTCCAGACTCTGCATCCAACTGTTACCCTGTATTTCCTGTATTCTTTTCACATGCTTGAGCAACTGCTTACAAGGTAAATTCCCTGATTCTGATTCTGAAATTGAAAACATGTTGTCATATGTGACTGATTTTCAACAGCTTTACTCCCGTCTCAGGTAGGATATAAAAACATAATTGAATATGTAATATTTTTGGTACAAACCTGCGATGAATGCTTCAGACACCATCCTACATATTACGGTGAATTTTCTTTTCATACTTTTTTATTCTTTCATAATCCTATAGTCTAAAAATGCTGTTAAAAAGAAGTCTAAATGGAGTAAAAAATATGAATCATAATAACTACAGTTTGTATCTATGTATTTGTGTACATGTAACAAATGTTACTGTATAGAATCAGATTTTCTACTGTTGCTGTCATAAAGCATTTTTTCCAATTCCAGCAATTCCACTTGCTCAGAGACAAACCAAGAGTAGACATGCATGAGACACAGAAACAAAGCAAGAAAGCAAGAGTGACAGGGAGCAGCAGCAAAATGATAGAGGTCTGCGCTCGCCTCTCATCAGAGCTATTCCAAGCGGCTGACCTGTCAGAACACGCCCCAGATGAGGTCTCTCAAGGCAGAGAGTGAGCTGTCATAACAGGACGCCTGGAGGGCTGTTCGATCAGCCAGACAGCACTGAGAGGTGTTAGGCACACACACAAGGCGTGTCAGCATGCGAGTGGTCCTGGTTATGGCCACAGAGTACAGCCCTGCTGACAGACAACCATCATGCAGGGGCCTTTATCTTTCACTCCGTGTCTTTTCCCCTTTTCTCTCTCGTTTTCTCAGTCCTCCCACAGAGGACTGGGAGTGAGGGAGCGCCACTGACAGGTTTACTTAAATATTTATGCTGACACGGTAAAGACAAGAATGTTATCTCCAAAAACTGACTCAGCCACTCACATGAAACATTTGCTGCTTCCTCCTCCTCCTCCTCCTCCTCTCAGGGCTAGTTAAAAAGGTATGTGTAGTGAAAAGATTGAAAACCCAGATAAGACGGCCCCCAAACGTAGATGTTTTCATTAGATTTTGCAAATATTAATGCAATGTCCCTATGTGACATATTGACTGCTAAAATGTTAATAATAATAATAATAACTTTATTTGTGTAGCACCTTTGGAAAAACAAAGTACTTTAGGAAAAAAACGTCGTGAAGTCAAAACAACATTTTAATTAAGCATATCTGCTGCACCAAAGTGCCTTCCAATAAAAAGGATTATGACTGGCAAATAAAAAAGTAACCTAACAAGTCTCAACTTTGCCATTAAGAGCCTACAGTAGTGTTTAAGGTGTGATTGCACCTGAGTAATTTATATTTTGGGGAATAAGCCCTATAAAAAGGAGATAAAATACTACTATACTTTACTATAATACATATTAAGCCTAAGACCCCATAGTGTTATTAATTATGGAGAATAACCTAATTAATTCAGTATTAGAACTTGAAACTACAGTATTGTAAATGACAAAATTTACCCTAACATAAATATTGTAGCCAAAAGCCTTAATTGTTTTTAATTTTGGGAAAAGTCCTTATCAATTTAGAGCAATTTTTAAAAAATGTATAGTATTTTATGTATTTTTTGTTATTATTGTAGACTATTAGACTATATTTGCAACAGTGGAAATCACTCCCTTGAAACAGGAAGAGACCTCCAGCAGAACCAGGCCCAGGAATGGTGGCTGCCTGCCTCGACCAGGAAAGGTTAGAGAAAGAACAAAATGTAAAACACACCTCCCAGACTCTGGCTTTAACCACATCAATTGGCTTGCCCCAACTTCACTCTGTTCATGCATCCTCTGTCCTGTAGTTTGCTCTTTGAGAGTATTTGTCTGTCCACTTACCAAACACAGATGGGCTGGTGCTGTTACAGTGTGCTGGACACCGGGGACGTGTGCGAGAATGAGGCAGCGCTGTCCACAGATGCCACATGTCATGTGATGCACATCCCATTAAAGGAGGCTGGACAGCTTCTCCAATCAACAGATCACCTTTTCAAATAGCCCTTTGTTCCCCAACCCCATGGCAGCTGGCAGCAATTAGCTGCCAGGACAGGACACAGCAGTCTGGCTTGCCAGTTACTCCATTAAGCATGGGAGGGAACACATGAACTACAGGTTTTAAATGAGATCTGTGATAGATGTTGTGGAATCTCCACTCCGGAATCAATCTTGCTTTAAAACTTTTCAAGGCTTTTCACATCCAAAACATGTCAAGGCAAAATTGTGCATCAGGGAATTTTGTGTATATGATAGTTTTCATACAGAGTTGTTTTTTGCTTTGTCAAGTTGGCACAACAGAAGTGATGAGTTCAGATTACCCAATGGACTGCCAAGTTTCCCCTTGAAAAGTCTTGTTGCTGACAGCAATAATAAATTGCAATCTGACCAATCAATTGCAGACCAGCTTGAACCCCTTAAGTCCTTAAGAATGAGAGGCAGAGGAAAAAATCAATTTGCAATTTACATCAGGCTGATGAGTGTTGAAAACACTGAGAAACAGACAGCTTCAAGTATAATTACACTGACGCCAGTGCAGAGCTGTGGCCCTAACATCATCATAGGTTTGATAATCAATCAGGTATCACACAGGGGAAGTGATTTGTGCCGCATCAACGGGCAGTAAGTGTGTGATGACAACCTCTTAGTGGCCTGACTTCCTGGAAACATAGCTACCTGGCTGAAACACAATGGGGCTGCTTGGAAGAGGACAGCATTGAGGTTAAGGAGCATATTAAGTCAGTACAGTGTCTCAAGTGCCAGAGGCTACTGCCATGCTTGGCTAAAACCAATGAACTCACATGTTGTGAAATTAGATCTGTGGAGGTGCAAAGAGAGCGCTGGGCTGTGGAGCTTTTTGTTTTATCCTGTGGAACACAATAAGGAGTGCAGGAATCATTTCCATCATCTGTCAATCTCTGACTTGTTCTCACAAATACAAACAGCATATAAAGAGGGTTTCGGCACATTCATGCAAAGCACACAGCCAGAGACAGAGCTAAAAGTCATAATGAAAAACAGAAGCAGAGGGTGGTGCATGAATAGTCGCAGTTTCAGCTATGTTTTGTTTTCTTGTGGAGACAGAAAGAAGAGGCAGAAAAAGGAGCAGGCTCGAAGGGTTAAACGTTGGCAAAAAGCGGAGAGGGGACAAAAGGCCCATTG
The DNA here is from genome assembly GCF_022539595.1 of Amphiprion ocellaris. Lineage (NCBI taxonomy): Eukaryota > Metazoa > Chordata > Actinopteri > Pomacentridae > Amphiprion > Amphiprion ocellaris. Next base: position 31,889,551 of record NC_072773.1, read on the forward strand.
TAAGGGACAGAAGTGTCCCCGGAAAGGAGGGGAGAGAAAAGAAAGACACCACTGGCTGGTCCCCCGGACCTATTGTAAGCAAAGGGGAGTGCAGCCACGCATGACAGATGTCCCTGGCCATTGTTACCCCAGCAGCCTCCTCTCTGCCTCCTGCTCCGGCTCTGGAATTCCATGAGACGCCCGCCGCCTGTGAAAGTTGTTCAACACGCCTCGTCTTTCGCCCTGCGTTCCCCACTACCATCCCAGTTGTGCTGAGCCGGTGGGTGTATACGCCGCATCTCAAGATGGGAAAGGGGCTACACTTCTCACGAGGGGCTCTTAGTAGGGTGCCTGAAGTTACACTGATTAGACCACGCTGTTCCCAGTAGCCTGTCATATATAGTGCTGCACCTACCAGTAAGTATGGACATATAGATGATAATAAGAGTAAACATGTATTCATTACTAGAGATAAAGCGGCTACATGAATGCACAAAACAGACTAATACTACATAGGTCACAACATAAAATCTGACATTCACCAACTTAGAAATCAATAAACATAAGATCAATTGCATTTATAAGCATCTGAATGGACGAAAAACAACACATTATAGTTTAGCCTCAGGGTTGGGAAACAAAAGCAATTACTAAAGTGAGTGTTAAGTGAAGCACAGGTGAAAGCTTTTTGCAAGATAAAGAGTTGAGGTAAGCTGTTTTTAAAAAGCAGTGACGTTTTGCATTCCCCATTCATCAGCCCACCATGTGGCAGACCTACAGAGGCAGCTTGTCAGGCTGTCAGTCACAGCAACAGTGTACCAGTGGGAAGTGAGCGCAACAATGGCACTGTCTGGTTAATGGGTGAGAGAAAAAGCAGGCAATTCTTCATTTCTGTGTCTTACTACCACACTGTCTGTTCTCGGCCCTATTCTCCTCTTGGTCTCAGCCACATTCTACCAACATTCGTTCACCCCGACTCCAATCAGTTTCCCCACCCCCATCTGCCTGTTAACATTCAATTCAAACACACCACACACACGCATGCATTCCAATGCATAAGCATGAGAGAGATCTCTAAACCGGGTGGAAAATCTGTTTGAAGGCAATGAATGTTTACCAGGTGGATCAATGGCTGGCTGTTAAATGATTTGGTGAATTATAGCAGCGCTGAGGCATAGCTGCTGCTGTAACACCCCAGATCTCTCTGGCACACTGGCCAAAGCCCTGCTGCCCTGACCCCAAAATAAACACCGAATCAGCACAAAACCCACCAACTATGCCACCAGTGTGAGACACTTCCAGGTCATAATGAACAATACTAATGCTGCATCAACATATAAGCAAAACATACTTCAAGCTAACTATACACAATTTAAATTTAGATTTTTTTTATGCGAGGTGAATTCAGAAAGAGGAAGACGATGAGTAATTTCTGGCAGTATACTTTAATTAATGCAGCAGACTGTGCTGTTAAGATGCTGATGGGTATATATAAATTTGCTTTATTAACTTTATTGTTGCTTAATGTTTTGAAAGAACATAATAAGAATACGAGTGACTAGCCATGTACGCAGCCAGATAAAAAAAATCTATTTATTTTTCATTCCCAGGGCCATCAACACCCAAGATGCCATGTATCATACATCAGTTGCTTTATCTTGTAGAGGATCACAAGAGGTTGGAGCTTATGCCAGCTGACATTGATCAAGAGACAGAATACACCCTGGACAGGTCACCAATCCCAGATACTCCACAGCCTCAATTTAACTGCAGAATTAAAGTGCTTCACCAGCATTATAATACGAGTCAGACCAAAAAACGATTCTACTGAGTCATTGTTAATTTATTTCAGTAGTTTTTCTGTTCTTTTATATCTCTGAGTACATTCTAAAATACATCATTTTAGCAATGTGATCAGCTGCATTAAGCCACTGTGAAGGCCTTATGCACAAAGAGGCAAGAAGCAGACTGATAACAGGTAACAGGCTCAGCAACATGTAGAAAAGTAATAATTAAAAGCACATCACAGCCTACAGTTATTTAGATTAATCTTGCATGCAACAACTTTCCATTCCCAAGAAAATCTCTGATGAAGGCATTTTGGATAAGAAAATCGGCAACCACACTCTCACTGTAAGAGACCTCAACACCTAATATGCTTCTTCAGACATTCTTGTTGGATGGTTGTATCCCCTCAGAAATGATCTTTCTTCAACACTGTAGTTTTACATTATTGTATACAAGCTACAGTGATGCCAGTAGGATCATCTAAAGGCTTTTCACCTCTGTCCTCACTGCTGAAAACACATCTATTTGTGTCAATGTTCTTGTTCTGTTGTCTAACTTCTTATCCCTGGAGCTCTTTGCGCTTTCTTGTTAAAACTCAACTGTTTACCATTTGTTCATCTCAATTCGTCACTGTTATTTGGCTCCAGCATGACTGAAAGACTGAACAAATTATACTGTCATGTCTGTCGGGTTAATGTCACCAGAGCAGAAACATTAGCGTCATGCATGTTTCTCAACCCACTTACGTTAAAAGCCATGTCTAGCGTCACAGCAGAAAGCTCCGAGCCAAAACACAAGGTAGGGATCCATCCACAAAGAGTATTTATTCCTCCTAACTAGCCTCCATAACCTGGTGGTCTGACCTTCAGTCCAGTGGTGTCGAAAAGCATAACATATGGCCTAGTCTGCCAGATCTCGAGACGACCCCAGATTGGGCCAGCAGACCCCTGAGTAAAGTCAAATGAATGCATGTAAACATTTAGCCCCCTGCGCACTGTGCCGTGATCCCCTGCATGGGCTTAGGTGACCCCAGTCAACATCAATCAGATAGAATACAATGGGAAGAGGCACACAGGGCAAAAACCGGGGTCAACCGCACTTTTAATAAGCAGACATGGATGGCATTGTGGAAGCAGATCGGCCCTGTGCTCCATGGGTAAGCTGGGCACTCCTGCACTCTAAACCGCAAGCAGCAATTATGAGGAACCCTCAATGCATGGGCTTTAGAGATGAGTGGATAATCTACTTGGGCGGATTTAAGACTAATCTGCCATTTCTGCTGTCCAAACCAAATCACAATGAAGATACATATAGGGCTTATGCACTGATATGATGATTTCAAAGCATGAACAGAACGAGGGAGATTCACCAGGGGACAATTTGCAAGGATTTGGCAAGAATATGATACAACAACATGAAATGCTTTTTTTTTTTGTTTAGTTGAGAAAGCCCAAATGGTCACTACCTCCTACAGGAGTCTACAAATTTTACTGTGACAGTCCATAACGTCTTTCTTCCAGTTTAGCTAAGCTCTATCGCCCAGTACTATGCACAAGTAAATGGACAGAAAATGGGTGTTTTAACAGCTGCACAAGCAGCATTACCCTATTTCTGTGTCTTCAGAGATAAGAACTATCAGTAGAGTAGGAAATGCAGGAGCTGGTCACGCCTTCCCAGCTATAACAGGCTGCAGTTATGTTGTCACTCTGAAGTTTCTGTCTATCACCGTGGCAGAGCTACAAATCCACAGAGCTACCGACAGTTAGCCAGCGCTATCTCACTGGATCCTGTCTGGCTGTCAGCAAGAGCAGCTAGGCTCTGAAAGCACTGTGTCTGCATGGACATAAACATATGTGATCATATGCACACGTTCCCGCACGTGTGGAAAAAATATTCACAGCGTGCTAGATGGTGTGGATCCTCTGATGCGGGTAGCAGCCAGTTAAAGTCTCTCGCTCTGACAGCACCGCTCGCTCATTTCATTACCACTCTTCTCTGCCAGACACTTACAATCCCATTACCTTTTACAGATCAGCTCTGGCTCGAGCCGGAGCTTCCCTACACAGACACAAACACATTGATCCAACATCTGAACCAGCAAAGAGCAAGGCAAAAGCAGTCCCAGATTCACAACCACGTAATCAAGTGGAAAGGAAGGAAGTGCGAAGGTCTTTAAAGCAAATCCAGACAAGTTACAGCAGTCAAATTTTGTCATCACAGATTGCAAGAGGATTTTACTTAAAGACGTAAATTGCTTTCAACAGACAGAAAAGATTACTGGAATATTTTGGTGATATGATGAATGACACAGAGTGGACTATTTCTAAATAAATCTCTCGTTGCTCATCCTGCTCAGGTCAATGTTTTCAATTCAATAAATTATTTTTATATTACATTCACTGTGAGTCTTAAAAACAAAAACAAACTGCTCTAAACCAATCTTCTATCTTTACCCCAAGGAAATAGTATAAGGCTATGAAAGGGAATGAGGCAATCACTTGGTGGCTGAGGTTTGAGACCACAGTTGTCCACAAACATCCTCTAAAAAAGAAAATAGACTTCCTCAGCTGCTCTACAACCACACTGACCAAAGTCGACTGCTACACCACCCCAATTCCCCCTGTGAAGAAAAGGCCTGATTTCATACGGCAAAGAAGTGATCAGTATTTCAGATTTATCCTATATAAGGCAGAAATACAATATTTTTTCATCAAACTTGGTCAAGGATGGCACATGACTATCATTCTTCTATTTAATTTCCATTTATGGTTGAATAAAAGACATGGAGGGAAACAAAATGAGAAAAGGAGGCAGAAGTAACAACATTTTAAGTGCATACAGCAAATATTCCACCAGGAGAAAATTCACAGCTAGCGTAAGCTGCTGTGTTTTTGCAGGCTTCCTTTTGTTTCTCCCTCCTCCCCGCCCCCACCACCAGTTCTGCCTCCTCTGCGGACTGTGGCCAAGCATCCATGCCCCGAGAACGCTCGCTGGAGCACAAGGCCCTGTAAGAATGAAGCCTATTCAACAGCCTGCCTCCAGATGCTCGCCAAAACAGTCCTCCAGGCTACAGCAGGGAGCAGAAGAGGGGAGAGAGCAGGAAAGGGAGATAGGAATCTGATAGCCTGTCATTAACAGCCCAAATAAATTGAAGGAAAAATCTCGGGCTAAACCACTGCCCTCAGTCATGATGTTTATAGGTGATAGTCTTATTGTTTTGTCTCCAGTGGTGTTTCAAAGACCTGTTATGCTTCGCCAGGGAAGGTGTTTGTTGTTGCAGATAAATTGCCTAATGTGTAGCATCCACTGTGATCCACACACACTGCCCTCAAACCCCAAGCGAGGCACAATCTATATAGAAGCAGAGTGTGGGAGTTTCTCTTCAGTGTAAACTAATCTTACACTTTATGTAACATCCACTTTGACACTTGGCACGGTTATTTTTCTTTCATTCAGATGGAGATTATTGTCTAGAACTGAAGAAAACTGATGCAGCAAAGACACCATCCAACAAATAAATGCAAATATGAAGGATAAAGCACAAAATAACAAACAAATCAAAGGGAAACTTAAGACGCGTCACTGAATACCTGCCTCTTACCTAGCTTTTATGTGATGCTTTGCAAAGGAGAGCTTCTGTGTAAGAGTAGGGGCAGATCAATGCAATATTAATGTATCAATCAGCACCACGTTATCAAGCAGCAGCTGAGAGAACAGCATTGCAGGCCCTCTGAGCATGACCCTCAGCTATAAGATCCCTGCACTGAACTCCACATCTTCTCTTAGTGAAAATATATATCGAATATAGACTCAAACATTTATAGCCCCCTCCCAGGAGTAATGCCAGCGGAGAACAGTGAGTGCGAATTGTGACGCGGGTGTGTCTGTATATATCTCCAAGGATCCAACACATTCCTTATGAATACTATATTACTGCATCATCGCAACAAAACTGATCAAATGCTTGCTTTTCCCATCAGTGACTGTGTTTCATTATGTCAGGCATCTAAAAATCCAATTTAGAATCAAGGTTTGTACAAAGCAGGACTCGTTAGGATTTTCAGTTTCTCGTGCTTTGGGTCTGGGAGCGGCATTGGCTTTGTCTGAAAAACAGACAAGACTGAATAATTGAGTGAAGTCAATTAAATGCCGACAACATAACAGCATTTTTTGTATAATCCGTCTGCGACTCCCTCTGTAATCTTGAAATATAAAATTGAAATGACATAACTGACTATGATCCAGCAAGTCAAAATTGATGATATGTAAGACTTAAAAATAAAGTATTGATGTAGAGAAGGTTGAGAAACTCAGGAGGTCACAGTGCAGAGTTTACAGAGAGACATTGCAGCGCCTCAGTCTGAGAGCACAGGAAACCTTGCTGGATGCTGTGGTCCGGTGTGACACCTAGTGGCCAGGACCAAGAAGTGCGTTACATTCAGGAACCGGCAAACATAAACTGCCAGACTTCACAATATGTATCGAGTCACATAAACCAATAAAATAAAGAAGCAACTTGTTTTTAGCTATTGTTCATATCCTGCAGCTTAACTCTACTATCTCCTGGTGTTGTTTAGCTGTTAGAGCTGTTAACCAGACAGGAATGATTATGAGTGCATTGACACATATGGAGCTAAACTGATAAATTAATTAATTTTAATGAAACTGACTGAAAGGAAACATAGAAATTAGCCACATTTAGCTAAAAGGCAGCAAATACGTGGAGTCATTACACATGTATTTGATGCATGTTTATAATAAAATCTGTATTTCTGTGTGCTTTTCTTTGATATGAGGTAATTTTATCATCCTTCCTGCATATTCACACCATCAGGTTAAAGTGATCCTTTAAACAGCTCAGCAGGAAAGATGCAGCTGAACACTTTTGCAGGGATTCACCATGACGTTTTTAGCTATTGTTCATATCCTGCAGCTTAACTCTGCCATCTCCTGGTGTCGTTTAGCTGTTAGAGCTGTTAACCAGACATGAATGATTATGAGTGCATTGACACATACGGAGCTAAACTAATAACCCTTGATGGTGCAAGTTTATATTGTTGTGGATTGACATGGAAAAGATCAGTCTTCATGGTGTGTGTAATCAAGAGTAGCAGTAACCCTCATAGGATAACCTCTAAAGACATACTGTAATCCCATACTCTTTTTGAAAGATTGTTGAATAAGAAAGTTTACAGTCTTACAGGTCATTTGTAAACAACAAAGCTCGCCCGTCTTTAAAGAAGAGAATATTTTTTGAGAAAATATCCAACATACATACCCACTCAAAGAACCGGAAAAAACTTGCCTAACAAGGCCAGTCAGGTCATTTCAACTATTTTTGCAACTCTACATCAGACTATGCATTATTTTCTTACCATCTTAATAGATAGGCTATCAATCAAGCCACTGTGTGATAAAATTACAATGAAAAGTCAAATTAAAAAGGATGAAACCTTCTTGTCAATTACATGAAAGTGCAATTAAAGTTTAGTGCCTAACTTTGAATGTAAACCATTGAAGGGAAAGGGGACATTAATACTCTTTACTTACGAGTGTATATGGTTCAAGTGAGTATAGTGATGCTCTTGGAGGCTGGAGAGGGATGGTTACTCCGCTGAGCATCCTGGCATCTCCATGGAGGTCCTGTCCCAAAACTTTCAAAGCAACCCATCTACGATACAGGCTACAGCTCTCAGAAAGTCCAGTTCTTGGCCTAAAATGTTTAGTAGCAACAAAATTATGAAATTGATAACATCATCCCGAACTGAGCTAAAGGTATGTCACAGCAACTGTTTGAAGATCTTCTCCATACACTCTGCAAAAAATGCTCCCTCTCAATATGAAGTCTTTTAAGGAACCTAAGAATGGCTTCTAAACTGTGGCCACTATATCAAAACAGCCGAAGTTTCTATAAATTAGCCTCCCACGGTTGTACATCAAAATTGCAAGTCAGTCTCTCATTCCTTTTGGGTTTGTATGTTGTGGGCAATATGTATATTGTCTAAATTGTTCACATGTTCTTGCATAAAATATTAATCAACAAGTGCATTTGTAAATTGTAGGTTATTTGTAACAAAACAGGGCTGCAATTATTGAAAGTTATTATGTTCCTTGTCTACCTGCTTGGTGTTTATCTGGATTATTTGATTAACTGTTAAACTGGTTCGGTCAATCGTGAAATGTTTCCCAGAGCCCTACTAGCTCACATCTTAAAGCATTTTTAAATTAATTAATCTTAATGAAACTGACTGAGGCTGCACAGTGGCGTAGTGGTTAGCACTTTCGCCTTGCAGCGAGAAGATCCCTGGTTCGCGTCCCGGCTTTCCCGGGATCTTTCTGCATGGAGTTTGCATGTTCTCCCCTTTTCTCCGGGTACTCCGGCTTCCTCCCACAGTCCAAAAATATGCTGAGGTTAATTGATTACTCTAAATTGCCCGTAGGTGTGAATGTGAGAGTGCTTGTTTGTCTTTGTATGTGGCCCTGCGACAGACTGGCGACCTGTCCAGGGTGTCCCCTGCCTTCGCCCTAGTCAGCTGGGATAGACTCCAGCCCCCCCCGCGACCCTAGTGAGGATTAAGCGGTGTATAGATAATGGATGGATGGATGGAAACTGACTGAAAGGAAACATAGAAATTAGCCACATTTAGCTAAAAGGCAGCACATACGTGGAGTCATTACACATGTATTTGATGCAAGTTAATAATAAAATCAGTATTTCTGTGTGCTTTTCTTTGATATGAGGTTATTTTATCATCCTTCCTGCATATTCACACCATCAGGTTAAAGTGATCCTTTAAACAGCTCAGCAGGAAAGATGCAGCTGAACACTTGTGCAGGGATTCACCATGAAGCCAACATGAAAAGGTAGAGAATCCAAGCAGTCTTCATCTTCTCCTTTAAAGTCTCATGTTTCACACTGGCAGCTCTGTCTCCACACTACATAGATACTGTCTGCAGCACAGGTGAGACACCTGGATGAATGTCTGTTGTATGAGGAAGTTTCAAAGTTCTTCAACCAATCGGAAAGTCAGTGGGAGGCTGGGTGCTGGAAACCAACTCTTCACTACAATAATGGATCCAACAGCTCAGAGGAGAGTTCATATTTAACATCTCTCAACTGTTAAGTGCCTCATATTGGAACAGTCTCCAAGTCGGACTAATAAACTGCAGCTTGCTTCAACATATTAACATCTATCTGAGAATGTGCACAACTCTGAGAGTAAACTGAACACACATGATGTACTTCTGGATGCAACGTCTTCTGTACATATGCTGCGTTCCAAATCACTTCCTTCTTCATTCTACTTCCAGTCTGAACTCCAGCTGCCCTCACAAAGCCCTGACTGTTTCATGCAGCACGGATACAATTAATAATCATTTCAACTTTCACTGTCTGTGGAGTGAAATGGGCTGTCGTCGTTAATACTCGTGTAATGTTGGTGACGTAACTGTGCAGAGGATTGTGGCTCAGAATGGACAGAAAAACATGCTGGCTGCACACTTCAGAATCTCTCCACATGTAGTAGAAATCCTGGTTTTAGTAAACTACATTTAACATGCTGTGTATCAGGACAGACTAAATCTGTTTCTGGTATCATATATATATGGAAATATTGGAACGCGGCCATAGTTTCGATGTGTTCTTCAAACTCACAAAGTTTAAAGGACAAACTAGATTTAAACTGCTTTAAAAAGGAAGACAGAGTCAGAAGTGAGAGTTCTTCACATCCACACCATTGTACAGATACATGCAGACTGTACAGTGGATCAGAGAGACACTTACATCCACCTCAACGTCTCCACTGAGGAGAAACTCCATCAGCTGCTCAGCACCTCTGGGAAGTTCTTCAAGGCTATTGGAAAACCATCCAGGAGACTTCATGAAGCTGATGGAGAGAATGCCAAGAGTGTCCAAAGCTGTCATCAAAGCAAAACAGGGCTACTTGAAAGAATCTAAAATTTAAAACATATTCTGGTTTAACATTTTTCAGTTCACTACATAATTCCATGTGTTCTTTCACAGTTTTGATCTCTCCAGTATTCATTTACAAAATAGACAGGAATTGAAATCAATAAAAACCACTGAATAAGAAGGTGTGTCTAAACTGTTGACTGATATCCAGCAGTTGTGGCCGCTTGCACTTGAAAATGCCACTAAAATGAACCGTGACAGTTAAAAATGAGAAAACCAAAAAAATGTTAGTGTAGTTGGGTTTAATATGCTGCCACAGGCTAAGCTAGCAAAACTCTGTCCAGCTTTGCTGCTGCAGTGTGAGCCGCTGAGGAGCTCAGGAAACACTTTCTGTTCCATATGTCCCGCTGGTTTAAAGTCTTACCTGTTGCAGGTTCGGTCTCTCCTTGGCCCGGTTCAGTCGTCGGTTCCCTCACAGCAGCTAACAGAAAAACAAGTGATGAATTTACCAACCGGGGGTAGCTAACCAGCTAACAACATTAGCTATAGATATGTGTGTGTGTGTGTGTGTGTGTGTGTGTGTGTGTGTGTGTGTGTGTGTGTGTGTGTGTGTGTGTGTGTGTGTGTGTGTGTGTGTGTGTGTGTGTGTGTGTGTGTGTTTTTTATAGTAAACGTGAAAAATAGTGATGTTACGAGATATGCCGAGGCTTCGAAGCGTGTGTCAAGTAGTGGAGAGGGCGTTTCCATGAAGCGCGTATCGAGGCACGCTTCATTTAGGGGAGGAGCCAAACATGATGACGTTCGAATACTCGCAAGCCGGTCGTACCGCGTGACTGGTTCAGGAAGTGGTTCGCAGGTTTGACGTGCAATTCAAAATATAAGGGGCAGCGAAACGCAATGGATTCCCCGTTCACATTTGTTGGATATTTACCTGCTGTATCTTTGCATTCAATCAGTTTGAAACTCTCTTTTTTTAGAACCAGCCAGAAAGAGAAGATTTTCCCCAGTCTGGGAACACTTTGACCTGATTTCTCCTAATAAAGTAGGCACATAACAAGTGAAGTGTAATATATATAACTGTACCAACACCACACACCGCTTGTTCTAATTTCTTTTATTTCTGGTATTTTAAAAGGTGAAGTGTCTGTTGTGTTACAAGGAGCTAGCTCCTATACAAGGAGCAAGAGAAATATTGTCCAAAAAAAGAGAAGCCGCCTGAATCCCAGCACTGTGGAAAAATTTATATTTTTGAATAAAAACAAATAAAATGTTGTCCCTACTTTTGTTTTACAGGTTGTCACTGGTACCACACGCACAGTCACAAAACAAGTAGCAAAAGCACAATAAATTTTATTTATATAGCCCTTATTGCAATTAAAGTATCTAAGCACTTTACAGAAAACCAGAACCTAACCACAATCAAGCAGTCAAGCTACAAATCTCAAATCTCTCCCCAATTTATTTTCATTTCCCCTTCTGTCCCTGCTATCAGGAAAAGCAGACACTATACTAAGTATATTACTTGTTTATTGGCATTATCATTTAAGCACAATTCATAGCGTCCGCAGCCACTGAAGTCACCGCCAGAGAGAGACACATATCCTTCCGCTGCACTCACACAGGATCTATATTTCGGCTAAAAAAAGATGGCACAACGGCACAAAACTACACTTTTATGTAATTTAGACGTCTTTGTCGCCGATTTGTGAGATTAAAATTCCTCTGTATATAGCTTATTCCGGGCTCAACATAAAGGAGTAGAAATTGAAGTTTTTGTTCTCTGTCGCCTCCGCGGAGGAATTTTTTTTCTCATTTTTCTACTTCTCGGAGTCTGGTATGACTCAAAATTAACCCGTTCAATGTTTTTTTTTCTTTTTTTCTGCACGTTTTTTCCCGGTGTGGCTCTTAACACCCACTTCTTAGTCGACTTTTTTTCTCGTTACCGTAGCAGTGAAAGCCACGATGTGTGCCAGGGTTCAGGTCCTCCACGTTACAGCTGCACTTTTCAGGTTACACTGGCAGACAAATCTCGACTTTAAACACACAGTAGTGGTAGTTTTAAATAGGTGGTAAACAATGACTGCTGCTGCTTTACAAAAAACACCTGTGAATCTGAATGTCTAAATGACTAAACATGTCCTAATTAACACTCATATATCATCATTTTAAAATGGTGTGCCATTAAATAAAAAAAATAATATCCCAGAAAGGCCACATCAAGGTGAGTTTCTCTTCTATGAGCTCTTTAATCAGTGTTGATGCAGAGTCTGTCAGGTTAGTTACTATTTGGGTAATGGTTAGTGACTAATTTCTCAGGTGCATTATGAGTGCATTTGCAGTAAAATTTATCACAAATGTCTATTTTGTAAGCAATTTTCAACATGTGATGGAAGCTTTTCACATGTGACACCATCAAAAGTGTGATAAAAGTGTACAGAAGCCCTTTTCAGGTAATTTGGGCAGAGACTTTTTGACTTTAAAGCCATAGCAGTGGTAGAATAAAGTCATAGTAATGATTTGGAGAGTAATTGGAATGTAATTTATCTCAAATGTCTGTTTTTATCATGAATTTTCAACACGTGACGAAGCATTGCCGCATGAGATACCATCAAAAAAGTGGTCATCACACAAGAATGACTCTAGATTAAAATGTGGGTAAACGATGACTTTTGGCATTCTCCAAAACCGCTTTTAAATCTGTATGTCTAATTTGTTCATTTTTTTTCCCTTGTGAGCCCTCAGATAACATCATGTTGGTAGTATGGTGAGTCATGAAGTTAAGGAAAAGATCCCTGACAGGCTAAGAGGCCAGTTGTTTAGGTGACTTTCTGTTCCAGCAGCTTTTCAGTCTGTGTTGTTGCAGACTGTTGCAGGTTAGTCATCACTCTTTAAAGTGCAAATTAGGCTGAGCGACATGTGGAAAACAGCTCAGTGATGTGATAGATAATACAAGATGGTTAGATGTGATAGATAATATAATTTGATGCAATCTTACAGTCCTGCTTCAGTTCAGTATTCACTGCATGATGTATTTTTAAAAAATGATGGAGCATCAGCACATGAGATACCGTTAAAAGTGTGACTGTCACACAAAGATGGCATGAATGCGCAAAGCCTTTGATGCAAAAGTTTTAATCCTGTGGCAGACTTGTTGCATAACGTTTATCCTAAACTATAGCATTTGCATGTTGCTAATTGCATTGTTTTAAATTTAGATTTCGACTTAAAATCGATTCAGCCCCTGTGCAGATACCTATGACTGTGCTCTACTAACACATATTAAAAACTTGCATTTAGGCAATAAACTATTGGTTATATGTAATGCAATTAATATCAAATGTGCAAAAATGGCTTGTATTACCTAAAAGTCTGATGTAAAACAACCATGCATTAACAGAAAATGAATGATTTAATAACATATTTTCAGTATGAAAAAATATGACTAATTAAGGAATTGCGGAATAAAAAAATTCAAAAGAAAAACATTACCGTAACTTTCAAAAGGACTTTTGTATTTTTACAGATGTTTTGAAGCATTTTATTAGCATTACAGATGGAACATTTCATTAATTTATCAGTTGCATAACAAATCATAGTTCATCCTAGTTATCATGCAGGTTCATTTTCATTTATTTTAAAGTTGGCAAAAGTGAAATATGCCCTTGTTACTTCCTAGAAGAAAAACATTTGAGAAAAGCTTAATCCTTTGAAAACTCACATTATTGCTTTATTTTTCTGCAGAGCAGTAACACTCAAGCACCAGAGGACCACCACACTTCACCACACCAGCCTTTACTCACTTCCCCACACTCACGCCACCTTTATAAATCATTAAATCCCAAACTAATTATCCCTTATCAGGCCGAGGGATCCAGGTGTAAATCGCAGGCTCATCACAATAACAAGACCAAGTGTCATCCCAGTGATTTGTTTGTCTTTACACCCCATTAGAGAAACATTGCAGAGCCTCCTGCTGCTGTGAGCGGCCCTTTGTCCTCTATTCAACCCTGCTGAAAGGCCTGGAACCAGAGGAGAGCAAACTGATCTCCTCAGGGGTCTGTACTGACAATGCTTTTGTTGCTGTGGCCAATGTCAAGCTCTTGCTCTCCATGTGTGATTGGATGTCAGGTGCTGGCACGACAACAGACGCTGCTCAGGCATTTGGTCAGATGTCGTTGTTATTGGTAAACGTTTTCTCATGTTAGTTTGTTTGTTTGCTCTCCTGCTATCCATTAACCGATGTGTCACTTGTAAATTTTAGTTGTGAGGCCTATATTTTCAATTCACGACTTCTTCTCTTACACACTTTGCTAAATATCCTATTTCGCAGTGTAGCCAGTCGTCCTGTGAGCCAATAGTAATGTTATATAAATCAGATCAGAGGTTCACTTTGTCTGCAGCACTGTTTTCCTAATGATGTCACTCCAGATGTGGACTTGTGTAGTTTGGGGAAAAAAGATGGGGTGAGAAAGGGTGTGGCTCTGCCTCGCAAGCAGAAAACACTGATTAGTTCCTCCTTGACTTTGCCCTGATGAAAGACTACCAGCACAGAAATCTGACAAAAAAATGGATCATTAGAAAACAAAGCAGTGGGAAAGGTCAACACCACCGATGCTTTAAGTCTCTTTGAGCCAACTTTGCCTTAAATTAGCCAAAAAAAAATCTTATCTTCTGTTTGAGCTTTATCATGTTTAGAAAGCAGATCAGATAATTACAGTTTGTTAGTGCTGAATACATTTATAAACCACAGTAAAAATCCGTTTTATTGTTTAGAAACAACAAGACTGTTGGCACAAAAGAAAAACAAACGGGTGTGTCTTTGGCTTCGGTGCAGCTCGTTTTGGATCAACTCCATGAGTATTAGTGTGGTTTTTTTTTTTCTTCTTGTGGTATTTCAGGTATACCGCAGAGTAGTAATAAAAGTGGGCCTGGATTGGAGCCATCAGCTGGTGCCATGCTGGTGAGAGAAACGCTTTCATCAATGTTGGGGCTCTTCACACTGATTTGGAGCCCATCAGTCAGGGTGACTCCAGCTGTCAGCCAGTAGACTTATGGTGCACAACATGGGGGCAGATAATAATGACTGATTGCATTAGGAGGAGTGTGTGTGAGTGTGTGTGTTCTTGTGCACTGCCATAAAATCTTCCCGTTAGTGTGCCAGCCAATGGAAACCAAATCAGCGGCTGTTATTCAAGAAGAACATCGCCCTGCCTTTACGGTTTTTCAGATGTCAGTATGAAGTGTGTATATGATGCCTTTCTATAATTAGAAACAGCAGAGGGCTGAGACAAGTTTCATTACCTGGCTGTGGCAGCTGATTTGCGAGCATCAACAGTTTTACATAGGTAAGGTGGCTCTTGTTCATTAGCGCTGGTGCTCTGGAGGTATTTTATACATCTAATTACACTCAGCATTTTGAAAACAACACTGTTAACCTTTAGTGCAGCTATGCAGCCCTAACCAAGATCTGTTTTAGTTAACATGAGCGTTGAGTAATGGGTGTTTTTATGCAGGCTTTATGCTGTAGGTGTGAAGTTTTGATGCCCCCCGTGCCCTTGTTGAGGCTCTTGCACATGTTGTGACGGAAGCATTGTCTGTCTAATGTCATTTTTACTCTGTAAGCAGATGTGGTGGACGGGAAGCTAAAGGGGGTATATTTAGGGTTGATTATCACCTGTTGTTTTCATGGTGACCCACTGTGATGGCTGTAAAAGAAACAGCCTGCTGAGTGCTTCACATTTGTCTTGTGCATATAATGAATTAAATTAAGTGGGTTGGGGTCAGTGTTCCGTCTAATTTTTCCTGAGTGTGAGCAAACACACAAACTCCCTGAGCGTCCCTTGGACCACTGTGAGCAACATCAGACGTGTGCACTGTGGTCACACCAGCATCACATCCATTCAAGTTACATGGTTCATTAAAAGAATCAAATTACAGCATTTACATTTCTGTTAAAACACTTTGTCAACAGGAGCCAGTTGAAGGCTGCAGTGATTTTAGTGACACTACAATGTATAAGAGTGAAGTTATTGAATATTTGTCTCTCTTTACTGTTGCAGCGGTTTTGCAAATTGCAGACGGACCCTGTTCACTCCATAGACACCAATGTTATTCCTGTAGCTTGAAAGACAGCTACTTTTGATAAAACTGGGCTTGTAGCACATTGTCTGCCTTGCAACAATGGGAAAGAGGCACCGTTTATGTTTTGACAACCTATATCTAATGAGTTATTGATGCTGGAAGTCCGAATCTGTGAATATCTTTCCAACTTTACTGAACTTGGGGCCACTACCACCTAAGGAGTGATATATTTAATTTTGAAAAAAGCATTTAGCCATACTTAAAGCTTTAAGTGCTTTATTAACACAGAACTAAAAATTTTGTATTGTTTTATTATCACAGGTTCTGTCTGAAAAGAGGTGGCATCATTTTAAACAGTGAAATCAAACTAATAAAATGTAATGACCAACCAGTGAGTAATACTGGATTCTGCAAAAACATAAACAACTTTTTTAAAATCTAAATCTTATCTTAACACAGTTAATGTATTAACTTATTTTTGTGTGTATGCATGTATTTATTGATTTATTTAGTACTGTTAACATATCAGAGTTCTGACTGAATTTTTCTTAAGATAGGCAAAGGCCATTTATTGATTACATATAGGCTATTAAATGTTTATTAAAAACTAAAAAGCATTTTAAAAAAACAACTTAGGCATTTATTGAGTCACTAAAATACTGTAGAGTACAGACCACATCAGCATGATTATAAGCATCCTCTGGTAAATTAACAACCAGATACTGATGTCTCTCACCATATGGACTTCAGGAGATGACTGGGGGATGATAAACTGTGACCTACTGGTTGGATTCTCTCTGTTCTCATGTTTCTTACATGTTTGTCCCCTGACAGCCGGGTTGTAATGTTTTCTGAGCAACACACCATACTATGACGTTTTTACAATGATGGTTCTACTATGGAACCAGTTTGACATGTTCAGGTGTTCTTTGTGTGAAAACTCAGAGATTTCAGGTATCAGAAGGTGGTTTTCAACTTTCTTTGTTAACTTTCTGCTTCAACTTTAAATTAAATTTCCTTCACTAAGGCAGCCCTCTGGACTTCCAGTAAGCTGTGTTCCTATTGGCTGTCCAGGTGGCTGTGTTCCTATTGGCTGTCCAGGTGGCTGCTTGGTGTTATCAGGAACACCTGAGCAGCTCAGTGTCTTCCTGCTTTATTTAGCTGCAGACAAACATTTCCTCTGATTCTCTTCACCAGTGAACCGAGTTTGGCTCCATTGCTAGTTTGTTCTTTAGGCGTTGGCTTGCAGCTTCCAGCAGTAAAATCGTCTTTAATGTGTTTCTTGGTGTGTTTTAGGGCTTTGTACTGGATAGTTGTCTTGGTAAATGAGGTTCTTTAGCCACAGTTAGCACATGGTGCTAATGTTTGCAGTGATTAGTGGATTTGGTGCAGCTGAGTTGTGTCTTTATCTTGGCTGTAGTGAGTCTTCAGAGGTTTTTGGTCAGACACATTCTGTATTCTTGTTTGTGAACCAACGTTGGTTGTCCAGAAGGTAAGAGTTCCTGTCCTGATTCTCTGTTCTCAGAGGTTCTCTGGTAGGCTGCAGGAGACTTTAGCGTTTGGGTTGTACTAGTTTGGTTTTTGTATGGTTTCATTTAGACGACTATCTTGAGGCCCCTCCATGTGGTTTAGTGAGGTTTTCTGGAACAGTTCTACAAAGCAACCTGCAGCAGAAGAGACTTTGAGAGTTTTTAGGAAGTTCTGGAGCAGCAGAAACATTTGTCAGCAGTTTGAGCAGGAGAAGGTGAGCTTCAGAGTAGAAATGAGAAGGAAACCTTCTTGACCCGTGTGGTGAGGTCCTGTACCAAGAGTTTGAGCAGGTTGTGAAGAGTCTGTAGTTCTTTGGTCTGAAAGCGCAAGAAGAGTCGACTCATTAAAAGGAGAAAACAGGAGATATTGTTGGTTCTTCTGTCGCTCTGCAGATTCCTTAGACTGAATATCAAGTTTATATTTTAAATGATTTCCCATGTGAGCCCAAGAAGACTTCAATAAACTCCCTCCATCCCCTGGACACAACATATTTTATTACCATGTTAAATCTTTTTTTTTGTTTGTTTTTGAGTTTTAATCATAGTCTTAGCATAGTTTTTTCTCTTTGCTTGTTTAGTTTTGTGATCTATGTGAAAGGTGCTAAACAAATAAAGCTGAATTGATAAACTGAATAATTGACTAACTCATGATTGTGACAACAGAAGTGTTTTCGTTGTAATTTAAGGGTTTGTATTATTTTTAAGGTTGGGGTTAAAATCTTGACAGAAAAAGAAGATTAAAGAAATAAACTACAGTAAAAAAGCAATTAAATCAAAGGAAAAAAATATTTAATATAATAAAACTTTAAAAAAGAAAATTAAACATTAAATACAATTAAATTATATTAGACAAAATATTTAATTTGATAATTAAATGGAAGATACAAAGCATGTAATTATGAAATTAAACAAATTTTTAAACAAAAATATTAAACATTAGAGATGAAATATTTTACATAATTAAACATTTAAAAAATACAATTAAACAAGAATATTACACATTTAGAAAAATACAAAACATTTAATTAGATTATTAAACCTTTAAAAGTCAAAACATTTAATTAAAAAATTAAATGTTTAATTAGACAATTAAATCTTAAGACAATAAAACTTTAAATAGGAATTTAACAGAAAATACAATGAAGCATTAAAAAAGAAAATTAAACATTAAAAGGTGGTAAACATTTCAAAAGAAAAACCTTAAAGATTTAATCAAAAAATTAAACATTGGGAAAGAAAAGGAAATTTTTCAAACAAGCCAATAAAACATTTAAAAAAACAACAAACATTAAAAAGACAAAAGCTTTGAAAGGGCACCAGTTAAACTTTAGAAGATCAAATTAAACAGAAGAAACAATAAAATGATCAAAAGAGCAAAAACAGATGAAGGCCTTAAAGTGTTTTCTAGTCTGAAATGAAAACATCAAGTTGTTTCTTCAAACATTTCCTCTTTCTATGTTCTTGGTTTGATTGTGGACAGATTTACTAAGAACTCATTTCAGAAAACTGCTTTCCAGATAAAGTCTACTAGTAGTTGAAGGCATTGATCAAACTAATGTTACCTTCTGATCTCCACAAACTTTACTGTTCAGTGAAGAGAATCAAAGTTTGTTCAGGATTTCTAAAAAACCCACAGGTGAAAGTCTGAGAAGAACTCAGATGGATGGTCTAAATGTGAAATCAAGACTCATGGTCACAAGTTTTAAGGCTTCTGTTAACCAGAAAGTTCAAACTAACAGAGAAGTACTGAGAAACATTTAAGATTTCAGTCCTCAGACTGTCTGAAGGTTCAAACGAACAGAGAAGTACTCAGGAACTTCGAAGATATCAGTCCTTGGACTGTCTGAAAGTTCAATCTAACAGAGAACTACTGTGAGACTTAGAAAATTTCAGCCCTCAGACTGTCTGAAGGTTCAAACTAACAGAGAACTACTCAGGAACTTCGAAGATATCAGTCCTTGGACTGTCTGAAAGTTCAATCTAACAGAGAACTACTGTGGGACTTAGAAAATTTCAGCCCTCAGACTGTGTGAAAGCTCAGATCCTGAGGACTCGGGAGGTCTGGAGGCTTGGAAAGTCTTGGAACTGAGGGTTCAACCCTCCAGCAACCCTCCTGAAGTCCAACCCCCTGAGAAAAACGGTCGAGTCGAGACTCGAGTAAAAAAAAAACTCGAAAACGACAAAAAATAGATGATAAATGCGCAAAAAAAAGAAGAATTAGTATCTGAGCGAATAGCTCAGGGGAAAAGAAGACAGACTACCAACTGGAAGGTAGCTGGTTCGAGACCCGCCACCGGCCTTTAACTTTCTTTGTCTTTGTCAGAATTTAGAGAAAATTTAAGAAGTGTCTGGTCTTGAACCAGCGACCTGCAGCTCCATAGGCAAATCCTTAACTCACTGAGCTACAGATCAGATGAAAATAAAATGATTTCGTCCTCCCTTTGTCATCGTAGTTTCCAAGTGACCACATGGGTGGAGCCAAGGCGGAGTCTGGGTGGAGTCAGGGCGGAGAGTAGGCGGGGAGGTGGGTGGCGGCCTCCCCCCTCTACTCCCCCACCGCCCACCACACCTTCCCCCGCCCGACGAGTTCTTCGAGTCTCGATGAGTTCCTCGAGTCTCGACAGGTTTTCCCGAGTTTCTTGAGTTTCCACGAGGTCAGAGGCAGAACAAGTTGTCATGAAGAGGTGTTGAAGTCGACGAGGATGGTGTGACTTTTTACAGCGACTAGAAGAGCAGGTCTTTAACCACCATCCATAAAATCCATGGAGTCGACTCCAGAGAAATGAAGGGAGGTCAACTTTTATCAACCTCCATCCATATGTTAAACTCGATATCTTTACTTGGAGATTTTTAGCACCACAAACCTTTAGTATCACACTTTATTATCATTTATTAGGACTTTCATGGAATCCACCAGCAGATTTAGTTTTTGTTGAGAAACTTTATTCTTGTCATCGTGGGACTGCAGTATTTAAAACTGTTCCTTCTATTTGACCTCATGTTTATTAATTTTAGTGGAGAAAGTTTGAATTGTCAATTAGTCTCTTAAAAACCAAATAATAAATTGGATTAGGTCAAGAGGTTTAAATTTCTTACTTTGTCATATTTTAAATATGACAAAAAAATATAAAAATAAAGCATCTTGAGACAATTTGACCTGTAATTGGCATTATATAAATAAAATTGAATTAAAATTGTATGTATCTTGTAATGTTGTAGTAATTCAGCCATATATGTTAGAAAACACATTTTCTTTGTCCATTAATCTGTCGTTTTCTCCAGTAATTCATTTCTTGTTTTGGTTTATAAAATGTCAAGCCCAAATATATTCAGTTTACTGTCATAAAAACCAAAAAGATTTACATTCGTGATGCAGGAATCAGGCAGTTTTTCACTTTTTATCTTAGTTTAGTCAGAAAGATAGTTGATAATGTGTGAATTGTTGCAGCTTGTGAGCCGTAGAAGGTTTTAATCTTTGGGGCCGAGTGTCAAAAAACATTTAGAAACCAACATCAACAAAACACTCAACAAAAATTTGAACATCATTAAAGGGAAATCCAACTTTTGCATGACAATGTTTAATTAAAGGACATTAATTTCCAATGTAAATGTGTGATATTCATCCTCTGGAGCGTTCTCTTCACATCGTCTTCCACCTGGACTGCTTTGGTCGGGAGCATGTGCAACAAACATTTGAAAAACTGCACTTTAACATCAATGAATGACACTGAAGTTTAATCTCTACATAAATGAGACTGAGTCTGGAAGTGCTGCTCTGTCATTAACTCCTAAGTTTAGGGAAAGTTCAAACAAAAGAGGACAGTTCAGATCAGACTTGAGAATGAGCTTATTCTGAACAAACATCTCAGACTTTCTGAGCTTCAGCACCTCTAGCAAGATAATTTAACAACAAGCAACTCAAGAGATCCAGAAGTTGGAGAGTTAGCTTTAGCTGAGCCAAAGAACATGTGGGATGCTAACCTAGCAAACATTTCAGACTTTTCTCTGTGAATTCTGGGAAATAATTTACTATTTAATGACAGAGCTACATATCTTAACTCAGTCTCATTAAAACAGACTCTAATTCAGTGTCATCCATCCATATTGAAGTGTAGTTACCCAAAATGTTTGTTGCATGAGCTCCAACAAAACCTGTCCAGGTAGAAGGTCACTTTGACAAACAGGAAGTGGAAGATTCCAAGCAGATTTATAGAAGGGGGAACCAGACTGTACTAAGTGTGGTCGAGTATAGAGGGGTGTTTTGTGGGTTTTTAAGGCTGATAATGATTATTAGTGAGACATTTGGAGTAGATATTCATTTGCAGTAAATGAAAGTATTTAAAATCTTGAGTTAAACTTAGAAGAACACAAACACTAACAGAAAACTTTGTTGATACGTTTTTGTTTTGTTTACAGATGTTAAGTTAAAGGAGTTTTATTCGTGATGTATAACCAATCAAATCACTCCAGAAGACAGAGCGACCACAGATAGATAAAGGTTCAGAGCCAAAGTAGCACCATTTTTAAATGTATTTATTACCATAAATCAGTAAAAAATAAAATACTGATAATCAGTAAATCAGTCAGCCCACAGTTACTACAATTCTACAATGTATGTCTCTTTCCTTTGACTTGTTATTTGTACAATATTCGATGTATATGATGGCGTTTTTTCATAGCAAAGGCTATACTATGATGTTTTCTAAGAGACATAAGATGCTACTCTGCTTGTTCTGGCCCTGCACTCCTCCTCTGTTGTTTTCTGGATTGTACTCAGCTGCATGCTTTCATCCACCCGGCCTCCGTTGACTCGTCCCGCCTGCCGTCTCTGGAGCTGAAGCTGGATTGGAACAGACCAAAGTACAGTCCAATCACGATGCCAGCTGCCTCTCAAAAGGCTCCTTCATCTGGCAGGTGGCGCCACTTCTTCTGAGGGGAAGCTGAGCTGGCCCGGCAGAACTTTGGAGATGTGTTCCAGTGGTTGGTGGATGTGTGGGGAGATAGAGAGGGACCTTTAAATCGTTCAGAAAGGAAAACAGGGAACCCATTGGTAGTTTTAGTTTAGGGTGCTACTGCGGTGTGTTTTTGGGTTTTAAGAGGTGAACAGGAAGAGTTTTTTTTTTCGTATTGATTATCTTTTACTTTGTTCCTGGTTGGAATGCCCATCAATGTCAACATGAAGTTCACTTTTAGTTCTGTTTATTTATTTTTATTTTACTAACACCCATTTGTTTTTAACCCCCTCATGTTGTGTTGCTGTAAACTTACTCTTTCAAATAAATTCTCGTCTAACCCTCTGGAAACCAGCGTTTGGACTGTTTTTGTGTTGCTCCTCACCTACTGACAGCTGTGGACTAAAGGCTATACTGTGACGTTTTTAGAGCGACATGCTATACTATGATGTTTGTTGGGCGACACGCTATACTATAGGCTTTTTTAATTGACATATTACTGTGACATTTTTTTTGTTTTAGTTTTTGTTGTTTTTTTTAGCAACATATAAGAATTCGAACAGTTTTAAAAGTTACTATACTTTTTCTTATGCAATGAAATTATTATTCTATGACATTTTTTAGATGACATATTATACTCTGATGTTTTCTTGAATTACATACTATTTTGACAATATACTGCACTATGACATTTTTTTGAACCATATATCATACATGACAATTTTAGGCAACATCCTATCATTTTGCGCTTTTTGAACCACATAATAATCTATGTTTTGTTTTGTTTTTCTTGCCAACATGCTGTACTATGAACTACAGGCCATACTATGTTATTCTTGAGTAAAGCATACTATACTATGACATTTTCTGAACTACATCCTATACTATGGCGTTATACACAGAGTGCTTTGGTTACATGTTGATTTATAATCTAGATTTTTTTCTGTTTTGTTTTTTGATGGGATTACCACAGACCTGACCGTGAACACCGTCGACACCCGCCTCAGGGAGACGCTGCCTAACATCTCAAGGCTGCTTGGTCGTGGTCTTTCTGGCACGTACTCTTCCAAGATGAGCCGGGAAGTTTAACACTGATGGAATGACACCAGGTCTAAGCCGACAAACTTCCAATTCCTCCTCATCCCATAGTCCCTGGGAAACCTACATGGAGTAAGAAAAGTAGACAGAGAACTAATTAAGTCTGTACACAACATATTAAAAAGAAATCATGCTAATAAATTAAGTACAAAGAACCGAATTCGCCAATATACTGGAGACCAGAGCTATTTAATTTGATAAGTATAACCTTGTTTAGTAACATTTCAATTATTTGAGAGCAGTCCTAAAGAACTACCTGTAATCCCAATCATAAAATGGGTTTGGAGAAGAACATAGATGATAATCTGGATATACATGAGTTAGGCTTTATAACTACTATTGGTAGTATTGGTGGTAGTAATAGCAATGTGACTACTACTAGTAGTAGTTTTTAGTACACTAACTGCTACTACAACTTGTAATACTATTACAAATGCTGATACTACTTCTACGACTCTAACAGCTGTTTTATACTACTACTGCTTGTACTTTTAGTATTACTACTACTGCTTGTACAACTATACTGCAGCTACTATTAATCGTCTGGTATTTGCTTGTCAAGCTGCTAGCTCGCCTTAGTGTTTTGCTAGTGGCTAACTAGTTAGCTCTCATAGACTGGAAGCTCTCAACAAGATTTCATAATGAAAAAAAGAGCCAAAAACTATTCTTACCTATGAAAAGCCATTCCAAGTTTCCTTGTCTCAATCGTACGACGCAGTGTGTAATTGTATGCAGCACAGTGAACCGGCATACTTGTTGTTTCCGTTTTCACGCCGTCTACATCAACGGAATCCACTGAAACTTTGCCCCCACTAGCTTAGCCTCACCAGCACCAGGCTCAAAGGGGCGTGTCCTATCTACTCATTCATATCTATGGGTGAGATGATGAAGAAGAAGGTGGGTGAGAAGGAGAAGGTGGGTGAGAAGGAGAAGAAGAAGAAGGTGGGTGAGAAGAAGAAGAAGAAGGTGGGTCAGCAGAAGAAGAAGAAGAAGAAGAAGGTGGATCAGCAGAAGAAGATGAAGAAGGTGGGTCAGAAGAAGAGGAAGAAGGTGGGTCAGAAGAAGGTGGGTCAGAAGAAGAAGAAGAAGGTGGTATGAAACACATCATACCGGGTCCTGATCAAAAACCGTAATGTATAAACTGGTGAAATCTAGATTAGATTTTGGGTATTCCATTAGAACAGGTCCAGATTAAAAAAAAAAAACAAAACACTTTATGTAGACTGGTCAGATCTAGAATACATTGTCTTTAAAAGGCTAAAGACTCTGTTTAAAAAAAAACAGGTTATGATTTGTGAAATCTTCATTCTATTTATAAAGATGCAAAACTGGAGATTTTCAGATATTATATTCAGATCAGGACATCCCAACCAAATCGTTGTGCAGCATCATTTCGGCAATACAGCAGCTATTCAGTTAGTTAATTTAACTTAAACTTCATTAAAAAATCATGTTTTGTTCTTAGCTCTTCTTTAAATATTTCCTGTGCATTGCAATCACAGAACGAAATTTAAACAAGTGAGCAATACAGTTTAGAAGTCATGTTGTTTGACGTCACACCCCAGAACATTTCTTCACACCTGCTACTGTCTTAGTTAGTGAGAGTGGGCTCTGACCGTTGACCTGTACTGAGAAAACACTCCATTCTAATAGAGACCTATGATCCAAACCACCATAATGAGGAGCGGGGTCATCTGCTGTGGGAAGTGACCTGTATGTCACAGTGGGACACCTGCTGTCCTCATAAAGCGACAGGGAAAACCAGTAGTTGCAGTTTAGTACACTCCCAGTGTATTCTGTTGTTCTATCAAGGTTGTAAAAAGGGGCTTCTCACTGGCTTGATCAATATTACACTGCAACATTTTACTGGAGACGTGTTAAGTTTCCCTAAGGTGAGTTTGCTTATTCAGACTGAAACTTAAACAATAAAATGTTGCTCATGCTTATGAAATGTGGGGTTTACACCGTGTTTGTGTTCTTGTTGACTAGGTGATCTGAGGATGAACCTTCTCATGTGGTGCATGCTGGTTCTTGTTCTCGGTTCAAGCACTAAAGACATGGTTGTTGCTAAAACCAGATTGTCAAGGTATTTTTAGGTGTCAATCTGTTGACTTGGATACTTGCAGGTTGGGATGTTAGTAGCTTCCATACCTTTGTCAATTTCTCTTTCTATTTATTTAGTGTTACCATTTTTACTGGAAAAAACAATGTTGTGAAATTTGAAATATGTGACAAGATGTGTAGCACTGATCAACTCATCAGCTATGCTTCTCCTAGATGGCACTCATATCGCATGGAAAAGGGACAAAGGATCATCCGAAACTTCAAAAGGCATTCAGATGGAACTTTCACCCACGACTTCACCCGCTATCTCGACAAGATGAAGGCTAAAGATTTTGTGGAGTGGCTGGCCAGCACCAAACGAGAAGGGTGAGCTGAAAAACAGCATTATGCCAAAGCTGCGTCTTTGCCGATGTGTTGTAGAATTGCAAGGCATAATTGCAGAAGTTATAGCTCTTGTTTTTACTGCAGATTGTATAAATTATGAGAAATTTTCAAATAACATTTCTGGCTGGAAAGCTTTTTTCAGTCAAACTGAAAAGGATATACACACTGTATCACTATTTTAGATTGGAGGTATCTTGCAGTTATGTATTTATGCTTTGCAGATTTCATGAAAACCTGCTCAACCAATTCTCCATTGCCGAACAAGTCTAAGAAACCCTGGACAACCTCACATAAAAGAAGACGACTCCTCTACTGCAACATACAGTATGGGTCAGCTTATGATTCTGAGGTGTTCTCAAATTAAAGGTACATTCTGCACCTTTTACATTTAAAAAAGTAATTAAGTTTAACTTCTTATTTCAACTTATTTTGAAATATCAGAATTATTTTTTTAAAGCTAAAGTTATATCCAGGCTTACTGTTACCTCTGCTTTAGTGATTTTTTTTTTTTTTACTTCAATAAGAATATGCACAAAGAATGCCTACTTAATTTTTTGATTGTGCTTTTTTTCTCTGCTGTATGATTAAACGTAGAATGAGAAGCATAACTTGAAATGATCGATTTGGAGTGTTTTCTGAATGCATTGTAAATTCCCCTTTATGCCTTTGGTGTCGTGTTGCACACAAATGTATTTTCAAATTAATCAAGATTTCAGAATGAAATATTACAAGGCTGCAGCCTTTTGTATTGACATTAGAGACGCATGAAAGGTTTTGTAAATGATATGCAAAGAGTAAGTGAGGCAGGATCTGCGTGAAGAAAAAGGGACATTTCTTACATACACAAGGTTGACCACAGGTGGGTGCTGTTGTTTGGAAAATTGGGGGAAAAAATCAGGCAGCTCCTCCTCAGCAGAGGCTGGTTTGGGGAATCTTTAAAAAGAAAGGCAGTGTGTGGGTGTTGAGACATCTGTTTTGTTTCTTTTTCCAATGCAGACTGCATATAGCAAAGCACTTTGTTCACACACATTTACATTGTTGCACGATAAGGTTATGCAATGAGGCAGGCAGAGAATACAGTAAGTAATGTAGTTAGGATTCAGCGGAGAAGGAGGGGCTGCTGGATCTTAGGTCGGTGGAGAGAAACTGGCTGAAACTGATGCAGGCTGAAGGTTCTAGTGTATATCTGTTTTGGGAAGGGATGTGGGGGGGTTGTCACGTGTCCACCTCATTTCTCATTGACAAATGTGAGTTGTATGGGGGTGCAGCTGTGCTGGAGGGTTCTTGGCTTCTGGCCATAGCCATGATGGAGAGCTCCATCTTTGGGCTCCATCCTCCCTCCTCAATCTGACTCTCTGGGGAGGCAAAAAAAAAAACAACAACAAAAAAAAAGGAGACCAAGTGAGGGAAGGGGGAGAAGGAGGGAGGGAACACCAGCAGAGCACAAACACAACCCTCTGACCTCAGTCAAGGGTTGAAATGGGATCAGATAGTAGGAAACCCCCCCCCCCCCCCCACCCCCCCCCCCCACCCCACACTTTAACTGCTGGCTATTCTGTCTGACATTTACCAGCAGGGCAGGCAGCAAAGTGGGACAGAGGAAGAGGAGCCGAGCAGTGGATGATGAGTAAATGCTTTGATGCTTTCATTAGCGATTAAAGGATCAGGCCTGTGATAATATTCAGTGTGACCATCACGTGTCGGCTATAAAAAGCCAAAAACCTCTGCTTTAAAGGCTAATCGTGGCAACAAAAAAAGAGGAAACGATGTGGCAAGTTTATATTTAGCCGCGTTCAGGTTTACCCACAGAGAAAGCACATGCTCCGTGGCAACATGCTTCCCAGGGAGGGATGGAGGAGGAGGGGATGGAGAGGGGGGGAGTGTAGGTGTGGCTCTCCGCGAATTAGGTCGAACTCCGCGCACCATCTTTCTTTTTCTTTTTTCCTTTTTTTTAATGGCGGTTCTTGCTCCGTTTAACGCCGATTTCCTCGGACGCAGCCCCGCGTAGAGAGCCTCTGAGCCGGACGCGGGTTGTGCGCTCCAGCCTCCAGCACCACGGACAGCTCCGGAGCGCAGAGACACCCGCTGCTGCCGGCGCCTTGCCGCTCACACATGTCGACCAGAAGCGTGATTTTAACACGAAATATCCGCATTTTAAAAAAAAACAAAAAACAAAATCAGCATTAATAATCTTTTTTAACAAGGGAGCCGCTATCCCCATTGGAAACATCAAACTCATGGAGGCACTGGGCCAAACTGGGAGTGTGCTGCTGACTCAGCCTCGACTGCTGCATTTATTTATCTGCACTGCAGTGCTCCACCACCTCCCATCCCTTCTCCTTACCTCCCGCCTCCCTCCCTTTCTGACTCCCCCTCCCTCCCTTGCACGCTGCCAGCCTGGCAGTGCAGCGAAGAGGAGAGAGAGACGGGATCGATAGTCAATAAGGAGCTGGCTCCGTTTGCCTAACGTGTAGATGATACATAACAGAGAGACAGATTTGTGTGTGTGTGTGTGTGTGTTTTAATCTAGGGAGACGGAGGGAGTGCGGGGGAGGAGAGGGATGCTGGGAGTCAGCGAGTCCACGTGACTAGAGGGAGAGATGGGAGACAAAATTTGGTAATGTGACAGGAAAAAGGGAAGGGAGGTACTCCACTGAGAATATGCCATCTATTCTGTTGCTGCACTGGGTACAGCTCAATGCATGTTCTACACACAATTCCACCGAATACAAAAACTATTCCCTGATCAATACCCTCCAACATGGCTATCTCACATGAGCTGATGGAGTGGTGACTGTAATATCATACCTGTGGGCTATTGACTTTATGGTGGACCACAAACAGGAGCATCACAGCACAGATGGACTATATAATAATGGGGCTACAGTCCATCTTCTGCCTGCGAGGGGGATGTTAAGCCTTGACACAAGTCTCTTAACAAATTCAATAAGTCCATTACATTTGAAAGGCTGCCTTTCACGACCCTGTTACCACTCCGCTCCATTTCACAGGATGTTTTGTAATCCTCCGGCATCCATATACCGCACCACAAAAGTAAACTCATGCACACAAAATGGTGACCACTACTTAAAGTGGACACCATGAGAAAACCAGCCTGAAGAAAGAAACCTAGAGGCACATCAGGGGAGGCCTAAATCGCTTCCAATCTCAGTCAAAAAAAGCACTAAATGTCGCATTTAAAAGCAAAGAAAACAACACGAGTTGTAACTGGAAGGCTGCTTTATTGGTAATAAAAAGGTTCGTGCTCAAATGAAGACAATCTTTCATATATTCTTACCAAGAGTCCAAGTGGTTGTGCAACACACCATCATATTGTACTGTATATCCTCTTTTATCACGGTGTCAAATGATAACAACAGTTTGAAAAGCACTTTTTAATTTTTCAGCGAAAAAGAAAAAACGCCCATAATAAACCATGCTAAAAAAAGAATGAGTCCTATAATCAAATATCGATACAAAAATAAATTTCAGATGGAAACAGAAATATAGAAGAAATAAAACCAAAGTATAGAAGGCAAGCTGCTTTTTCACAAGCCAAGTGGGTGACACACATAGCACTAAGAACAGGACATTTTTGAGTTAGCTGTTTTTCTGTTAACATCACACACTGTTGAATATTAAGATGAAGTGGGGTGTCTGGATGATCCTCCGGCAGTATTTGACTCGACATCCCTGATTAATGTTGTGCTCACCCCCCCAAACCCCCTCACCCTCCACAATTTGGAAACATGTTATTTTTTTTACATATTTATTTATTTATTTATTTTTTTTAACATTTTTTGGTTCCTTTTTTTGTTTGTTTTTTTTTGTTTTGTTTTTCAGTGTGGCATTGACATCCAAATTCGCAGAAAAAGCAGAAAAAAGGCACATGCCATTGAGTGGAACACTAGAAACAAACCAGTTAACGAAAGAAACGTGAGGATGAGAAGCAAGTACATGACTGTATGTGTGTGTTGAGCTGTAATGGCACTGATGTGTTGGGCATGAGGAGGGGGGAGAGAGTCCGATTCGGGGGTGCATGAGGCAGTCAGTCACACCAGCTGACGCCCTTCAGGAAGAGATCACCGGTAAAAGTTGGTGGGCAGTGAGGAGAGTCACCTTTTGTGTGCTTGTGTCTGTGACTGTGGGTGTGTCCTGTATACTCTGAAGGTGAGAGATATGACAGTTAAGTGAGAAATGTGCTGGTAACATTATTCCTTTCATCGTGATCAGGCTACATCCAGTAACATCGCACATGAGCTATTCCCCAACATAGAAGGGTGCTGGAAACAACCAGTTTTAGACATCCACTGAACGTGTTGCACATAAATCAAATGTGACAAACAGTGTTCTTTTGTTTTACGTATATACATATAGACATATATGTATACATGTATATATTCTTTTGTATTATATAATATCTATATTTCATTCAATTTCCGTCAACAAAGTGAAAAGTGTCTCAAAAAATCCAAAAGGTAACAAATGTGACAAAGGGCATAGCTGGAAGCCATTCTATATTATTGTTATTATTCATTTTTTTGATTATTAGTAGTAACATTTTTAAAATTCCATATTTACAAAAAACACAACAAAGCATGCCGATAAAATAAAAGAATATAATACAATATTTATAGTTTCTCTCAAAAAGTTCGTTCTTTTTCAGCGATTGTGCCATTTACATCATAGCCTGCACTGTACATATATATGTTTTTGTGGGGTTATTTTTGTCTTTTTTTGCTTGTTTTTTTTTTTTTTTTTGTTACTTTTCAAGTGTGAATGTATCATTCTAAAACATTACATCCAAGATGAACATGGGAATATTGGATGATGTTACTCGCTCCTCCTGTGGTTCTCATTGGGAATGTATTTGGTTTCAGTGTGCAGCAGCCAAACTGATTCAAGAGACCTCATATTGTAAACAGACCTCAGTTGTTGTTGTACAGGGGATTCTGGTACAGGCAGTGTTTAAACACACCAAATGGCATTAGTGGTGTGACGATGGAGGCTGGATTTATGTCCAGTCATCCACTTAGAAATAGGACCATCACTCCTGTGTAGAAAAGAAATGGCAGGACACCTACGGAGGCAGTTGTGTCTCGTCTACCACTTGACAAAGCCTCAATTTTTTTTTTTTAAATATGAAAAACACCCACAAAGCTTATTATACAACATAGCTGCGTCGTTGTGAGGCCTGCTGATGTTTTTTACTCCGCAAGTGTTAGAGCCTCTCCCTCCGTCTAATTTACTTTTGAAGCAGGTGATAGCGTCTGAAAGCCTGCAGGTATGTGAAAAGATGGTGCGAGCCTGGGTCCTACACCACACAGTGTTTTAAGAGGTCCCACAAAAGCACAATGATACACTGACAAACATGGGACTTTCAGCACTCTGACTCAGACCAAAGCACTATTTCTTCTTCTTCTTCTGCTCTTGCTCTTTCTCTCTTATTTTCATGGCAGTCAGTCGAAAACTCTGAAGGGAGGTTCTCTACCTATTTTATTGGTCCACATTTACACTGTGTAATTTATCAGCCATCCACCTCCCTGAAATACCAGACAGAAACCATTTGATTCTCCAGTCCAAACACCGAGCCCTTCATGGCCATCCACCTTCCATACATGCTAGGCACGACAAGGCATGTCCTTGTGATAATCCTCTGCTAACTCTGCTGTGTTCGATGGTCAGTGTCACTCTCACTGATCAAAGCCTTTTCTGAGTATGATTGCATCACAAGGACATCAGAGAAGGATTTCAAGGCTTTTTCCTAAAGCTGGCAACTCAAAATTGTCTGAAAAGCACAGCCTATGACATCCCTCACTGGAAAATTCTGCTGTGGACCTGTCCAAGTACAAAAGAGGAACTTCAGTCAAACAAATCAGTAAAAGTGCTGCCTAATGTATTCACCTAAACGCGGTTTTCAGTTCTTCCACTAGCCCAAAACAAAACACCAAAAAGAGGAAAAAAAAGAAAGAAGGAAAATTAAGTCCATATTTCTGTCTCCTCTGCAGGAACTACAGCAGTAGAGGGCATACCTGTTGACACTTGAGCACAACGGACCCTTACTGGTGCCAGACATGGATTCCTTGGCATGAAACTTCACCTGCTCTCATTGCTGTAACAGGGACCACAGGTAGGTAAGAAAAGTGACTGTAGGATGGATGTAAGTAAACAAAGAGATGTAAGCCCCAGATTTGGTTCAGGACTACAAGCATGGCCCTCCAAATCTGTGCATCCTCAACAGGAGGATATTCTGCTTCCTAATACTCATACACTCCACACTCTTTCTATGCTATTAACATTCAGAGCAGCAAAAAAAAAACAACCTTTTACCATTTTGTGTTGCTGGCTGATCCGACTGAGACTTTGCCTCCGAGTGCTTACATCTGTCATTCACCTGAAATTTCAATAAGGGGCTGAATTAAAAGATCTGTCGGTACAAAAAGGAAAACTAGTGAAGGGCAGGATCGTACGAATATCATTCCCTCAATATTCTATATATCATTATCCAAAATCCTCTTTTTCCATTTATAGTTCTTGTAATTTCCTCAGTGGACAGCCTCAAACTTATAGTCAAGCCACTGCAGTGGTCTGAGAATTAGTGTCTCGTGGACTATGATTACTCATGCATGATTCCTGATCAAAACATGCCTTCATGCAAGTCATTTCTATGCATTGAACGAGCACAATAATTATTATTTATCTGGAACTCGGTCTGAGCAAGTCTCCTTCAGCCCAAGTCAAAACAATGACTAACGACCCCTACCCGGTCAGTGTGAAAGCCCATGTAGAAAATGTCTTTTTCAATGTCAGTATAACAAAGAGGAGATGAAAAGACCAGTGACATGGGCTAAATGTTACCTTTTTTTGCTGCTCAAATAACGTAAAGATGCAAGTATACTCAGCACAAACAAACAAAAAAAATCTTTGTCTACACTTCTGGGTTTCCCCTTCGTTCGCTAGTGTTTCCTTCATCGCTAAACTTGCTTGGTTGATTATTGTTTTCTTCTTCACAAAGATGGTAAACTCAGTGGTACAGGCCCCCTTTAGACTGCTAATACAGTTCTACTGGGATCTGTATGATCCAGTCCCGCAGCAGTGGCGCTTTGCTGCGGGGGTTTCCACACTCGGTGGTGGCAGGGATTTCGCAATTCTCCAATCATCTAGCAGAGATTTCTGTGCCTTGGCAGTTGGTCCCCAAAGAAGCGTATGCCATTGGCTGGCACACGGTGAGTCACTGTTTTTCATTTTGTATTTATTCCTCATTTCTATGAACTTGGTCTCTATGCAGCAAAAGTTCCACGGTAAACTGATTGTGTTTGGTTCAGCTGTCTTTGACGACATAGGAAACCACATTGCCTCAGTAGTATTTGAGTATGTAAACATTTTTTTGTGTGTTTTTGTTGGTTTTTTTTTTTCTTACTTGCAAATGATCTTTTTCTACATTTGTTGGGTTTGGGCTCAGAGTCTCATCTCGCTGTGTTTTATTGGATTTTTGAGAGTCACTGAATCCTAACACTTGGATTCCCACTCATCTTTTTGGTTTTTGTCCTTCTCTTTCCTGGCCCACTCCTCCTTGTTTTCATCCTGCTTCTCCTTGTCAGGTTTGGTCACGCTGTCGTAAGATGGGAGAGAGGCAGTGGATGGTGTGCTCTCCTTCTTCTCTTGGTTGGTCCCGCCGTTCTCGAGCTTATTGTTAGTAAAAGTGTGGCGTTTGAAGATGATGCCACGCCTGATGAGGTGAGCACGGTAGGCGTTCTGGATAATTCTGGCAGAGACATCCTCCTGTTTGCGGCGGAGGGTGGTGGTGATGGGTTCATACGACACCTTGGAGGGGTTGGCTGCGACAAAGCGCTCCTCCATCTGCTGCCTCAGCATGTCCAACTCACCACTGTCACCCAGCACACGCTTTGTGAAGGCAAACAGGATGTCCAGGCAGTGAATGCGATCGCCACTCACCATGGGCATGTCCATGGCAATTAGTTCTATAGTGTTGGGCTTTGGCACACGAAGTGGGTGCTCCAATGCATCAGCAAAGTCAGACAGCTTGGCAAACGTGATGAACTGAGAGGCAGTGGGATCAAACTTCTCCCAGATCTCGTAGAAGGTCTCGAAGTCGTCCTCGCTGAGTGGATCGGCGCTTTCCTCCGTGGCCACGCTGAAGTTCTCCAGGATGATGGCAATGTACATGTTAACCACAATTAGGAAAGAAATGATGATGTACATGACAAAAAAGAAGATTCCCACTGAAGGGTTACCGCAGTCGCCCTTCACCGAAGTACCAGGGTTCTCGAGATTGGGATCGCAGTCTGGTGGGTAGTTGAGGATCGGCAGAAGCAAGCCGTCCCAGCCAGCCGACGTGGTGATCATGAAGAGGATGATCATGCTGTTGCCAAACGTCTCGAAGTTGTACAGATCATCAATACCCGCTCCGTGTTTTACGTAGCCAAAGTTGGACATGCCAAAGATGGAGAAGATGAACATGACCAGGAAGAGCAGGAGGCCGATATTGAACAGAGCTGGCAGTGACATCATCAGAGCAAAGAGCAAAGTTCGGATGCCTTTAGCTCCTTTGATAAGACGAAGGATGCGGCCAATACGAGCCAATCTGATCACCCTGAACAAGGTTGGTGACACGAAGTACTTCTCAATGAGGTCAGCCAGGAACATACCTAAGGGAAAGGAAAAGAAAGGAGATTAGAATCACAATAAAACAGATTCTCAAGTCATTCGCTCAGTGCTCCATGTCTTCCACTTCCCCGAGTCACTCACCAACGATAGACAAGATGACCACAACCACGTCGAAGATATTCCAGCCGTTGGTGAAGTAATAGTGGCGAAGGGCAAAGAGCTTCAGCAAGAACTCCGTGGTGAAGACTACGATAAAGATGAAGTTGACCCAATAGAGGACAACCTCTGTTTCATTTGACTGGTCGTCTGTTTCTACCATCATGGTGACCATGTTGAGGCAGATTAATATCATGATGGAGATGTCAAAGACCTGCTGCGTCACAAAGTCGAACACCATACCCTGGATTTTGTTCTATGTGGTGAGAGAACACACACAGAGGGATGAGATATACCGACATTTCAACCAAACAGCATCACATGTTTATTAATCTAAATACTAGCAACCATACCTGTGGTCGAGGAATAGGCTTTTGTGGCTTTTTGGACCCCAGTTTTTTCATGGCATTGTAATACTTTTTCTGCTCTTCTGTCATGAAGATATCTTGACCTCCAAAGTAAAGGGACAAGCAACGGTTTGGTTATAATCATATTCTAACACATTAACCAGAAAACTCATTGAGCGAAATAGGAAATCAGGAGACAGAACAGCTCTTATCTTTTTCTTCTGCTGGTTGAAGTTGTCAATGATCACACCAATGAAGAGGTTGAGGGTGAAGAAGGAGCCAAAGATGATGAAGACCACAAAGTAGATGTACATGTAGATGTTGACTTCATAGTCGGGCTGGTCTTCCACCTTGTAGGGAGGAACAATGTTTTTCATTCATTCAATCTTTATTAAAACCTCAAGAAATCATTGGATTAGAATCAAAACAGAATACACAGGGCAATAATTCATATTTCAAAGTAATGTTCACACAATCTAAAGGACCAGTTTATTATTTTGGGATATATGCTTATTTACTGTCTTGCCAAGAGCAAGATAAAAAAAAAAATATAATGCCATTCTTATATCTGTGTAGTAAATATGTAGCTACCACCTGCAGCTGGCTAACTTAGCTTAGCATAAAGACCAGAAACAGCTAACCTGACTCTGTCCAAAGGTAACAAAATCGGCCTGCTAGCACATCTAAATGTAACTAATTAACATATATTTGTTGATTATATACAAAAACGTGAAAATGTGTTATTTTAAAGGAGGTTGTGTGCCACTGGAGTATACTAGAGTATCCGCAGGTTACATGGCAAATGGATGCAGCAATGAAAAAAGTCCAATAGTCATGCAAATCTAAATTATTTTTGCATTTAACATGCTAGTCTAACTCTGACATTAAGAATATTTCCCAAAACTATTCTGTTAAGACCAGTTGGTCACAGTTTACATATAGCGAGAGACTGCACATCAGCATTGCAATATTTTTTAATGCAGCCATGAATATACCTCTCTGGAATCCACAGCCGCGTACATAATGTCCATCCAGCCTTTGAACGTAGCCTTTCAACAGAGAGACAGGATTAGATTTGTTTGTCGGAAGTAATAATTAACAGGAAAATACAAAGAAAATTCTAAATTGAAATTATGGCAAGCTTCAAAAAGTCAAACTCAAACCGAAACTGATGCATGTCCTGTGGTACAGCTTGTGCATGGAAAGAAACAAGCGGGTGAAGAAAAGTGCATGGAGAAACATACTAATATGAACAATAGGCATCATCACAGCACTGTGAGAGCAAAAAGCAAATGGAGTTTGAAGCCGCAACAGACCTTCAGGTGAAGCACAAAAGCAAACATAAACAAAAAGAAATGCATAGGAAAATGAGAAAGGAAACCAAGTTAGCGTGAAACAAGAAATGGAGTCAGACGAGGGGAGATCGGGAGCGGCACTCTCACCACTTGCAGCAAGGCGAGGTAGCCGGCGCCCACATTGTCAAAGTTGATCTTGACGTTCTTCCACCTGACCTCGGTATTGTTTTCCCTAATTAGTGCCTCACACTGAGTCTTGTTGTTGACCACGTCGACTGGGAAGTATTGCTCTGACGTCTCATTGAAACAGTAGTAGTACTTGCCCGCAAACAGGTTGACCCCCATGATACTGAAAATCAGCCAAAAGATGAGGCAAACCAGCAACACATTCATAATGGAAGGGATGGCACCCACCAAGGCGTTGACTACGACCTAGACCAGACCAGGGAAGACAGGATATGACAGTGTGAGAACCACGAAGTGGACGCAGCTCATTAAAGCCCTCCGACAAGACACTACATACTGTTATGGCATTACACTTAAAGATGCTGTTCAGCCCCTTTGTTACGGGGAGTGCTAGGAGCAGCAGTTTAATCCTACTATGGCTCTGTGTAGCTGGAAATAAGCACTGCACACCACTGTGATGTGCACGCTGAAGTGTGGGCACTTAATGGGAAACAGAGCTGCATCAGTCCCAGTCTAATTAGAGCAGCACTGATGTGACTGAGATGTTCTTTGATCTGTCGAGGCATGAAGCTAGGACTGCTTAAGGGACTCACTCACTCACTCACTCACTCACTCACTCACTCACTCACTCACACGCACAAAAACACGTGCTTAAAGGCAAACACCTAGTTAAAATCTACAGGAAGCACGTTTATGATGTAAAATGTACAATTAATGCCTTTTATATGAAGCATGATTATATTTTTTGATAATTACACCCACTTTCAAACAGCACTGTTATTTTGTTTTAAATGTGCATTACATTCACTATAATAAACCATAAATCAAATTCATGTAATTATTGTAGCAGATTAAGTGTACTATAATTTGTTTCCTCACGTTTTCACAGCACATACACACACACACACTTTTTCCTAATGCTTCGTCCGTTTCAAGACTCACAACATTGTCAGATGTCCCTGAAATGTCCTTCAAATTTACATAATATTTATAGTAATATCCAAATATATAAATCCAAAAATATCCGATAAACCATCAATAATAATGGGAACAAATTTGTGAGAAATGCTGTATATAATATTTGGACTTAGAATCTAGACAAAAATACAGGTTTCTACATTTTTCAGTAAAAAGTAGTAACAAGTGTTTGCCATACCACTATGAAGTGTCCGCTCTTACCACCCCAACCTTAGACAGTCAATATTTCTAATATACCTGACTCTTTTCCATAACTAGCCCAAGTCAAACAATATAACATTATAGCAATAAAAAAAGAAAAGAAATAAAAACTAAAGAATAATTCCCACCACCACCCCAAAATCTATTCCTGTCTATTGATCCGTATCTGATTCCCCGTATATTTATCATTGCCAGTAATAAGGTCAGCACACAGTGAACCGCTCACTACCAGTGTTAGGCAGGCCGACCAGCAGCTCTCAGGCAGACAGCTGAGCATGCATGTCTTTGGCAGACTCGTTTTGTGGAGCCATATTCCCTCCTCGTTACAAACAGACAGGGAGGAGCTCTAGAGCAGGATTCTCTCAGCGTGTACACGACCTTCACAGGCTGACTCGTGGTGAACGTGGCATCAGAAATCTCACGTGTGGGGTGCAAAGGACACGCTGCTGAAGCATTGTGTCGAATGTAAAACCGCTTTTGAACCTAATTGAGTAAAAATCACAGTTTGAAGTCTCCCACAGTGGCGCCGGTGTACTTGCTGAGAGAATGACTCTTTGCTTGATCTGAGATACAATTTAACCGCTTTCAAAAATTCAGTGGTTTAAAAAAAAGAAAAAAAAGAAAAAAGAATTAGGCCATGCTGTGTGGAAAGCATTCTCAGAAAGAGGGAAAATGGCTTTCAAAAATGCATAATGTGCATCGGCAGTTATAAATACATGCGTGTTACATGGCATTGTGCAATCTCAAGAACCGCTCAAATCAATACATAAATAAATAGAGAAATGTGTGGATAGAGAGATAGCGGCTAAAGAGATCATGGCTGAAGCTTTGCTTGCTTGTGCGTCTGACGAGCCATTCTGATATTTGTATGGTCTGTGTGGGTGTCTGATAAATATCTACAGCACAATGTGACTGACACCAACACTTGAAAAAGTAGCTGCAATATGTGTTACAGGCGATTAAAGCAACTGGGGTTCAGAGGTTACATCCAAAGACCCCATAATGTTCATGATTAAAGCCTTCAATGGCTGTTAAAGCTCAAATTGCCAGATTATTATCATTTCAAATTCTTGTAGTGCGAGTTAAACTTCAGCAGGTTCGTCAGGAAAAAAAGGGGATTTACTGAAACTGGCCAGAGATGGTGCCATTCCTGTACAATGCATTGCTCAGAAACACTAAGACTGAGGTTACAAAGCAGCATTAAGAGAAAGAGAGAGCAAAGTATAAAGTCAGAACAGCCTGTAATCATTGCATGTTAAGCAATGCAATGTGTCCAATCGAAGCTGCACTGCTCGCCCGGCGCTGTTGAGTCGCGTTGGGACTTTGCGATGTGTCGTGCTGTAAGACTCAACCAGCGAGGATGCAATAAAGTTCTCATCATTCTAACTCTCCAGAATCTCTTTCATACGGTGTCATCTCTCCATTCAGCTACTTCCCTATTCATTTATTTATTGCTTTGACCTCAAATTTTCCATTTCCAGTTCAAACAAAATGGTAACTTAATTGATGAACATAGACATTATAGTCAGAAATTGATACAGCAGGATCAAATTCCTCAGTTTGTTTCCCTTTGCGTTACTGGGCCACCCTCGCCTCTCTTACCACATACACCCAGTGAATGAGTTCATTCATAGGGGCACTGGTATTGGCATTAATACACTTTATTAAAGCAAATGTGCCATGATTTCCAACCCCAAAAATGACAACATCTTATTGGCAGGTCTAGCCCCAAATTAACACGTTCATGACAACATCCATAAAGCCTATCCAGGGCCTAAAAGCACTGATGTCTGCTCATGTGCAACGGCATCACATTTTAGTCGCTGGATATCTAGTATGAATGAGACTTCAGTGTGAGTCCAATTTGATGACTTAATTCATTTACAATTAATCCACCCTCTGAATGATTACACAGGCCCTCTTCTCCTGCTGGTCTGTCATTTTTGGGACGTACTAAAAAAAAGAGGGGCGACACATTGTCTGTCTAGGGTTGAGAGTGTTGTCCGAACGCTGTGGTGCTAGTGAACCTACGGGGCACCACCCACCCAGAACTCCAAGTCAGAGTTTAACTGGGCCCATTGTTGCCTCCCAGTTTCACGTCCCGTGGGAGTGGAAGGCAACAGGAAGCCGGGGCCTGCTGTATGCTGCTACAGTATGTGGTGCCATGACATGACAGCAGTAATGCCTTGTGTGAAATGGCAGCCTAGCATATTTGCTAAGCTTCTGCCTGCATTCCCAAAGGAAGGCATTAAAACTGATTACACTGCGTTTGATATGTTGGGAAAATTTTTTCCATTAATTAACCTGCCACCAGAATGGACTGCTAGCAGATCTGCTAGTCAGATGCTACAACCAAAAAAGTGCTGACACTGGCAGAAGTTTAACAAATACTTTCCTCCCAAAGCCACAACACTGTGAGTGTGTGGTTTCTGTCTCAGTCCCTGATGCAGAAAGATCCTGGACAAGCAGGAGAGAGTGTGGTGACCCTCCAGCGGTCCGGCCCAGCCGAACCGGTACGAGGTGGAGTGAATAGTGGAGGGACAAAAGGGGGAGAGTGCGGAGGAAAGAGGACAGGTAGGTAGGTAGGAAGGAAGGAAGGAAGGAAGGAAGGAAGGAAGGGTGGGTGCTGCACAGTGCTGCACATGTGGGGCTGAGGAGGAGGAAGAAGAGGTGGGGAGAGTCTGAGGTGAGGAACTAGACAAGGCAACCAGTCCAAGTATAGCGAGAGGTAAAGGAGAATGAGATCAGGAGAGTCAGACAGAGAAAGAGACAGAAGGGACTACGGATGACAACAACCAGGTGCAACCTATTGCTACCACCAGTCACAGACTCGACCAATCGGGTTACAGAGGTTACTGTCGCAGCGAGTCTTCTCTTACAAGTAGGACAGATTCCTCTAAGCGGTTGCTTGGCAGCCGCTCTGCATGCACAGTTTTGGTGTGACTGGTTAGAGGTTTTTTGTTTTTTGTTTGGTGTCCTGCAGCTCCCTGGTTCCTGCTGGTTGTTTTCGATGCCAGATGCATTGAGGGATGGTGTGAGCTGGGGAGGGAGGGGGGGAGGTTATGGGAGCAGGAAAGGGGGCATGTGGAGGAGGAAAGGGAAAGGGAAGGGGTTCTCAATTGAAAGCAGTGGTTGAGAATCAGGCCAAATGAACAGCTAATTGTTGACTTGAATGCTCTATGAGATGGCATGTAGGTTTGATTAGCTTTGACCAATTTCGCATTCACTTTGGCCAATCAGGAAGAAACAAAGTAAAATGAAGTCATCAGAACTTGTAGTTTGTCACTTATGTGATGAGGCAGCTTTGTGAAAAAATATTTCTGTTGCTCTTTGGGTCATTTTTTACTATCAATCGAACCAATTTGCATGTTGGTTTTTTTTTTTGGTTTCTTTAAGCAGATTCAATTGAAATGTAGGTGATTCTGCTGGCAATACAACTTTACTGTTACTTTACTCAGTCTCCCAGCTGCATCATGACTTATTCTTTCGCTCTAACAAAGGCATGGTACAGGATTGCGCATGGAAAGGTGACTTTTTTTTTTTTAGCTTTCATTTCCTGGTTTTTAAAAAACAAAAACAATCCCCCAATATTTTGGAGTTTTTTTTGTCCTCTTAGTTTATTTTTAGATCAGTTCTAGCATGCTTTAAACTGTTGAATGGGCATGCGGAAGGATCAGCTGCTTAGCTTTGGATCTTACCCTCATCCCTTCAAAACGTGACAAGGCTCTGAGGGGTCTCAAGGCCCTTAGTGTCCTGAGTGATTTAATGGGCCCTAGATCGGAGTAGCCCAGCGCATTAGCTACAAGGCTGACTATAGACACCTACACAAAAACAGAGAAGCAAAAGAGGTTCCAAACTGTTAGAAGTGAGAATATTCACTAAGGAAGAGAGACGGCCCTGATATAGGCGGAGAGTTGCTTGACATACACACATAAATCTATGCATGTATATGCATGTATAATATTGCATTTATACATGTATATACACTGAGAGAGAAGGTCAATGTTTAGTATAGGTTTTATGTGAGTAGTATTTTTAGTAGCAGTAGGCCATAGGGGTTGTTTGTCTGTTATTTTGGGGCAGTTGACGAGATGTGAAAAGTCCTTTGTACCTGCAAAGAAATTTGTGGTTGAGAGAGATAGAGAGAGATAGAGAGAGAGAGAGAGAGAGAGACATAAGACTCAAACAGAGGGTAAATTAGGCAGAAAAGAGTGCTACATGATTTAGTAAAGATACAGGCGAAGGGACTGGAAGGACAGAGGAAGAGGATTTGGGGAAGGAGGGAAGGAGAGAGGTTACCCTGATAAAAACCCAACAGACTTGAGAGCCTTACCCTTGCCCCTCTAACATTGTCTCTCCATGTCGC
The DNA here is from genome assembly GCF_022539595.1 of Amphiprion ocellaris. Classification (NCBI taxonomy): domain Eukaryota; kingdom Metazoa; phylum Chordata; class Actinopteri; family Pomacentridae; genus Amphiprion; species Amphiprion ocellaris. The sequence goes on from NC_072773.1 coordinate 31,931,495, forward strand.
TCTTGGGCTGAGGCATAAAATCCCATATAATTTAAGACAGACAAACTAACGGAACCTAAGAGAAAGAATACAAGTAAACATGTACAAGTGTGTCATTTTGCCATTTTTTTTTCTTTCTCAGACATCAAATCAATTGGTCAACACAGCATTTAGAGTCAAATAGGAGAGCCACAGTCACATGAACCACACACAAGAAACAGGGATGGAAAGTTAAAGGGCACATCGGATATAGTTATTAGCACTGGATGGCACTGAAAGGACAAAAATACACAGAGTACAGTCGAGTTACGCACAGTTAACAACGGTAAACGATAACAGCACACAACCTCAAAGGAACTGGTGCAGCCCCTCCTCACGTCTGCCAGCAGCCACCAAGGGCTTTCTGCGGCCAAAAAGCACTTCCTAGTGTCTTATCATTTGTTAAAACACTCACTAAACACTCAGATTAACTCATCATTTTGCAAAAGTGTGCACACATCCATTCACCTTAACATAATAAATGCACAGAGCTGTTATTGTAGTGATAAATCGATGAGAAAATTAGGCAAAGTGGCTTGAGATACAGTTTGGGTAATTGTGGTTAGAGCTCTGGGCCGCGTAGCTGAACATTTAAACTGTTGGATCGTTTACCAAGGAGGAAATGGACAGTGGGAAGTGTGGTCAATAAGCTGCACTAATGTTCTTTGAGGAGTGGTAAGAAGTGCAGGATTGACTTGGCATTGATGGAGTCACCTCAAGTGTCCTGAACAGCCATTAGAGGCAGTCGGCAGCACCGGGAAGCACTGTGAAGGAGGATTCTTTGACTGAATGCAGATCCTTCAAGAAGCAAAATGCAGATGTAGACAGCTGTTTTAGAATTAGGCTCAAATTCTTGACATTATGACAAGTAGAGATATATTTGTTTGTCCCAGATTTTCTACATTGTTGTCGTGATTGTATCCTCAGAAAGGCTTTTGTTTTATGTTCTTGGTCTGGATGCTGGTAGGACTGAAACAGGGGGAGTTCCAGTTCCTTACAAATAAGGAAAAATATCAACAGTAAACACATGTGAAAGCACCTCCAACCAGCCACCGACACCAACCGGTCAAACTCACCGCAGGAAGTACACAACATCCAAAGCTTACCAAAATCACGGAGGGAGGTTTGTAACAGGCAAAATCTTCATTTTGACTGATGCCATAATCGGCACAGACTACAGGAGATAAAGCATCTAAACCATTTAAAAGAAAACTAGAACAGCAGGAAAGGTGTCGGCATGAATTCCTTACTGTAAATGTTCAAACATCAAATCTAGTTTGTCCTGGATGTGGCCTTTATTTAGATCATGCACTTACTCTTTGGCACAAACCTTTTTAAATCCTTGCCCTGTCAGCAGCTACTCTGATGGGGAGACAGTAAAATAAAGATTTTGCCTTCATCTACACTACAGTGTTTGGGGTAATTGTCACCTTCAGCCCGACCCCTTGGAGGGCCCCCCTTTGGGGAGCCTGGCCTCTGGCCCCCCAGCTGGGCCAGCTGTGTGGTAGCTGCCTCAGTGTCTCAACGTCCTTCTCACAGAGCTCTGCAAGGCAAGGCCAATGACATCTGGGGCTGTGATCCCATGATGACGACAGCACAAACCAAACAGAAATAAAACAAACCAAAAAACAAAGGGAAAAACACAACAAAACAATGATAATAGCCTGAGTGAAAAAGAAAGATGAATGGAGTATGACACCTAGCAGCCTCACGCGCCTCAGAATCACTATCTATGAATTACCTGTCCTAACTATCCTGGAATGAATTCAATCAATCATTTGAGATATATAAGGATTCATATTCCTACAGTGCAAGCAAAATACTAAAAATATATTTCTCTGCTTTGCAAATATCTAGTTGAGTTTTCCACTGATGCTGCTGCTGCTGTTGCTATGTAACTCTAACATTGTATTTCCTGCTGCCTGACATAACAAAACATGTAATAAAATACAAAAAACATCTCATAATGAAAATCAGGAAGACACAAATCAAATGAAAACAGAAAGATACAATAACGGGGGAAATGAGGAGGAACACACTCAAAGAATCAGGCACATCCACACCCAGAGAGAGTTACAGGCCGGTCTAATGATGGTGCCCCCTCTTTCTGAGTCCATGGCAGAGGTTTCACCCAACAACACAGGACAGCAGAGGCACAGTCAGGCCACAACACAGCCCAGACTCATCAGGCACAAGGCTTTTTTTTTTTAAGAGGGGGAGCTCTAGTGAAGACCAAAACTTACCGCCGACTGCCTGTCACCCACCATCATTACATCTCAGCACAATATCACCACATTCCTGAGGTTACACTTCCAAGAGGGAATGGAAGGAGGACGGGGAAAGAAGGGAGGAGGGACGTCATTCTCTGTAACATGTTCACAACTGCCCCGAGTGTCTGCGGACGGCACACCTACAGGGAGGGAGGCTACAGGGGCAGCAACCAGAGTCAGTAAAGTGTGGTCTGATTATCAGTTCTATGTGTGCTGCGTGTGAAAGTCTGCAGTAAAAATGCATGTGGTTGTTCATTTAGTGAGTTGTTGTGTATTCAAGTGTGATTTTAACCCTCTGAACTCCAAAATCCACCAGTTGGTGTGAATGCCAGGTTGTTGGTTTTTTTTTTAAAAAGCTAATATTGCGTCTGTATCGGAGCCAAAAACTGTAAAAACAGAAAAAATTGCCTAATATTCAACTTTCCGACAGTTCTTGAACTACTACTGTGTGACATGCAGTTCTGTAGAGAAAATCAACTTAATTTAAGCTTAATACTGTGGGGTTTTACATTTTTTTTTAGCAAAATTACTATATTCTACATGTCTCATTTAAAAATGGCAAAAAAAAAAATCGCTAGCTATAAACAGATTGCATAGAAAACAAAAAAATGATGCGCTTCTCAGTGCAACAGTGAAATCATTAGTGATTCAGCTACAACCAAGACCAACCAAGTCATGTGACAATAAATCAAGGACTTTTCAGCTGAACTGCAGGCAGGGCTTAGACAGCAGAGAGGAGACAAGTATGGAAAGAAATAAAAAATGGAAGTAGTAAAACTTCTTTTTGGTTTTTTTTTATTATTTGGGTCAATATAAAATTGTGGGACTTTTTGTAACATAGTTGACATTTTTGCTGTTTTCAGGCCTAAAATCAACATGGCTGCCTATAACCAAACCCCACATGGCATTTTTACAGAAAGATTCTTCTAAATATTATATATACTATTGAGTAAAATTGAAATTGAAAGTTATTTCTAAAGATATTGTAGTAAACCTGTTGACATGCCATAAATCCACACTTGACTCAGACACTACTTTATATTAAATAACTCAGAAAGCCTTGGAGTCTGGCCAGTCTTTTCTTCAGGAGGAAATGACATCATGTGGAGCAGGTCATGTGATCTGGATTTAACACACTTCCTTGACAAGTGTTTTTGTAATGGGGAACTTAGTGGAAAGTGATTTCTCAGACACAGATACAATTTGTTATTTTACATACAAAATTTGATATATTGCCAAAAAAGAAACATCTGTCATGATTATCTCATCTTAATTAAAAGAAAACAATCAAAAGTATTTTTGAATAAGCTCATTTTATTATTGTTGATCTAATTAGAAGGTGGTTGTTATTAAATTGGGATGGTTATTTGGTTGACATTTTAGTGATAATCAGTCATTTTTTATTAATAAGTGATTGCTTCCATAATAAGTAATTATAGAATTTGTAAAGACATGATCATAATGAACATAAAAAAGAGTTGTTTTTACTTTTAATAAAATGTATGCAACATATATCCCATGGACTTCAAAAGTCGTTCAATTATATATTGACCCATTTATTGATAACAACAATGGGCTTCTTTTTTTTTCTTTGTTAATGATTTTGGCATTGTAACAGTCCTTTGGCACCAAAGACCTTTTTCAGTTCTCTCTCCTTCTAGTCATGGTTGTGCTGTTTCTATATAGGTGCAGGACTTTATATTTAATTTAAAAATGAACCCACAAGGAGTGAAAAAAACAAAAAACATCCCTTGACATTCAGAGGGTTAATCTCTAAAATCTCTAAATGAATGGATGTAGAGTGCAGAGTTGTTAAAGCTTAGTGTACATCATCTATGGGATGTAATATGTGTGTGTTTGCAGCAGGGGATCTGAATAACAGGAGTTATAATGACTCAACATGGCAACCTCTGGCCATTGATGGGAGTCCATTCACAGGTATTGGCTGAGGTGGTGGACACTGCGGAGAGGTGGTTAGTTCAAGGAGAAAGTCAGAAGTCAGGGAAATTCTTATTCTATCCATTTCTGACACTCTGTGCAGATTAGCCACGTTTGTAGCATGTAAGCAAAATCCAAATATTTTAGGCAATTTGCAATTGAAATGATCCCCTAGTTTCCTCCCCACATTAGAATCTGTAATAGCTGTGTCGTGTAAAAAGGAACAAAGTCAGATGACGAGGTGGTTATGTGTGTAGCTGTCAGAGAATAGAGGAAAGAATCCCTGTTCTGGACTTTCAGTCTTGACTGACACGAGGAGCAGAGCAGTACACAGAGAGAAAGGACAAAGGCACATATCATATCAAACATCTTACAGGTCAGAAACACAGGCAAAGACAGCTTTACAGAAACACATCATTGACACATCCTGTTGCTCTGAGCGTGACTTGAATATGATGATTCAGCGACTAAAATTTGTGTCGAAATCTGCGCCTAAATAGCTGCATGTTCAGTTTTGAATTACACCATTCTGGCTGTTAATTTTGTCTTAAAACATTGATTTTTGGCAGGGAAACAGAAAAACTATTTCTTACTATTAGAATATTTCTATATGTATATTTATTGTACATATTCAAGCATCTCAGAGTGATAAACCAAGTGAAACATCCAGATTACCGCTTGACGGAGTTGTAAAAGGTGACTGAGGTGTGTGTGGACAGACTATAGTCATAGCCTTGTAAAACACTGTCCTTACTGCATGAGTGAATAAAATAAAGAAGCTTTTTTTCCCCTCTCACCTAATGCAAGCCATGAAGCAGATATTCAATCAACAACCTGACCTTTCAAACCTATCCACACCCAGCAGACAACACTTCATAAAAACATCATGTGCTCTATTGCTATAGTATATATTGTGCATATAATGTGGTTTCTAACTATCTAGTAACGTAAAAATGACTTAACTGTTAACAGAAATTAGCTTTAGCTGTACTGTTTACTTGTGTTGTTGCTGACCAGGGTGTGGTTGAGTAACTACTCTAATCTGCATACGATGGAGGAAACAGGAAGCAGACTTACATCCACAATGAAGAAGTCCAGCCAACACCAGGCGTTGGTGAAATACTTGACGAAACCGTAGGCGACCCACTTCAGCAACATCTCCAGGATGAAGATGTAGGTGAAAACCCTGTCGGCGTACTCCAAAATGATCCGGATGGTCTTCCTCTGCTCAATGTACACGTCCTCAAAGGCCTGCGGAGAAACATACATCAGTTACAGCAATGACAGCGGCAGAAATATTACACATCCTGATTTATGATTCCGCTAATGAAATTGTGTACAGCGCTACGACCCTGTAGACAGCTGCTTACTAACAGTGATTTATAGGATGAAAAAAAAAATCTGTTCTGCATGAAATATTCAAATAACTCCACAAGTAATATAGCTCTGCAACAGTCTTTTTGGTAGCTTTTAACATGCTTGGGAACAAGCCGCCTTCCACTCTCAGAAATAGATCCCTTGTTTGATAAATGGTACGATCCATTAATCACGCACCCCCCGGCCTTTCTCTCAACCCAACTGACTGCACCACTGCTTCACCTGTTTACTTCCTCACTGCCACAGAAACACTGGAAAGCCCGTGAAGAACCTTTATCCTTAACAGGGCAAGTTTGAAAAGGATGTTATTCTTAATAAATCGCCCCAATTCCACCATTTATCAGTGTTAGAAACTGTGAATATAGAGCTAATCATTTGATTTTCAGCTTTCACTCATTGGTGATGTGTCATTTTGTTGGAAAAAATAACCAAATGCATGCTTTTAAATCATGACATTCCATCATAATCACTTACTCTACATGTCTATCTTAAAAATGAATTAAAAAAAAAAAACCATTACCCCAAACTAGATTCTATAAAAAGCAAAAGATTCGGCAGGTTCTGAGTTCAATCTTGCAGCCACAAGCGACTCAGCTGTGACCAACAGTCACATGACAAAGGCAGGCAGTGTTTAGACAGAGCAGATAGGAGACAAGTATAGAGACAAATTAAAAATGTAAACAACGAAGCATCTATAGTCTGTAGATAAATCATTTTTTTACAATATTGGTAGCAAATGTGGACACGGGAGAATGTTGCACATGCCGATTCCAGATTTTTTTCAGTTTTTGTAAAATAAATACATAAATGAGACTACTATCTTTTAAAAATGTTATTACAACTGCTATACTGCACAGAAAACATCTTCTCTCTACTTTCAGTCATGGTTATACTGTTTCCATAGCAGGACTTTATACTGTAGTGAAAAATGAGCCAACAGTGTGCAAAAATGTGACTGTATGTGAAATGTGAATAGAGTTTGTGGCAGTGAGAAGTTCAAACTAACTGTCCAGTCTGTCCTCCTTACCAGGGCGCCACTACTGAGGAGAATCATGAAGATGATGAGGGTCTCAAACCAGTTGTGTTCCACAATCAGGTAGCAGGTTTTTCTCAGGAACCACCAGCTCTTCCCCCAGCCCATGGTGATGTCAACGTCACAGCATTTATACTTGGCCACACAAGCTGAGAACACACCGGAGAGCAGACCATTAAATGTAAAATCCAGCGCTTTGTTTGGATTTCCCCAAAGACGGTATCTTTTTTAGCTCAGCAAGTAGTTTGAAATCTGACTGTTGTTTTAAATATTTAGAATGAATATTAGCAAATCCAGATTGGGATCTACATCTAAATAGTGAAGAAACAAGTTTCTCCAATGCTGAGGCTTTACTATTTTGCATGGTTAGCCCTATATTTTTTCTTGACAAATGTTTTCACAAAGACTTTGCAAGCAACTGTATTTTCCCAAATACCTGTATTTGACTTTGTTTTGTCCAGATATGGAGCTCTGTAGCAGTTTCCACACTTTTCAGGCTGCTAGTAAAGCCCACGGAAAACCTGGAGCTAACCCTAGCTTGGTTAATCACACTGCCCACATGCTTATGTAATTTTATCTGACTTGAGGTAGAAAATTACCCTTATCTTACTTCATTGAAGTGATCTCTAATACCTTATTTTGAGACGTTCACATAATTTATCTGTAAATCAGTGTCTTTGTGTCAGCATCAGACAGACTGATGAATTGTCTCCATGGCTGAGTGATCCTCTGTAATGAAACTGTCCTTCACCCTGCCGCCCTATAATATCCACGGAGCCCAGGGGAGTCTGGGTGTTGTGGAGTGGAGGTAATGGGTGCAGTGGAAGCAGTGGTCTCACCATCTGTCCAACATGGCTCTGGCTCCATGTATTCCTCCACCGTCTCCACCACCACCACCTCCTCCACGTCTGGCTTGATGTCGATGGTGCTGCCTTCTGAAGAGCTGGTGTCGTCCAGCTGCAGGGAAGCACGTGTGAGATACACACAAATAAACACGAACAAACATAAATACACATAAACTGAGACACAGAGTTTCTAGAATTTCTAAGATAAAAACTAAACTAATGATGCCTTCAGGAAACTGACAGGAAACATGTCATTTCCAAATTGCATTGTCTCAATCTTTAAATTGATAAAAAAGTAAAATAAATCACTGAGATTTGTTTCCTATATTGAAATGGACATCATAACAGTCCTGAACATCACATATCATCCACATGAACACCGGAATGGAATATCAGATGGCATATCATCTGCTCTGAAAGTCTTCTAAATGCATTTCATCAACAGAAATACATCAGCAGGCTCCCATTCATCCACATTGCCTGCCTGCTCGAGCCACTCTAGATGGCTCTATTGAATAATGGAGTTATATTAGTGCCTCGACAGTGCAGAGTATCCAGCCACACCCATGAATGTCCTGAGAGGGAGAACTGCACAGTGTAGAGTAGCTGAGGTTTATAAACAACAAAAGCAACATGAGGAGCGTCATTATTCATATGCTGGCACTCTAAGTGCTAAGGTAAGTGGTTGAAAAACAAGTATGTATCCTTGTTTTGGGTAATTTCCTGCCCGATTGTGGTGACAAACTATTATAAGTGGATGATATAGTCCATATGAGGACTCTTCTCACTGACCTCTTTGCTGTTCTCGTTGTCCGACTCGCTGCTGAAGTCTTCTGTGTTGAGGTTTTCAAAGTCAGACTCTCCCACAGCGATGGGCACGCAGACGGTCAGGTTCGGGTTGTGGATGAACGACATGTGGTCCTCATCGATCATATACTTGCCAACGCTGCTGCCAATGCCGCTGGTGGTGCCGTTCCCATTCTTGGCGTAGTCCAGGTCGCGGTTGATGTCCACCCCGGTGTGATTGGCGATGCAGTTCAGCTTCTTGTCGTACATGTCGTCCAAAGGCTTCTGCTCGTCCTCCATCGGCGGTTTCCTCAGCAGACTGGCCACCAGCAGCCGCACGTTCGATTTTATCCACGCGATGCCTTTCTTGATGCGCATGACGGAAATCTGCAGGTTGTTGGGCTCACCGTCGTCGTCCGTTGCAGCCAAGTTGTCAGCGCTGAATGAGCTCAGCAGCAAGGCAAGGAACAAGTTCAACACCTTTGAAGCAGAGGAAGAAACGGTTAACTGGGGTCAAGTGCTACTTTTCCAATCTCTGACCACATTATTAAACAGTGTGTACAGTTTGGACACTCACCACCAGGTTACCAATGACCATGACCATCATGAAGACAATGAGGCACATGCCTTGACCCGCCACCTCCATGCAGTCCCACATGGTCTCGATCCACTCGCCGCACAGCACCCGGAAGACGATGAGGAAGGAGTGGAAGAAGTCGTTCATGTGCCAGCGGGGCAGCTCGCAGTCGGTAGCGATCTTGCAAACACAGTCCTTGTAGCTCTTCCCAAACAGCTGCATGCCCACCACGGCAAAGATGAAGACGATGATGGCCAACACCAGAGTCAAGTTTCCCAGAGCTCCCACGGAGTTACCGATGATCTTGATCAGCATGTTGAGGGTCGGCCATGACTTGGCGAGCTTGAACACCCTCAGCTGGAGTGAGGGTGGGTGGAGAGAGTAGGAGAGATGTGATTTAGTCATACTATCTTGCACTCTAGTGAAGAAAAACTACGATAAACATTTAGGTATGATGCCTGAAATACAGTATTATGACTCTCGGGTACAAATTGTGCACACTTCCTGTGATAAGATGCTAACTACATATGCTACCCATGCTCATATGCTAACAACATTTTGTACTTTTACAAAATCCTGTGCAATACATATTCTTCTACATATACTAGAATGTATGTCATGTCTGTATTTTTCTATTTATGTGCAATATGTGCAATATAGACAATCTCTGTCATGAAAGAATCAGTGTAATACCACTGATATGTGCAATGCTGTTAATTCTGTAACTAGCACTTACATGCGCTACTGTTCAAAAGTTTGGGGTCACCCAGACAATTTCACGTTTGCCATGAAAACCCATACTTTTATTCATGTGCTAACATAACTGCACAAGGGTTTTTTAATCATCAATTAGCCTTTCAACACCATTAGCTAACACAATGTAGCATTAGAACACAGGAGTGATGGTTGCTGGAAATGTTCCTCTGTACCCCTATGGAGATGTTCCATTAAAAATTTACAGCTGGAATAGTCATTTACCACATTAACAATGTCTAGACTGTATTTCTGATTCAGTTGATGTTATCTTTATTGGAGAGAATGCTTTTCTTTCAGAAATAAGGACTTTTCTTTGTTTTAAGTTATATACTGCATCGGGGACTAAAACCCCTGTTCACTGGTCACTCGCTCAACCAGTTGAGCTATCTGGGTATCAAAAATAAGGACATTTCTAAGTGACCCCAAACTTTTGAATGATAGTGGAATGTATTTTTGTACTATATTCCTTAAATGTTTGCACTATCTTAGTTGCTGCAAATTTCCCCACTCTGGCATTAAGAAAGGCTTAACTTGTCTTTGGTTTTGCTCTAAAATGAGTATTTACCAATCGGAATGAACGCAGCACAGACAGTCCTTCGACGTCAGCCAGAGCCAGCTCCACTAAACTTAGCGTCACAATGAATCCATCGAAACAGTTCCAAGCCTCTTGGAAGTAGTAATATGGATCCATGGCCACTAGTTTGAAAAGCATCTCTCCTGCAAAGATCCCTGTGAACACCTGGCAGGTAGGAGGGAAAGCAGGTTATAATATATGGATATGGCTCATCAACAGGTTTCTACATGATACAAGAGAATGTGAAGCAAAATATGACTTTTATTATATTTGTTCTGCTCCATTATCTAAGCTGTGAATTATGGATGTTAAATAAAATCCATTGTGTCATAACTGACAGCTGTAGTAACTGCATATTAATGCCTTTCACCAGTAGGATAAATCCAATTATTTAAAGAGACAGCACGTCTAGTTGATGTTAGAGTGTGTGCCAGCTGCTCTGTAGTCTGAGAATGAAATGGCACTTCTGTGGTCTCATAACAGTCCTAATAAATTACAGAGGGCTATCCTCAATCACAGAGCCCCCATAATGAATAATTGCACAATGTAAGCATGTGTGAGTTTGAGAGCAAGACGATGACTCATCAAGGTGACCTAGAAAATTTCTACCTGTTCCACCCATTGGCCTTTCCCGGTACATTATTCTGCAGCAGGGATGGTAAATAACACATTTCAGCGCTGGTTCAATTTTAAATTAATACCTGAGCACAATTTTTCTACACACACACACACACACAGAGCAAGTGTAATAACAAGACTTGTGCCGGTGTCATGTGCGGCCCATTTCATTTTGGGAGACTGCTGAAGCAATAAATGTGATACTGAAAAAGAAAACAATGATCATGGAGCCAGTGCACAGATTTACTCACTTTCCTTTAAAAAAAAAAACTAAACAAAACATGTTAATAGTGAAAATGGCCAGGTTGAGTTATCTGAGCCGTGATTCAGGCACCATTTTAGAGCAGCTCATCGATCAGGCTCCATGAAATATTAATGCAGGCCTCCCACCAGCAGTCAGCCAACCAGCAGAGAGGCAGGCTGGTCCCACTGAAGCACACAGCAGCTGTACTCAACCAGAGGAGGCAAAGAGAAACACAGACAGAGAGGGAAGACGACAGGGAACGTGTGTGCACGTATGTGAAGACATCGGCAGAAACAAGCAAGGAAGCAGCGGGAGGTTTGTTTTTTTTCTGCCAGCTTGGAAAAAAGCAATGAAAGAACTGCCAATTACGGACCCAAAAATAGCACCTTTCTACGAGCTGCCGTGAAGAAGAAGGAGAGAGAAGAATCAGATAAAAGTAAGCAATGAAAAAATATAAAGTCCCCACTCACCAGATTGCCTACAGACAGCATAGCCTCAAAGTCGGGGGTCATGGGGTAGTGCTCCATGGCCATGAAGAGGGTGTTGAGGACGATACAGATGGTGATGGCCAAGTCCACAAAGGGATCCATGACTATGAGGTTCACTATCTCCTTGATCTTAATCCACTTGGGGCTGCACTCCCAGATCAGGAATGTGTTAGAAAACTTATACCAGCACGGCGGACACTTGCGCTGAGACTCCTCCAGCTCTGAAGACATAGCGCGAATCACACATCAAAACCCAACATAGTCGCGTGCTCGAGCATACTGCATGCAATGGTAAAAATATGATAAGAAAAAATTGTATGCATTGTATGTATCTGGTACTGTTGGATATGCAAAGCAGATAAGCAGGAAATTCATGTCAAACTAATCAACTAATGAGAGCAGCCCTAGTTAAAGAATAATGAGAGAGCAGGTTAAATAGCTGGGTTAAAGTGGCAGTACCCTCCACTAGTGTGTTGGTAATGACGCTCATGACACTGTTGGCCCGCTCTTTCCGCCCAAAGGAGGTATTGAGCTGGTCCACAGACACCATCAGGGAGCCCGACAGCTTCTTCTTCACCTCAACCTCAGTAGTTGGCTGTCAGGAGGAGAGGAAGAATCAAGCACCCATGGAGAGGACATGAACACCATCCCACATCACCACCGGTGGCCGGCGGAGGGAAGTGCACAACAGCATTGGCAGGAAAAAGTAGTCGAGGATCAGAATTTTTTTTTTTTCAAGGGTTGGGGGAAGGGGGAAGGGGCATGTTTCATTCTTTTCTATCTCAATGCTGGTTTCAAGGAAGATGTGTGTATGCTGTAAATGCATGCAGATCTCAGCCAAAGTGGGAGCAGTGGTCTAAGGCTACTTGACCTAATTGTGTTTGAATGTAATTAGCTCATCCCAATTAGATAAGAAATGGATTGTGAGATATTGTGCAAGGAGAACTGCTTCTGCATGAATGCATTTTCAGTCCTGTCTTGCAATAATGGAGGCTTTGCTGCCATTGCAATATAATCATTAGGTTACTTTACAAAATGTCTCCCAAATCTGGCCATTTTAATGTTACTTGCAAAATTTGGTGCTACGGAATCTTCCTACTTTGAAACCATTCAACTTATATTGCAACCATCAAGTCAAGAGCATTGTAAAGAGATCATATGGAGGCAGGTAGTTCAGATCCATCCAGATGTCATGCATGAGCATGCTCCAAGTCAGAGAGAAGGAGAGGAAATTACAGACACCATAGCCATTGTTCTACTCGTCTACGTCATGCTTGTTCTAATTTAGGGTTTCAATCTACCATGCTAACTAGAATGAGACACGACTAATTTACTAATGTTGACCAGGGAGAGTTTGGAAAACAGAGAAAGGTAAAGACAGACAAGGACAGCAGCCCTCCTTTGTTTCTTCAGGTATTTTACAAAGGCCTAATAGGATGGTGTGTGTTACTTATATGTCTGCTCTGGGACAGTATCAGGGAAGTAGGGAAGCAGATTTTAAATGTCTGTGGCTCTACAGTGCTGGTCCCCTCTGCTTCCTCCGCCTCCTACTGCAGATCTACCCACACAGGCTAGCAGAGGACCTGGATGCCTGGAGGAACACATCAACACACTGGAGCATGTTAACGCATCATTATATGCTGTTTGTTAACAAAAAAATTGAGTGCGTTAAATAGGAACTTGATGCCATTCCACACATAAAAATTGTGCATTAACTCTTAACCAAGCTTTGATCTATGAGCCAAAATCTAATGGGTCAGTGGTGATGAGTGATAGAAACATATCTGCATGTCTAAATTTGATATTTACATCTTCAAAACATTAGCAGTCATCATTCAATTCAAACAAAATTGCCTGGAAGTCACTGACAGACCCAGTTTCAACTCAACACTTGCAGGGCTGGTTATAGTATATGAGACTTCTTTGTTTTTCCATCCTTTGCCTACTGTCGGAGGGCAGCATACACTGCAGGGGCAGGGGGAGGGGAGGCGCGAGCGCTTAGCCAAGAGATACATACGGACTTGCAAAGATGACAGAATAGATAGAGAGCCAGAAAAGAAACGGACGAGAGGGGGGCCATGCCTAGATAGGTCTACTCATTGACTTCCTTACACTGTCGTCAGTAGCTGCCTTATCTATTTTCACCTCAGGCAGAAGGCGTCCACCGGGCCCAGGGCCGATGAGCGACACCACGCCGTTGCAGTCCACCGTGCTGTTCCTCTTGCCGTGGAAGCCGCTGTAGCTGCTCCGCCGGTAGGGGCTGAACAGGGAGCCTCGGCGCTCCTCGCACTCCTCCACCGTGCTGTGCTCGTCATCCGCAAACTCGTTCTCCGAGCCCACGTCCTTGCTGCGGCCCTTGAAGCTGAAGATGCTGCTCTTGCTGTTGTGGCGGGACAGGAAAGGCGAGCCGGGGATGCTCAGGAGGGACTGGAAGGGGAGGGAGGTAGAGGAGAAATCAGGAGAGGAGAGGAGACATTTGATGTAGCTCGGGGTGTTTCTGAATTACAGCTGATTGCACCATCATTTTTATGCTGTTTGTCATCAGTTCCGGAGGTCAGGATGAAAAGCAACATCTGTGGGACATTTAACGCAACCAGGGTGTTTTCCCCAAAGGAGCCACATCCTGCTGCAGAAACCACGTGACTTAATAAACAAGAAGGAAATACATAATTAGGTTAGTGATATCTCACACTGTCAAGGTCTCACACACACACACACACATACAGGACGGAGCTGAACATAAATCACGACAGCATCAGTCTGAGCTGCATCTAGTATTGATCCGAGTATTATCGTCACTGCACATAAAGCACGCTAGCTTAAATCACATTTTTGGCAACAGTTCTCAGCTTGTGTAGATGATGGGTGAAAAGAGTGAAAAACAGGAGTGATTTTCATACGTTACAACACTGTAAACACAATATACGAGCCAGTGGAGCCCAAGTGAAGCTTAAACAAAGCAGCCGCATTGCTCCCTCTGAAAGATTCATGTAATCACTGTGAATAATTCAGGACCTGGACATGTGCCTCTATATCTCTGGCCACTATAAGCTCCTCTGCATGTGAGCTTTTGCAACATCACGCTGTGCATATTCTGAAATGACTGAAACATTCCACATCTGACAGCCCAAAAAGTAGAAAAAGAACAGCATTCCTGCAGCCACATGGTCCACTGACACCGTGTATTCTTTATATAGAGATAAAAGCATCTTTATTCTAAATCTGTGGCTCTATAATTCTGTGTGTTTTCAGAGTTTGATGCAAATAATTATAATACAGTTTCACACCAATTTTATTTCTAACCATGTAAATATTTTCACTTGTATGTGTTAATGTTTTGAGATTCTTTTTTTCCCACAACATCTGTGGAGCTCCAAGCATTCAAAATTCACTATAAAAGACTCAAAAGCAACTTGTACGTTCAGAAACAGTGTCTCAGTTACTATGGATCCTTCCTAAGCCTTGCAGTTCAAAGTGTTTAATGAAATTTTTATTTCTTGGGATGCAGATTGTGCTCAAGATGTTTCAGAGGTAGAAATCTCATAACCAGAAATCTATTGGAACTTAAAGTGAGGTGTAGCTGCAAAGAAGTTTGGATTTTCTCTCCTCACCTGGTTCATAATGGAAGACTTTCGACCCAGGCGGTTATCAGGGAAACGGAATCGGCTCCTTTTGCTGCCGTCGTCGGACTCCGACTTGACAAACTTCTCGCTGTCACCTTTCTCCTTCTCCTGCTCCTTCTGCCTCCACTTCTTCTTGCGGTTGCGTCGTTCTTTGGCACTCTTTGAGCTGAGCTTGGACATCTCGGAGGAACTGCAAGACAGACGCCCTCCTCCATCGTCCTCCACCGCATCCTCCGACACTGTGCCTGCAGAGGTTGCCATGGCAGCAGTCTACCGAGAAACAGGCGCACGAGTAAAGTCAGAACGATAACAATACATCAAGAATCGGGAATGATTTCGGCCTCCATCTCGCGGAGGACTGACCTGGGCCTCTTCCTGCTGTTTCTTGAGCTGCTCCAGCATGGCCTTGAACTCCTCCTCCTTCTGCAGGGCCTCTTCCATGGTGGCCTGGTTCTGCTCCTCGTAGGCCATGGCGACCACAGCCAGGATCAGATTGACCAGGTAGAACGAGCCCACGAAGATCACCAGGACAAAGAAGATCATGTAGGTCTTGCCTGCCGCCCTCAGGGTCTGCAGAGGTGGAGGGAAGAGAGGACGGAAAAAGCAGAGTCATGACACCCGATACGTGACCCCAGCCCCTGAATCAAGAGTCACTTTTTGTCTCTCAACGTGACTCATCAGAAAAAAAAACCAGTCAGCTGTTAGTGAGGAAAACAGAATGATGGTCTGAGCATATCTGGGTGTAAAAATCAACTCAGCATAAATACCTCTCAGACAAACACATGTACATTTAAATACCTGTTTCTGGTTGGAGTGCTTATATTCTGAAATGAGCTCCACTACCATCTAATACAATGAAGAATTGAGATTTACAGGAAAAATAACTCATCCTCTGTGCTCATTGAAGTTCTCAACAGGAGTCCAAGGTTGTGTTTTTCATCAGGAGGAGCAACAAGATCTGCATTCTGACCTATTTTCCATCCTAACTACACCATCCAGCGCATAGCCAAACAATTACTATGGATTTGGATGCGATCCCCGGTGGAGACGGGAAGTGAGGAGCCTGAGCTGCAGAGGCTCGGCAGAACAAATGAGAACATTCTGGAAAAAGCTTATTCGTCACTTTCTTTTCTTAATGTTAGTACAAAACGGCTCAATCTCTTTTTGATGCAGTTAAATTAGACAGTTTTGGAGTTAAAATGTTCATCAGCCTCCTCTGGTTCGCCCTTTTTAAAGCAAACTGTTTTCTTCAGGGAGCAGAACAAAAAACGCGAGGACTTCCTCGGATGGAGACGTGAAATTCCCTCACACATCAATTATGAATGCAGTTGACATGTATTGCTGACAACGTTTGCAACACGACAAGCATGGCCCAAAACTATGTCTTTAAGTTCCAAAGATATGCAAAACTGCATGAGTAGAAACACAGGCAGATATAAATGGATCACCATTACTCTGCATTCAGCAACAGAGCATTCAATGCCAAACCTAAACACAGCTGCATAGTAACTATTCTAAATATGCAGAACACAATAGCAGTGAGAGAGTGCAGCTGGGAGCAGAATCTCAAAGATGGGAGCAAAAAATAGAAGTATGTGCTGGGATGCTCCCATCAGATCTCATCAGGTCTCATCTCTCTCATTGGCCATACTGTAATCCTGAGGCGTTAATATTTCATGCTTCCTTCCTTTTCCTCTGCATGTGAAGGCAGGAGAGTCACCACCATTTCAGAGAAGCTTAGTGTGGAGCAGACAGACAGACAGATGGACAGACAGGCAGGATGGCAGTGGATGGACACAGTGTCCAGAAGAGGGAAGTCAAAGTGGGGAGAGGAGAGAAACGTGGAGGTTTACTAGGACTAGAAGGAGAATAATCCATCATTTTCTGTCTGAGAGCAAACAAATAAACAGTGTGCAGGATGACATGCACTCCAAAAGTGAATCAGTGGAGGAGCTGAGGTTTTATCAGGTAAACTGCTGCCATCTGATCACTTTCATTTTGAAAACATTGTAGTTCAAGAGAGAAGACTCTAGGGACATCAGCTACTTAATGTCCTTTTTGGCTACAGTGAGCATAAAAACTATATCAGAATAAAAGTCAAGATGATCAATCTATAATCTCAGTTTTACACTTTGATGCCCAAACAATGTTCACAACACCAAAATAAGCCTTTCAATGTTTTCTGGCAAAATATAGATGCCCTAAAGGTTACAATTTAACCCTAAACAATCATTAAAAAGTTTAAGACATGATTCAGACATAATGATTAGGGATGTCAGATAACGGCCAATATTATTGGCCCGATATTGGCATAAAAATGTAATATCGGTCAATATCGTTATCAGTTTTTTTTGCCTATCATGAAAACCCGTAAAATAATGCCCGGATTTCGCTGGCATTTACCGCACTCATATAGGGAGTGAGAGAGGGAGCGTGTGAACTGTTGTTTGAGACAATTAAAGAAAAATAAATATGGCATATATATGGCATTTTTTCCATAACTTAAGTTGAAGTAGTTTTCTTATTTTGCACAGACATTGTTTACATTTGGAAAGCCTTGTTGCATTTGAGAATGCATCCAATGGGGCATCACAATAAAATTAGGCATGATGTGTTAATTCCACGACAGGAGATATGTGATGTTACCTAAAATTAGTTCAACAGCCCACATATATCAGTATCGGTTGATATCGAAATTGGAAATTGAGAGGTGGACAATATCGGCATATTGGCTATTAGCAAAAAAGCCAATATCGGACATCCCGAATTATGATTTTATTCCAAGACCACAGAATGGTTTGATGATTTTAAAATTTCTTTTGTTATTTCAAAACAATAAAAGCAACACCGGTGGTTGCAGCAGTTTGTAAAACACCCACTGATTATTGATCAACCTATCAAATGTATTTTTGATGAGTTGATTGGTCAGTTACTCTCTAGAATGTCACAAAATAATGAAAACCGTCTGTCACAGCTTCTGAAACTCCAAAGAGACGTCTTCAGTTAGTCTGAATAGAAACTCTACAAATACAGTCCAGAGCCCAAATATAGCAATATAATGTCTTTTGTGTATTTTAACACAGTTATAGTGCCATAAAACATAAAAAACTCTGAATACAACAGACTGTTCACAAAATTTTTGGATTTGTTTCCATACTGTTTAACCTGCTTTGTATAAACAGCCTGCAGTTCAACGGAAAAGTCCCTGAATTTTTGACGTGGCTGTTTGAGTCACTAAAGCCTCCATGGCTGTGCAAAAGATTGCAGATTTTTATTTCTTTATTTCTTTTTATTTGGTCACAGCAAAAACTTTTTGGGTGATTATTTCAATGAGACAAGCAGAATAAAGTAATTTTACCAAAAAAAAAAAGGATTTGAAATTAGATTTAAGGAACGACATATCACAAATAATAGGTAGTCCAAGAACTGCTGAAAAGTTGAAAATCCACCTTTTTTTTTTGTTTTATGGTATCTGGCTTTGATAAAAGCCGTCATTTTGACATTTTTCTAAAAAGATATCATACCTTTTAAATCTGAAGTTGGGCTTTAGAGCTCAGAGGGTTAAATATATCCTTGGTACTGATTTACTGCTCTCAGTCTACCTTTATTTATCAGACTGCAGCTCAAACACTGAAGCATATCGAACAGATCACCTGGAAGCTTCTAGGCTCAGACACTCATGTTTGCCTGATTGCTTTTTATCTGCCTGCAGACTTTTTGCTGCACTTCATTCAACGATTATTTCTGTTTTTACAGTTTCTGGCTCTGATAAATGCCGTAAGTTTAATAATCTTTTTAAGCACAACACACCTTTCACACCCACCAACTGGTTTTGGGGTTAAGAAGCAAAATAAACTCAGTGAATGTTCATTTTAGGTCATTTTTGCAAAATAAAATTCTGACTGTGATTTTCTATGGATGGAACAGTCAACATATCAAATTACCATGGCAACACATCTATAAATGTCTTCCATTTACATGCAGTAGGAGCTGCTGAACAAGATGAACTTGTTGACACATCTGCATTACCAGCATGTAAAGGTTCTCCCAGAAGTCCTGTGTCATGAGTCGGAAGAGAGCCAGGAAGGCCCAGCCGAAGCTGTCAAAGCTGGTGTAGCCGTAGTTTGGATTCCTCCCAGCTTTCATGCATGTGTAGCCCTCTGGGCAGCGGCTGAGGGGTGGAGAGACAGAGGACAGAGAGAGAGAACAGGGCATCCAGCCCGAAAGTGACTCATCACTATTTACTTGTAATGTAATGTGACTACAGGCACGTAGAGGAGCTGCAGCAGGTCTTGGTGGGAGCAGCAGCATTTGGAGGAGGGCGGAGAAGACAACTCACCCAGAGTCGGAGCTGTTCCCACAGAGCAGAGCGTCCAACTGGCCGGGCAGGAAGTAGAAATTGGCTGCAGAAAAAAAAAAAAAAACCCACAAGAGCCATAATCAGTGATTTCTTTCGTATTCTGTCGCAGCTACACTTGTTTTGCAACACTCTGCAAATCCCTTCACACAAATTTCTGACTTCAGTTTGCTCACACATTTTCAATTCAGATCATTTCAAACCATTTCCTTTTGTCTAGCCGGTGCCAAAGTGACATACTGTTTTCTCCTTCCAGCATATGGCCTGACTCATACTCCTGCATCGCTGCCAGGTCACGGCTGGCGACGACTCGTCTCCACTTACTGTCGTTCATGATGTACTCGTCCCAGTCGAAGCCCTTGCTGCCGTTGGTCAGGTAACTCTCGGTGGTGTTGATTGGCCAGATGACACACTTGTGGCGCAGGTTGCCCATGAAGAGCTGGAGACCGATGAGGGCGAAGACGCTCAGGCAGAAGACGGTGAGGATCATCACGTCCGAGAGCTTCTTGACAGACTGGATCAGGGCACCCACAATGGTCTTCAGGCCTGGAGGCGGCCGCACACACACGAACACAAAGCGCACAGGTGATGCTGGAGCTGCTGACGCCCAGGTTTCAATCTATGGTGTCTCTACTTTTATTACTTTTTATTCTATCACTGAGAAAAATCTAGTAATTTAGGTCCAAATCTGGGTTTAGCAACAATGAACTGCTTTAATATTGAATTTGATTGAATGTTTTTTCTTTAAATTTGTGGATTAGCAAAGAAATGACACAACTAAATGTTAATTTCTTATATTGCAAAGACTTTAACATCCAAGCAAAATGAGAATTTATGTGAGAATAATTTGAACTTTTAAAAATTTGCAAATTTTAGATATGGGTAGTAATACATTTTGCACAAAACTGACAGGTTACATACAAAACATCTCTAGAAACAACAAACAAGAAATATTTAGGAGCCTTCCCACTCTGTTTGAGATT
Source organism: Amphiprion ocellaris (assembly GCF_022539595.1). Lineage (NCBI taxonomy): Eukaryota > Metazoa > Chordata > Actinopteri > Pomacentridae > Amphiprion > Amphiprion ocellaris. Next base: position 31,951,982 of record NC_072773.1, read on the forward strand.
CATCCAGACTTAAAAAATATTGTGACAGGAATCAAATCAAAATAACTGGCTCCTTTACAGGAGAGAATCTGGACTGTGCTGCCAATGGTGGATGAAGCGCATAAATAAAAGAGGGGGAAGGCTGCAGAAAAGTGAGAGGAAATCCATAAGAAAGAGCACAGCAGCACAACGAGGGGCCATGAGAAAGACAGAGGCACAGGCAGGGGGCTGGAAACCACATGCAGGTCATTTAAACTCCAAGGCTGAACAGAAGCAATTCAATGCCAGTGCCAGCGAGGGCACTTTCTTGAACTGTCTTGTATAAAGGTGTCATTAGGAAAAGCTCTGACTCCCCATACCGCGACCCTGCAGTCTGTCTCATCCACACTTTCACTAAAGACAAAAGCGCTTTACCTTCCCAACAGGCATCCTCTGGCAGTGTTCACATGGGTCCACGAGGAAACATGGAAGCAGGATGACCCAAACTCCCTTTTCTGTTCGGCCTCTACAGGTACAGTGGGCCTTCCCAGCTGTACGTATAATATCTTCTCAGAATATACGCTCTAAATTTAGGCTTATGCATTCAAATAATCTTATCTTACCTTTAGTTAAACTAAGAAAATGAAATTAAGAGAGTATCACTTGGAAAAGGGTACGATATTAAAATAGACCCAGAAATGATGTCCTTCATATTACATGAAATATCATTAGCTGGTCTAGCTATACAAGCTACATTTTCATTACAAATAGCTGGAATTATTACAAATAGCTCATTATTTTGGGAAATATGTTAATTAATTTTGCGTTGGAGCTCTGGATGAGAAGATCAATACCTCCTGTCTGCTAAATACATGGCTGAAGCTAGCAGATAGTTAGCGTAGCTTAGCACAGAGACTGGAAATAAGGGAAACAGTTAGCCTGGCTCTGTCTGAAATTAACACAGTTTCTCTGTGGTAAGGTCAGAGTTTGGCACAAAGTCCCTCCTAATTGTGATTTTTCGCAGTCTGTGCAAAAATATGTTTTATTGTAAAATTGTTGCACAAGCAGTTTCCAAGGGTTTTTTGTCTTCTTTTTAGCTCGTCTCATTTTAACTCACTCATTTTTAATATTTCTAACTGCAAAATGAAGTTCTGTGGAAGCAGTGCAATCATGGCTCAAAATAGAAAGATTTCAAAAAATGTATTTTGCGCAGTAAGATAAAGTTATAATGCTGAAAATTACATTAAAAAATAACTGAATTTATATGACAATTTAATTTACAAAAACTCACCCAACAGTTATCAACACTGGAGGGAAAAAAAGCACGGGTTACATATGCTGTAGAGATTTAACTATGCACCTTTTTACAACCTGTGCAAACTGCATTTTTTACAGTTTTATCATCTTTCAGCCAGAGAACAAGCAAGCACATTTCCCAAAAAGTCAAACTTTTGCTCTAAATACGCTTTAAATCTGAATATGATCTGTTTATCGTTGCACTGGACATGGACTTTCTTTTTCAGATTTCGCAATGATAATGTGGTTTTTTCAAGATAACAATCCACAGCAGATCTTTTGAGTGAATGCAACATCTGTTCAACATTTTCTACCAGCAGATGAACAGATGTGCGGTCGGAGTCACTCAAAAAGGTCAGTAGGTCATTCAACCATCCCATCTGCATCCCCAACCTCTATAGTGTGAACACACTGTTGCTTTTTCTGTGTGATATATATCATTCAAGTAGGTCGGAGAAGAAAAAAAAAAACAGAGAAAAGAAAAATCAATAATCAAACTAAAAAACAAAAAGAGGGCAAATCAAACTTTCAATGCCATTTGTCAGCCAAGCTCTTGGTAGGCTAATATTATAAAAGCAAGTGACCGAAAAGCATCATGCAGCATAAGAGATATGTTCACAAACTAGGCTTGGCAGTCTTCATGCATAAATAATAGGAGTATTCTGTGGGATCTCTCTAAGAGCTATGCCATTTCTTATATCATATAACATATACCAGGTCTTTTTTTTCCCAATTCAATCACTGGTTACACATGTGCAATAAAAACACATTCCTTTTTTTTTAGTGGAATAACTTCAAAGTTTGATGGAAAATTTGAGAAGCTATGATCTTATTTTTTATCTAAACATTAAGTATAATCACATGGTTTTGGCCTTCAAATGAGATCATTCTAGCGGCAAATTTTCTTTGCAATTAAAAGGGGCTTTTTGCTTATTTTGGAAGCTACAGAAGATGGTGAGTTAAAGCTATTTCTTAAGAGAAACACAGCTGCCTTGGGAACAAGAAGCCTCATAATGCAGAGAGCTACTGGGGCAGAAGAGAGTGCAGACACTTTGGAGGGCCCTAGAGGAGACTGCAAAGCCTATCAAAAATGTATTAGTACCATTTTTGATAATTTTGGAGGAAAAATAAATCAAAAAATGGTTGTCTCCAATTTTTTTTGTTGTTGTTGTTGTTGCTTAAATCATAAAGATCGTAATCATAAGAATAGTGAGTAAGAAAAGAAAGGGTGAGAGGATCAGCCTTAGTGTTTAAACTGAGTCTCACCTGGAATGACAGAGATAGTTTTCAATGCTCGGAGAACTCTGAATGTTCTCAGCGCAGATACATTGCCCAGGTCCACAAACTCTGTTATATATCTGAAATAGGGGAAGGATCACACACAGAACAAACACGATGACAAAAACCACACACGCCAAGAGCACGACACCACCGAACCAGGAGGAAAACGACGCCACTCACAGAGCCTGTCCACTGAGGAGAAGGGTGGAAGGTAAAAGGAAAGAAAGACACACACACCTAACACCGACCCCGCCCCACCGCCCACCGCCCCATCCTGTCTTACCTGGAATTACAGAAATAGTTTTCAATGCCCTCAACACCCTGAACGTGCGCAGAGCTGAGACATTGCCTAGGTTTACAAACTCTGTTATATACCTGCAGGATCAAAACCACAGTTACAACAGCTCGGTTATTCACATGCAGATATACAAATGCACACACAGATGGGCCTGTGTGACAATGAAACAGTGAAATGTCGGCTTTTTTACGTGATGCGTTTGCTCATATGGAGGCGCTATGAACTACCACAGGGGGCCTCTGGGCGGTTTGAGAGAGAAAAAGGTGAATGAGAAGGAGAGTTAGAAGATAAATCAGATGAATGGGGACTGAGGTGTTGCCGGGGAGGCCGCAGAGTGTCGGATGGAGATCTTCAAATCCCAAAAGACCAGAGGAGTCTCAGATCAATGGAGGAAAACACGGAAGATGGGTTATCAGACAGACAGAAAGAAAGAGCAAAAAAAAGAGTAAGAAAGACAGAAAGACAATCGCTAAAAACCTCGATTTCTTTCCCCACCCTCTGCGACAAAAAAATCTGATCTCATTTCTTCATCCACTGACAGTTTAAGAGCAATACTTACGCCATCGAAATGACCATGAAATCCAGCCAGTTCCATGGATCTCTGAGGAATGTAAACCCGTCTATACAGAATCCTCGTGCAGTGATTTTTACAAGAGACTCAAATGTATAAATTCCTGTGAATGTGTACCTGAAAGACAAAAGGCGTTGACAGAATCAGTTCACGGATCAAAGCTGCGCCCTCATTAGCTGATAAAACATCCAGGAAATGCCAGAGTTAGTGTAGGGCACCAGATAAATTTAGAAGAAGAAAAAACAGATAAAACCGTGAAAAACTGTTTTAAATATGCAAACACGTCATTTACAGATACTGCCAGCAGTCATTACACCATTCCATTTGAGTGACATGTAAGTACATCATTTTACAACACAAAGCGCTAACGGCTAACAGCAGGCACAGCAGTGTCTCGATATCAGTATAAATGCATTTTATTCTTACAGTCATGCTAACAGGCTGCTAATGTTAACATTAACCATGATAATCATGTAGCGCCTCAGCATGTTCACATTTGCTGATTTGCACAGCCGATGATTGATATCAAAGGTGTTTATTTATGAGCAAAAGTATGATAAAAATTTTAATTCTGATTAAATAATCGGCCTTAAAGAGAAGTCAGGGGATTTACAAAAATGACTTTGACATGAACGTCCACCCAGCAGCGCCTGGGAGATTTAAAATGGGACCAAAGTGTCGGACCGATCAATCAGTCCGCTAATTCATTTACTGACTGAATGACATTAGTCACCACCATGAATAACATGACAGGCTGTGTAGAAACACTTTGCACTATTCTGAACAAATTTACGGAGTCTTTAAAGACCAACTGGATGAAATTAGATTTTGTATGACGCACAATATAAAAAAAAACTTTTGTTTTCAGTTGCACCTCTTTTTTCTAATAAGATAACATCTAGATTTATTTTAGATGAGTACTGCAAGATATATGAGAGAGAGACAATTGCTGTAGGAAAAATGTTCGCTTCTCGACATCGCAGAATTCCCTAACATGTAGAAAAATAGATATTGTACAGGGTTATAAAAGCACAAAACATTTATAATTCACAGAATGTGTCGATACTGTACCAAGAGAAGTACGACAGATTTTTTTAAAATCAAACAATCTGTTTGTGATCTAGAATTAAGCGTTTAGTTTCTTTTCAACACCTTGTAATTTCAGAGATTATATATTTATATTATTACCTCAGTATCATTGCCAGAATTACATTCTAATTTTCTATCCAAAATTTGTCCTTTAACTTATTATTTAACTTATATATTTAACTTATTTCAGTAATGTATTATGCCTAAAGCTTATTGTTTTTCTTCTAGAAATTGCAATTACTCATGTTGTTATTTAGTTTTTTCTGAGCAATATCTAATATAAGAATTTTTAAAAATTTAAAGGTAAGTTCTATCCTAACTTATGTTATTTTATTTAACTATGAATACAAAGAATATACTAGCTTGTGTTTTTTATTGGGAAATAGTTATAATTTTAATATATTATTATATATAATTTTAATAAATATATATTTTTTATACTTTTTTCATTTTATTTAATTTTATTTATTTATTTAAATTTGAGTTTTTGGAAACCTCTGCAAAACAGCTATTTTAAGTGATTTTTTTCAAAAATTGACAAAAATAGTGATAGATTCACTGAACTACTTCTGGTTTTCCATATTTTTTTTATGAATCCAACAAAGGCTACATTTCTAAATAAAATGACTAAAGTATGACTACAACATTAGGTAAATATCATTTAAGTATCCCTGCTTTTACTGGCTATACATAACTGACATTTACAAAATCTCACTTAAATGTAATGGCAGCAGAGATCCACAAACTGTCAGCATGCATTTATAATATTGAGTGAATATATTAAAAGTATACTTACTCTACTTGTTTTGACCACTCGGGAGGATCACTAAAGGTCATGAATATACAGTTGGTCAAAATAGTACACATAATGATCATGCTGAAAAGAGTGAAGAGCAGGTTAAGGAAAATATGGACTGTAGAGAAAATCACAAACATCATCAAAGCTCAATGAAACTGTGAAAGACAACAAAAAAAAGGACATAAATCTAGAAAACCTACAGTAATGTGATTTCTGCAGTCAGTCTGAACAGCACGTAAAGGGTTAATGTCATAAAACCTCCTCCAAGCACTTAACAGAAGCTGGTTATGTGTGCCTTCCACCACAAAGGCCATTATTTGAGCCATGAAATATTTAAATATTATATATATTTAGTGGAAATACAACGGCACCAAAACTACAGAATGTTTTAAAGCTTTCAGTAGAGGAAAGGAAATAAGAAAAACATCAGAATGAGCTTCAAAGGCAGCCGGAGGTCAGTAATAACTGTGGGTTGTGGCTTTGAGGGAGGAAATAAGGTCAAAAAATAAATAAAAGGGTTTAGTTTTACTTTTTGACAAACGGTATTTCTGTACCAGCATTAGGAAACAGTCAGAGAGAGGAATAAAGCCTAAACAGTGCAAAAATGTACATTTATTATGGTGGAAGGTGGGGAAGGCAAATATGCAGCAAAAATAAATGCTGAATTGCTGCATATTCACCACATTACAACTTTTTTTTATAGTGCCTCTACATAGTGAAGATATTTTACCGTTTAGATTTTTATTTGTTTTCACACTCTGTGTAAACACTTCCTGCAGTTCAACCTAACAGTCCTTGTATTTTTGTCAAATGATTGTTGGTTGTCAGAGAGGATCACAATTTTTTAGAGTTTTATTTTTGGCAAATTTGGCAGGATTTTTGATGAAATATCAGAATTTGTGCTTAGATTTGAACAGCGACTTACAGATGAGTAGTTCAAGAAACGTCGGGAAGTTGAGAATCCAATGATTATTTCTGTTTTTACAGTTTCTGGCTCAGAAAAATGGTTTCATTTTGGACTATGTGCTGTTATAAACCCACTGGGGGTGTTGGAGGGTTAAAGTGGAAGAGCTGGAACCAGCAGCAGCCAATTATACAAGCTTGTAGCGAACAGACTTGAGCACAAACAGCTTTGGGAAGTCCTGAGAGATCACTTGTCGAAAGCTAAACTTGTTACACAGAACAGAAGACTCTGTTAAACTATTTCAGGTTGGCTTTCCTTCCGTTTATATGACTAACTGTTATATATGAATACGTGGCTGTTTCCTGGAAGCAAACCTGATAAAAATAAATTACAAGCAGTAAAGATTTGTTTGTTATTTTTTGACATCACACCCAAATCTGAAGTCCGCCTGTTGGTGCATTCTGGGTAATGTAGGCACCAGGTCTGATGAGGAACGAGGATGCCAGAACAAAACATAAACTCTCTGCTGCACCTTTTTTAAGCTGCTGATTATAAGTCTGACGTTGTTACATCGAGTTGTGTCTGTAAATCGAGCCTCTCTTGGGTTTGTCGATGAAACATGTGACTGTTCTAAGTGGACGTCTGGCAGATCGGTTCCTGCAACAATCGGGGATCAGTTTCACTCCTATTTTCACCGCATTGTCAATCAATCGGCAGATTTGACCGACACTGTGGAAATCTTTGACATCTCTCTGAATCACGAGTGTCAAACATGCGGCCCGCGGGCCAAAACCGGCCTGCCAGAGGGTCCAATCCAGGCCCATAGGACGACTTTGTAAAGTGTAAAAATTACAGAGATGACATTAACTGCAAATTGTAAATTGTAAATTTGCAAAACTATGTATTTAAAATAATTTCTAGACCTTGATAGGTTGTTTTGATCATAAAGTAAAATACTAGATTGCTCACTGTTTTTTGTGTCTCATTTTTGTAATATTTTGTCTTGTTTTTATTGGGGGGTTTTGTCTTTTTTGGTCTGACTTTTGCCATTTGTTTCGTGTTGTGGTCATTTTGTTTCTTGTTTTTGTCATTTTGTGTTTTCTTTTTGTCTCGCTTATATTGTTTATTTTTGGTCGTTTCGTTCCTTTTTTTGTCATTTTTTATCTTGTTTGTGCCCATTTTTGTCGATTTGTAATTTTATAAATTTTTTTGCCTCTTTTTTGTTTTGTTTCATGTCGTTTGTCTCTTTTTTGTCATTTTGTGTCTCGTTTTTGTTATGTTTTGTCTTGTTTTTGTTGTTTTTTGTCTTTTTTCTGTTGTTTTGATCATAAAGTAAAATACTATATCAGTCAGTTCCAGATGACTGAATGTTTTGTTCCTTGGTAGATACTCTGTGATCTGGAAGTTGTAATGTGTAAATGATAAACTGATGCATAATGTTGCTGAAACTGAACTTCTTTTTCTTAAGAAACTTCAGGTTGTCCAAAATGTTTTGCAAAAAGATAGTTCCATAAATGTGAACATTTTCAGAATGTACTTTTTTGCACTAAAACAGAAGGAAAATTTGGAGTTGTGGTAGGTTGTAGGTTATGACGCTCTGATTTTACTGGTCACTTGAGATGAAATTGGGCTGAATGTGGCCCCTGAACTAAGATTACTTTGACGCTCCTCCTCTAAATGAAGATGCTGAGATGAACGGCACAGATAAAGGGCTTACTGAGGAGGTCTAGCTTGGCTAACTGTTAAGAATGACTCATCATTTGAGCTAGCCTTTCCCCTTCAGTGATAAAATGGCTACTGCGTGGCGTCCTGTAAGCTCTCCTCTGCAAAGAAGTCTTCTGAGTGAACCGATCCTCTCATGAAGCATCAGGAAACATCAATAGCAGAAAGACAGAACATATCATCATGAATAATACACAATGAACAGGAAACACTTTTGTAGCTGCTGTTAAGACGGCGTTTGAAAGGATATGAATGTATCAAAATTTTAATAGCTATTCGCCTAGCCAGATTAAAAGGACTTATGAAGTACAAGGCAGGTGTGGCACTAAAACGGAAGATTGTCTTCCCTTTATTTAGCACTATAAATGTCTGTGGAGACAAGAAACAGAGAGAGAGAGATTATTAATATGTGAGTATTCAGAAAGAAAACAAGCACAACAGTATTGATTATTAAAGCCAAATGTGATGTAAAACCAATAAGTCATCTCTGCATATACATGTTTAGACAGTATTTAAGTTATGTGCATTTGCTTATAAAGTAGCATCATTCAAAGCAGTGAAAACAAGTAAAAGGAGGTTTCTAATGTTTGTTTGTTTGTCCCGGTCTCTCAGCGCCATCCAGCCCACAGCGGCATTTTCAAGAGAAACCAAACGAGCAAAAAACCAGGAGGAGCTGCAAAGCCACTTTCTGTGGATAACCTCATAATTGTTTAAATAAAACATGGCGATTTGCATGAAACTTTAATGGAACTGTGCATTTGCACAAGTGATATGGACCCTTGTGCTTTTAACAAGGCCTCCGGCACTACATTAAGCCCTGCAGAGCCACCGACAGCGGAGTCAGGAGGAGGAGGAGGAGGAGGAGGAGGAGGAAGGACGGGTGAGAAAAAGCACAGTAAGAGGCCTTATGGTGGCGTCACATGACTGGATGCAAAACTACCAATAGAAACGAGGAGAACGTGTGAGATGCTGGCAACAAAAAAAACCCGTTTCTGTGCAGAGGATAGTTCCTTAATATTAATTAAATCAAAAGACAAGTCAGATCAAGTCAGTGCAGTTAAACCTGATGAGATAATCTCACTCTCTTTTTACTATTACAGGTCAGAGCAGCAGCATCTCACACTGGCTGTAAACATTCATTACACACTATGGACAGACATAATGACACACTTGGGACTGTCCCAGTTGCCAGTAGCATGACATTTCTATCAAACACAGCACATATGCATGACTGACACAGAAAACTAACACACATCCAGCATCATGAGCACACAAACCGGCATGCAATGAGCACAAGAATGAGTAACCAATATTGTCATACACACACACACACACACACACACACACACACACACACACACACACACACACACACACACACACACACACACACACACACACACACACACACACCCACACACACACACACACACACACACACACACACACACAGGGCTGCTGCTGCTATATATGTAGGGAGTCTTTTTTTGTAACGCATGACTAAACTGCTGCAAAGCTACTGAAAATTTCATAATCCAGAGCCGAGCGAAGAAGAGGAGAGAGCAGAGCGGAGCAGGGGGAAGACGGAAAACAGGGGGGGAGATGGAAGAGCAAAGTGAAGCAGGCAGGCAGAAAGCAACTGTAGCAGCAGCAGGCCGAGGAGAAGCAGGGCGGAGGGAAGACGGAGGATGGGAGGAGGAGGAGGGGGGATGGACGGAAGGCAGAGATTTAGAGGCAGCAGCAGCAGCAGCTGCAGCTGCAGCAGCAGCAGCAGCATCTGCAGCCGTGAGGCCCTCAGCAGCCATTCAGCCAGCACCCTGCTTTCACCCCTCGTGGTAAATGGGCTGCGCTTTATGGCTGCTTTAACCCGAGAGCCTCGCATTCACACATTGACAGAACAATGGGCCCTGCTGGCTGCTAACCTGCTCCCGTCACGCTTTCTGCCACTACGCTGCCATTTTAAATCCGCAAATACGTCCACGAGCAGATGATGTGTGCTGATGTGTTCCTTACGGATCATGTATATTCAAGGTATCTCGCACCATCACGGCCTGTCAGGAGGTCTCATCACTGTAGATATTCATCTTTCATCCAATCAGAGGAGGACACACGAGCAGATGCTGTGTTTGTATTTATTGTGAAATAGCGCCAATTTGCACCTGTACAAACAATTTTTGCCAAATTTCTGTAAATAAAAGGCACCTTTTAGGTACCTTATTGCTATTTGTTGGACCAGCACAATTTACATGCTCTTTTGTACATCCACCCATTTATCCATCTATCTATAGTCTGTAGTCCATCTATCCATAATTTATCTATCCATAGTATGTCTGTCTATCTAACTATAGTCTATCTATCTATCTCTCTATGGTCTATCCATCTATCTATAGTCCATCTATCCATAATCTATCTATCCATAGTGTGTCTATCTATCTATCTATCTATCTATCTATCTATCCATCTATCTATAGTCTATCTATCAATCAATAGTCTATCTATCTGTAGTCTATCATCTATCTATTTATCGTCTATCAATCCATCAATAGTCTATCTCTCTCTATAGTCTATCAATAGTCTATCTATCCATCTATCCATCTATCTATCCATCTGCAGCACCTCAGGATTTTGATTCCTCTCTAAAACATTTCAGAGATCTTGGCTGCAGCAAGAAAGAGAGCAACTGTGCATCATGCATCTGTGCACATGTCGTCCATTTCATCCCTGTCCTCACTTCATCTCTCCCCCTCCCTTATTCTCCCTCTCCCCCCTCTCTCCTTGAAAAACTGTGTTTCACCGGCTTTGAACAGAGAGTTTGACCCGGCCCGGCCCAGATCCGGCCACCATCGAGGCGACGGAGGGAGGAGGGAGGGCTGGATGCTGCGTCATCCCCCATCGTCAGCCCCCCCGTCTCCGCTGTGACACAATCTAAAGGAGCCACGAATTAAGGTTTGTCGTGAAGAAGACGAACAGCCTTCCTTCACACCTCCCTCCCGCCTGCGTATCCACGACCGGCCGCTCGGTGACAGAGACGTACCGAGCGGCGTTCTCCCATCAAGGTCACCACCTGATCTGACGTCACGCCCGCTGGAGCTGCCAGGTCCAAAGCAGCGTCGGCTCCCTTTGGCATTAGAGCCAGACTAGATTGAGGGGCCATAATTAGATTTGCCTGAAGCCCGAGGAGCCGACAGGACTCACACAGAAGCCTGCATCTGTGACATGTGGAAAACAGACAAGTGAGCTGTGTTTAGCTAAAAAATCAACAATCCCACGTATAGCAGGACATGTTTGCCACGTGTCGGCTGAATCGTGTCTCCTCCTTGTGCACTGAACTGGTGCGTTACATAACAGTCAGCGTGCACAGTGTAAAGACAGAGAGGTAAAAGACAGGGACAGATGGAGAGACAGATACCGAGCACCTAAGCTCACACACAATATCTAAAACAGCTAACCAGGATGACTAAACACATTATTAGCAGCTTGTTGTTTTCCCAGGTAGGGTTTGCTGTATTCTGAGGTGGACCGGCAGATAGTTACACAACATATTTGTTAAAAGTACAGCTGAATTTAAATGAATATGTGATTGGAGGAAACCATTTTGAATAAAAATGCCAATTTCGTTACATAATTCTTTGTTAAAAATAGACAACAAACGACGTTACCATAGCACAAGATTTTGGCCTCGCTGCTCAAAACACACCAGCAGTAAACTCACCACACAACATCTTTGCATCTCAATTAAGCAAAGCACGACCATTTTATGATCAATTCTTCTTGCATTTTTCCCTACTTAAGTAATAAAAACATTCAAAACTCTTCTTCAGAATACACCAGTGCTACATTTGTAGCTCTGACTTTCCAAAATGACTGCAAATTTCTGTGTTTTTTGACTTTCCTGAACCCTAATTCCGCTGTTTTTCAGCATCCACAGGGAATGGCTTCTATACGTTCAGTCATTTTATATTCTGAGACTGATTGACACATCAAGCGCATGACACACACATGTGAAATGAACTCAGCCCCCTCCAGTCGTTTGGTTTGACAGGTAGACATGATGGTGATATTCAGAGACTCTCAAGGTCACCTGGTCGTCCTCACGCTGAGCGTCAGACATGACAGAAACCCCAGAGAGACACGTGTCTCCTCCAAGACAACCAGCATCCTCCCAGCCTGCTGCTGCTTTTTCTCTCCTGCCTCAGATTAATTTTTGAACAATTAGGAAAGTCTGTCATGTGGAACAACAGTCTTTCAACAGTAACTGCTTCTGACCTTTTCCCCAAAGCCCTGACAGCACACTGGAGATACGACGACGGGCCACTCAGCGGCTGGAGAGCTCGACTCTCAGCCTCACCAAAGGTCGTCGAGGAGGAAAACATAATTACATTCTGCAACCTAATCATTAAATTAAAACAACTGTAAACACAGCACACCTGGACGTCGGCCATAACAGAACGCATGACGTCTCCGCTCCGTCTGAGATGCTACGACTCATCGTGACATCATGAAACCACTCATCTGATGACCGTGAAACATGAATATGTATGTTTGGGCTCATCGGACATTTCCAGAACATCTTTCTACTGGGCCGAGCAACAAAAATAGGTCACCAAATAATCCACTCGAACGACACGTCTCCTGTTTGATCAGATTTAAATTACAATCATCTGTAGCTTCAAATGTCCTTCTCAAAATACCACAAAATCATCGTCTTCTGTTTAGTTTGACGGGTCATCAGAGTGATTCCCAACTCTCAAAAAGCCTCTGACTTCATAACCAAAACAAAAAAAGAATATAAAGACAAATCAGGTCATGCATAGGAGATATGAGGAGACTGCAATGTTGTATTTTTGGTGGAAATATTCAGAATTGTGGATTTTGGAAGCCTGAGAAAGAGCGACAGACACCAAAAACACTGCCGGGTATCAACAAATAGCACCAGAACATATATCTGACACTAACTTTGACATCTTTAAGCACAATTTTCTACAAAACTCCAAGAAGCCAAATGTTCGAAATTGCTACACGAGCTGCCATACAAGAACTAACTTAACAGAATATAGTCTAAAACTGGCAATATTTGGATTTAAACAAGGAATTATTTCATCAAAAAGCACTTTTCACGCATTTCCCAACACATCTTAGTCTGTATAAATCCCTTAAACTGTTGTGGTTCAATACCCAGCAGTAACCAGAAACATCCTTTGCTTTGTGTGAACATTTTGCATAAAGTTAACACTATCTTTGTGTGTTTGTGTGGATGGAGTCGCCGTAAGCTCACTTTCTGAGTGTTCAGGTAGTATGGGTCCAGGTCCTCCAGTGGTACCGCCACCATTCCTCGAGGGATGTCCCCGTAGATGTAGGGCAGGCTCTTCCCAGCCTCCAGATCGCTGTTGGGTTTGGGCTTGTTCTCGTCATCGTCGTCGCGGTAGCTGCTGTCCTGCTTGGGTGGCTTCTTGTTCTTCTCCTCATTGATGCGCAGCTCAAGGACCGCCAAAGATTCCACAGTAAACTTCTTGAAGCTATCAGGTCCTGGCGGTGCAATAAGGGGTGCAGCCATGTTTTCATCCTGCAGCTACTTGGTCTTTAGGTTTGTACCATCCACGGTAGCAGCTCTGCAGGAGGAGAGAAGAATTAGGAGATGGCTCGATTTATGACAGAAACGGCTGTCTGAATCATTCATTTGTGGCGTAATGCTGAGAAGAAAATACTAGAACCAGGGAGACATCCTGACTGTGATAGTTTCATCTTGTGCAACATATTGTATTTTATTTGCACGGGTATGTTTTTTAACCTTCGTGTCGTAATGCGGGTCAAAAATGTCCCGTTTTAAAGTGCGAAAATGTGGAGAAAAAAAATTATTTTCACAGTGAAACTTCTGATGTCCACATTTTCAACATTTTTCGGAAATCTTTGAACATTTTTTGGTGGAAAAAATAAATGTTAAAAATGTTTCTTAAGAACATTGACAAAAAAAAATCAACCAAAATCCAGCGAAATTTGCTGGATTTTAGTTGATTTTTTTGGTGAATCTTCTTAAAGAAAATATTAGAAGTTTTACTGATATATATGTAATCACTTTAGATATTTTTAGGATTTTTTTGGAAGATTTGTACTCATTTTTGGAAAATATTTACAAGAATTTTCTTGCCAAATTTGGGGGATTTTTTTTTTTTTTTTTAAAATAAAACTTTTAAGGGAAACTTTTAAGGAATTATTGGAGTTTTCTTCCTGAAGGTTTTGCAAATTTTCAGAAATTTGAGGAATTATTTCACAGATTTTTTGGATTTTTTTCAGACAAGGAAACAATATTTTTTGGTGCTCATAAATGAAGACAGCAGGAGGGTTAAATGAAGACATTTTAACATCTAAAGGTTCACACAGGAAGTAAGTTTTATAATAAAAAAGCCAAACCTCTATTTCTCTCATTTAAGGAGACACTGACTTGTTAAATGCACCTTTATAGTGACATAACAGTCCAACGGCAGATCTAACTATCTACTTAAACCTTCCTCAGCATCTGATTAACATCAATTGGAAAGGCAAGTTTAAGATCATACTGAGGGGATGAACATTCGATTTTAAGACACCAAAAATAAGTAAATGTTGTGCTTTCTCATCAGAAATTTCACCCAGTGTGCACACATAAATAACTTTGGTTATTTTATCTTTAGAAAATGAAAAAATATCTTTAATGTTATGCACTAAAACATCAAGTCAAACTCCTTGTGTGTGAAAATCTACTTGGCAATAAAGCTTTTCTGATTCTGATTTGATCATTTCTAAACATTTGCTGCTTTACATTGGAACAAAGGATTCCAAAACAAAAGTCCATACAAGAGCTGAGATTATGATGCTTTGCAAGTATTATTTTTTTGTTTCAGCTAGACTTTTGTATTTGTTAAATGCATTTATTAGCCATGATTCCTTAGACTATGCAAAAATAACACAATTTCCATATCTAAGAGACATTTAAATCAGCTATGCCTCATCTTAAGGTCGAGCAGCGGCAGTAAAAAGACACGACTAAGTCTTTTTACTTTCAGTATTGGACAGAAAGTTCTAGGGCCTGCATTAAAACCCTCTGACAGCGAAGACAACTGACCCATTTTGGGGCTTTGCTCCTTATGATTTTTTGAGTAGCTGACAGAAACCCAGCACACTAAATGGCTGCATGAGTCAGTAAAGCCTTTCTCCAGCACACGTCCAAGTAAAACGGCTCTAATGGTTCCATGACAACTGTTCAGGCTGCAGGACATATCAGGGTCAACGTACTAATGTGAGGCAGTGATGGAGGAAAGAGGGAGGAGCTGAAATGAGAAGAGCCACACCTGAAAAAAAAATGAATGAAATAATGATCATGTCAGTAATCTCTCCCTCCTTTGCATCACATCTCATCCATTATTACGCACGAAGCTTTTGGTTTTGGAGAGGCAGCCTGAACAGGACAATCAGCCACATCTGAATCACTGGACCTGTCACTTCTCTGCTCCCTTCTTGCATAACGGCGTCTAATTAAAAATGTTCGACGTGTAGAGCTCAAATCAGCAGAGCAAAGCCTCCGCTGCTGCTGCTGCTCTGAGGAGGTAAAAAACGCAGAAAAACACGCAGCATTGTGAGCCAAACACGTCTGTTTTAAAATGGACCCCGGAACCTCGCAGCCACGGAGCCTTCTGCTGCTCTGCTGTCCAATTCGGCACCGCACACACACGCACGAATGCGCGCACACGTGAATGCATACATGAAGGTGGAGATGGGGAGGAGGGGGGGAAAATCCTAACCGATCTGTCTGGAAAAAGCGTTTTGCGCTCCAGCGGGCCTCCTCGATGCGCTCTGCTTCTGTCTCTGCTCTCGACGCCTTCAGGCCTCCAGTTTATCCTTCAATTCTCAGACTAGGTCCTCATGGCAACACTCAGTTTGTGTCTCTGCTTACATCTCAGCCTTGGCCGTGCAATCATTCCCACAGAGGGGGGAAAAAACAGCACATTCTGGCACCTTCTCGGTTATTTTTCGCAGACGCAGTTTAGACTTGTTTACTAAAGCTGCTGATTAATTAAGAATCAGGGCCTGTAGGCGCCATTACGTGTCTTTTTTAAAAATATATTTCACCACATAGAAAAGTCCTGCTCGGCTCCAGAGAGGAGCTGGAGGTTAGATTGCGCAGAGAAGTGGCCCCGCTACAACCAAATTGGCCAAAGCAATCTTGCTGCAGTGGGTGGTTTGCATGTTGAAAATGTCACGCTGAGGTAAACGCAACCGTGGATTTGTCAAAGTCACACCGATTCCGCGATGTTCCATCATAAACCAGCGAAATGTGTCATTGGAATGGAGAAAAAACACGGATTGGTTGGATTTTTGGAGCTATTCTGTGCGTTTTTGCGCGTTGTCTTGAAGGATCTGCACCACACCCGTGAAGCCATGTCGACTGCCAAATCAATAAGGGCTCCATCTGAGCACCAGATAGCCGCGAGAACGAGGCTAAAAACAACACACAGTGAGCAATATGAGAAGAAACGCAACAAATAAACAGCATTAAGGAGCTGTCACGTTAAAAAAAAATGACCTGGATGAATGGAAATTTCTTGGCGGTCGCTGATAGAAAGAAGATCAGGCTACTTACATAGCATCAGCCCCTTTTCTGAAGCCTTGTTTGGGCTCAAGTGTATCATCCTGTAGTCCAAAGGGTGGAAAACGCCAAAAAAATAGAGCTCCAAATTAGAAAAAAGGAGATTTTTCTGGAGCCGGAGCAGGCAGACGGCGCACTACCTGAAGCCTAACCTACGAGGCATTTTCTCTCGCAAATCACAGCCTCAGATGCTCGACGCAATCCGATAAATTCCCTCCGAAATTGCCTGAAAAAAGATCTCTTTCCTCCTGCTCTGGTCCAGCAGATGGATGCTCATCAGACAGCTTCTTCCATCAGCGATCCACCAGGGGGGGAAAAAGGAGATGCGGGGCAGTGTGCAGCTCTGCGACATTCCGGCTACGCAAGGATACCGACGGAGAGAAAATCTGCCCCCCTCCCCTCCACACACACGCACACCTACAGACATATGCACGCCTTTTGCCCCCCAAACGACAGTAAATGAAGGATACTCACTTTGTAAAGCGTTACAGGGAATCCAGGGAGCCGCGGCAGGACTGCAGATGTGGAGACGATCGGGGAGAAACTGCGGTTGTCGCCATATTGTTGCTGCTATCTTCCCCCTCAGTGCGAGCAGTTTCCCTGCATAATTGATGACTCTCAGCAGAATGTAAGGGAGTGTCGGCAGGAGCGTTTTTTCGCCAAATCCTAAAGGTCATTTAGGCCTGCAGCCTCCGAAACAAACAGTCACAGAGGAGCCTGGATCAGATTTGGGGGCGCAGGAAACATCCACTTTTTATTTTTTTGTTTTTTCACCTCACTCCGTCTCCCTGTGTGTTGAGTTTTGTAGTGCAGGAAGTTAAAGCCTGTAGGCATCCAGTTAAAGGAAAAAATGTCTGAGGAAGAAGGAAAAATAATTTTAGACACGTTAAGTCCAAAAAATATGAATACAAAACATGCGCATCCTCCAAAAATAAACCTTTTCTACTCCCTCAACAGCATACACAATTTTTATAATCATCTAATCTCATGCACGTTAATATTTTACAAAAATGTTTCAATAACTAAACTATTACCTCTCACAATCTGCTCTTTAATAGCAAATTAAAATGCAAAAACGCAGCTCTTAATCTGGTAATCTGGTCCCTGTTTTCTGTTCCTTTCTAAAAACCTGTGTGAAAATTAAGTAAGTGAACTGAAAATTCTTTCAAATCAATTCAGAGACCGTTTTTTTTCTCATTTAGTAGATGATCTCAGTTGCAATAAAATAGCGTTTTATCTCACCGGATGTATTTGTTACAACGATTTCAAACGCACCACACCAAAATGAAATCAGAAGGTACATTAAAATACATTTAAATTCTAAAAATATGTAGCTAAAAATATTTAAAATAATGTCATTTGTACAAAATCGTTTTTAAAAAATATTTTAAAAACTTTTTTAAATTTCGTTTTACTTTTGACGCACGTTTTACGCACATGACGTCGCTGTGCGGAAGTATACGTTTGTGTTTACGATCAAAAAACGCAGAAAGTTGAAAAAAAGTTAGTAAACTAAATGGATTTAAAGGTTCTGCTGCTTTTAATGAGCGTCATATGTTTGCCTGAACTGACTTCACCACAGGAAGGTGAGTAGAAACACTGTCAGGAACTTTTTTATTGATTGTTTATCAACTTTTTCCCCCTCAAACAAACAAACAAACAAACAAAATACTCAACTAGTCTTAAAGCTCAAGGTTTCCCTTTTTGATCTTATCGATGTCATTTCTTATCAAGCAGAACAGAAAAAAACTTTCTAATTTAGTTGTTCAGTTGTTGAGGCAAATAGGTGTATTGATCATTTCAGTAACTGGTGTCCATAGCAACCATCTGGACAGTCTGCGGGCTTTAAAATCAGAATTGCACCATTCTTTACGTTATTTCACAGTAAAATAACAATGATAGTAGAACGTTTGAGGCTCTGCTTGAAGCAAAGGAAGGTCGTCATCCCACTCAGTTGATAAAGTTAATCTACATTAAGATTATAGTGAGTGCAGGAAGGCAGACCAGTGGTTTTACAAACTGTGTGCTACTTATGGGTCAATATATAGTTGCGGGACTTTTTGTAACATATTTGACATTTTTGCTGTTCTCAGGCCTAAAGTCAACATGGCCGCCTATAACCAAACACCACATGGCATTTTTACACAAAGATTCTTCTAAATATTATACATACAATTGAGTAAAATAGAAATTGTTTGTAAAGATATTGTAGTAAACCTGTTGACACGCAATAAATCCACACTTGACTCACACACTACTTTATATTAAATAACTCAGAAAGCCTTGGAGTCTGGCCAGTGTTTTCTTCAGGAGGAAATGACATCATGTGGAGCAGGTCATGTGATCTGGAATTAAAACGCTTCCTTCAGAGATGTTTTGGTAATGAGGAACTTAGTTGACAGTGATTTCTGGGACACAGATCCAATTTGTTATTTTCCATATAAAGTTTGATATATTTCCAAAAAAGAAATATCTGTCATGATTATCTCAACTTAATAAAAAGAACACGATCAAAACAATTTTTGAATAAACTCATTTTATTATTGTTTAGCTAATTAGAAGGTGGTTGTTATTAAATTGGGACAGTTATTTAGTTGACATTTTAGTGATATCCAGTCATTTTTTATTAATAAATGATGGTTTCCATAATAAATAATTATGGAATTTGTAAAGACATGATCATAATGAACATAAAAACATTAGTTGTTTTTTTTAACTTTTAATAAAAATGTATGCCAGATATATCCCATGGACTTCAAAAGTCCCTCAATTATATATTAATCCATTTATCAGTCTGGAAAGGGTTATAAAGTCAGTTGCTAAGGTTCTGGACTCCAGAGAACCACAGTGAGAGACATTATCCACAAATAGAGAAACATAGAACAGTGGTGAAGTTAGGTTAGCTAACTAATGATGATCTGGAACATTTAAGTGTGTCAAATATGCAAAAATAGAAGATATCTGAAGGGGGGTAAATACTTTTTCACTGCGCTGTTTGTTAAACTGGAACATCCACCTCTACACAGACAAACTTATCAGGTTCTTATATTGCAGTCTTGAGATCTCTCCTTAGAAAGTTTTACCACCAATGACACCTTGAGGCACGTGAATCTTTTAATGAATTATTACCCGTGGGATTTGGTGTTGACAATAAATATCTGAAAATCACCACCAGTCAGTTTGAACTGAAGAAACCTCTTGGGTGAAGGTGAAACATTTTCAAGAACTAATAAAAGTGAAGTTCAGTTTCCTTCCACTGAAGCAGTTGGGATAAATATAGAGTAACTAACATTATTGACTCAAACCCATCTGCTGACTTTTGACTCTGGACTTTCGCTGCCGTCACATATTCTGTCTTTTAAGTGAGAAACATTTTAACGGTTGTTACCCAAATGTAAAACAAGTAATTTCTGGGTTTCCTGCTGTCTGTGACTCAGTTCAATCTGTCGCTAAACATTTCTTTTCTTGTATTTCTTCCCTTCCTGAAATAGTGAAACATGTTCCGGCAGAAGGAAAAAACAATTAAGACATTATGATGCAATTTACTAATTTGTGTCGACTCAAATGGATTTCAAATTAGATTTTCTTACTTTTTTGTTTTGGCTCTCTGCTGCCAAAACCAATACTGTTCAGCCAACGTTACACGATCCCACTTCATTCTTTCTACCAGCAGGATTAGACTTCAGACCAATAACACCATTTTCTGAACTTTATCAGATGATATTGTTTCTATTTATTATTTATCAATCTATAGATCACGTTTTGAAGGGTTTTAATAAGCATTTTTGCTGTTTGTTCAGATGTTAAATAGTCAACATGGCAGGTCAAACGCTTGCTCTTCCCGTTTGTGTTGTCAGGTTGCGGCCAGCGGTTCCTGGTCGGTCCTCCAGGTGAGTCTCGGATCGTGGGGGGGCGGGAGGCTCCGGAGGGGGCGTGGCCTTGGCAGGTGAGCATCCAGCTGCAGTTCAGGCACCACTGTGGAGGCACCATCCTCAATAAGCTCTGGGTTCTCACTGCGGCGCACTGCTTCCACAGACTCCAGTGAGTAGAACTTCCACACCTGACTGAGCTGCGTTCAGTTACAGGAGGTAGATTTAATAATGTCCACTTTAACAGACGGGTTGTTCCTTCTCTAATCATCAAAACATCTCTGATTGGCACTGAACTCTATTATTATAAAATCTCAATGTTTAAATGATATTTATGAAATTTTACCTTTGATATATCAAGTACTTTTCTGCATCTTTTTTGCTTGCACATTTAAATTTACGGCTATATTTGTTATTTTTTCTATCACTGAAAACAATGAAGCTGTCACACCAAAATCCGTCTTCCTGAGATATTGTCGGTTCATTGTAGCTTCAAATAGCAAAAAACGTGCAGAAAGTGGGTCAAAAAAATAAAAAATCTTGAGATGTATTTAATATATCAAGCTTAAATTTCACAAGTATCTTTCTAAATATCCATATTTTATGCCATGAAAATTTAGGGCAAATCAGAGATGGTCAAGCAGAAGTTGTAAAAATTTAATGATTTGAGATGGAAAGATTAGACATTCTGGGCTAAACAGCAGCAGCTCCAACTTTTAAAAGACGTTTTGTACCGAGAAATAGCAACTTTACAATAAGACATGCTTTATTTCATCAGGAAATTCTTTGAAATATACAATCCCTGATTGTAGGTTACTGTAAAGTCAAGCAGTAAAGTTTCAGTGGTAATGGCAGGCATAACTGGAAAAAAAAGAAAAATCATGACGTTTATCGATGATTGATTTCATTTTCTTTTGTTATGTTTCTTGATAAGATGTTAAATTGAATTAAAAATGGATCTTTCTCCTCGGTGCAGGGGATCTAGTCCAAAAATAATTTATTAATGCCTCAATAACATGTAACTCTCTGAAGCCCAACGAAATTCTTTGTTTTTTCGCTCCTGCCACATAATTCCTGCAATAATTACGTTGCTATACATCATTAAAAGAAGAAGAAATACATACTGGGTTTTACGTACTAGAGCTGAGGTGCCAAACATGCGGCCTGTGGACCAAAACCGGCCCGTCAGAGGGTCCAATCCGGCCCATGGAACGACTTTGTAAAGTGTAAAAATTACAAAGAAGACATTAACTGCAAATTGTAAATTTGTAAAACTATAAATTTAAAATAATTTCTTGACAGGTTGTTTTTATCATAAAGTAAAATGCTACATAGCTCATTGTTCTTTTGTGTCTCATTTTTGTAATATCTGTCTTGTTTTTGTTGTTTTCTGTCTTTTTTGGTCTGACTTTTGTCATTTGTCTCATGTTTGTGTCGTTTCGTTTCTTGTTTTTGTCATTTTGTGTTTCCTTTTTGTCTTGCTTGTGGTGTTTGTCTGTTTTTGTCATTTTATTCCTTTTTTGTCATTTTTTGACTCGTTTGTTTCCATTTTTTGTCGATTCATAACTTTTTTTTGTCTAATTTTTTGCTGTTTTTTGTTTTGTTTTGTGTTGTCTCATTTTTGTCATTTAGTCTTGTTTTTTATATTTTGTCTTGTTTTTGTTGTTTTTTTTCGTCTGACTTTTGTTGTTTTGATCATAAAGTAAAATACTATATTGTTCAGTTCCAGATAGCTGAGACTAAATGTTTTATTCCTTTGTAGAGATTCTGTGATCTGGAAGTTGTAATGTGTAAATGATGAACTGAGGCACAATATTGTTGAAATTGAACTTACTTTTCTTAAGAAACTTCAGGTTGTTCATGATGTTTTGTAAAAGGATAATTCCATAAATGTGAACATTTCCAGAATGCACTTGTGCTTTTACACCCCAGCTCTACACATTTGAACACAGTGGACTGACATCAGTGCAGAGAGCAAATATAATATATTGACATTACATTAAATGCTAGAACAGCACCTAATAATAGTTTAAGGAATGCTAACTCCATGATTGGTTGCAACACTGCTACAGTTTTGAGGGTTTTCGAGATAAAAACTGAGGGACTCATGAATCCATCCCTGAATTTCTCCTGCTTAAGCTCCGTGTGATGCTGAGCAGCTGATATAATCAACCTCTGTTTAGGATGGGAAAGAGGAAACCTGCCTTGGACTGTGCAGGAACAGGAGTTTTTGGGTGACGGCAGCGGCAGAGCAAAAGCAGCAGCGAGTCAAACTAATTCTGTTTTGCGTCCAGATGGATCAGCACAAAGCATTTTCGCGTGGTGGCAGGACTGCGGGTGTTGTCCGCTCCGGGATATCACGTCCAGATCCGCGGAATCAGCAAAATCAAAATGCACGAGGACTACAACATCGTCACGGTTGACAACGATGTGATGCTGATGCTGCTCAGTTCCCCCTTTAACTTCACCGACCACGTCCAGCCCGTCTGCACGCCCCAGAACGTGACCCACGAGTCCATCCTCAGCTTCAGCTCCTGCTTCATCACCGGATGGGGCAGCGCCTACTACCAAGGTCCGTCACCTGGACTCATTTAGAAGGCGCAGTGAGGAAGTTTTAGAATCGTGTTAATTCTTTGAAAAATAAAATCTCTTTTTAAGGCAGCCTGTTTGTAGGTGACCATAATTAGAAAGCCAAGAAGGAAAGTTTCAGTGGTGACAGCAGGCATTTCTTAAAGGAAAAAAGGAAAAAAACATCGATCAGGTGCCTTTTGTCAAGCTTTAAATAATTCTAAATTATTCATTTACCTTTTTTTTTATCAAGCAGTCTGGGGATAAGATGTTAAATTGAATTTAAAATGGATCTTACACCTCGGCACATCCAAAGATAAATTATTAATGAATCAATAACATTTAACTCTACAGCTCAAGGACTCACTGTGAGCCCATTTTTCACTGCAATAATGACAATGCCATACATCATTTAAAAAAAAAAGAAAACAAAGATAAATATAAGGCAAACTCTAATAAGGTAGTCTTTGTGTCATTTCTGACCTTCCCAGAAAATTTCATCCAAATCTGTGAGTCCATTTTTGAGTAATGTTGCTGACAGACAGACAAACAGACATACGCTAGTTGTAACATAACTCCGCTGTGTTCCTAGGCGGGATAAAAATTATGTTGTAAACATAAAAGTGTTAATCTTCAGTATTAATCTACAATGTAGGAAGTAATACAGAAAAAAGCATTGAATGAGAAGGTGAGTCCAAACGTTTGACTGGTTGTGTATGTTTGTAATGATAAAGTAAAAACATGATTTAAATGGGGGGTTTTTTGTTGTTGGAAATTTGTAGAAACAAAACAAACAGCAACAAAAGCTGAAAAACTGAAATGCAGCTGTGCAAAGCTGGTAAAAAGTCAGATTTGATGCTGCAGCTGCTGCCAAAGGGCTGAACTGAGGGTCTGATTACTTGTGTTCAGTTTTGGCCAGAGATTTTAGAAAAAAACAACTAGATTTGTCATTAATGCACCTTTCAAATAGAAAATAACACTCAATAAGACAACCCTAATGCAGCGTCTTCATTAAGCAGACTTGTTTATTCATGCATGTCACATATAT
The DNA here is from genome assembly GCF_022539595.1 of Amphiprion ocellaris. Classification (NCBI taxonomy): domain Eukaryota; kingdom Metazoa; phylum Chordata; class Actinopteri; family Pomacentridae; genus Amphiprion; species Amphiprion ocellaris. Next base: position 31,976,005 of record NC_072773.1, read on the forward strand.
AGTATGTGTTTTGCATTCTTACTTTAGAATAGTGAATGTCAACTAAGTTTATGCATTTAAAATTAAATAAAAATGAAAACCGTGTGGAAAAAAATGAAGGAACCTGAATCCTTTTTACATTCTTGCACCTGTTTAGACACCAGGCTCCAGCTACAGTGCATTAGTGAACACTTACATCTGCTTACAACAACAACAATAAAATGTAAAATAAACCATTTATGAAACACTTATATCCAGCTTTTGAAATGCTAAATAGAGAGACTTTCTTTTGCTCTTGTGTTTTTAAATGCTGCTCTCACATATAGTCGCTTCTCACTGTATAAACTATGAATGGATGTCTCATTTATCAGTCTGTTAAAGCACTTTACAGGTGTGGTGCTGTTGTGGTGTTTGTGCTGCAGGGAGGCTGATGAACAGATTGCAGGAAGCTCAGGTGGAGCTGATCAACAGCAGCACGTGTAACCAGAGCAGCTGGTACAACGGCATCATCACCGAGAACATGATGTGTGCCGGACTGGAGAGCGGAGACGCCGACTCCTGTCAGGTGGGGATTCCTGGTCATGTTTAAAGTCACCACAAGCCGCAGGTTTAATCTCAGTAACGTTTAGCTGCTGTCTGTGTCCGTTCAGGGCGACAGCGGGGGTCCCCTGCAGTGCTACAGCGACAGGGACGAGAGGTTTTATGTGGTCGGAGTGACGAGCTTCGGGGAGAAGTGTGGACTTCCTCACAGGCCTGGTGTTTATGCACGAACCAGCAGGTTTGCAGGTTGGATGAAGGCGAGTCAGGCAGCGTCAGAGTCTACAGCGCACAGATCGAACGCGAAACTCCTCTCGGCTCTGCTCAGCGCCGCTCTGATGCTGCTCTGAAACATCCAGACTGTTTTAAAATAAATCTCCAAATCCTTATTCCATCATTTTTGTTTCTTACCAGTCAGTGCAGTTACCCTGTTAGAGGTGTCAATGCTTTTTTAAAAAGGGTTTAAACACCCAAATTTCTCAATCAGCATCTTATTCTCCGTGATGCTCTCCAACATGAACACGGTTTTCTGCCAGAGTGGGAATAGTTTAATTTTTTTTCACAAGAGAGTTTCCTGCTTTTACAGGTGTCTGCACCCTGCCAGATCTAAAAGTTAGCGGTAATAAACAGGAAAAGGCTGGTCACATGATCTCGAGGGTTTCTCCAAATCTGATTTCATAGTATTTTAAGAAACTGTTGCTTTTGTTGAGGAAAGACACATTAAGCTAAATTCATTTTCAAACAAGAACTCAGAGTGCAGTACTTCAACAAGGCTGCTCAATCTTTGTATCATTTCCAACAGATGAAATCTTTAATAAAAAATGATCTTGCGCTGAGCACAAACGTGTGTTATGCATGTGTACATTATGTATGGATACCGAATCGCGTGACCTAAATATGTAGTGTTCATCCAAATCCGTTGGTCTGTTTTTGAGTAATGTTGCTAACAGACAGACAGACGAAACATATGCCGATCGTCAGCTTCCTGCTGATGGTCACATGATTGCGATCCTACTACAAATCCACCGTTGCGGACTTATCTGGAGGAAATCATACAAGGAATAATTGATCAAATTGTGGAGGTGATTCAGAGTTCCATCAATTCCCGCCACCTGCTACATATTTAGGTCACGTGATTCAGTATCTGTACATAACATAAACATGCACAACACACAATTGTGCTCAGCGCAAGATCATTTAATAAGTTAATGACTTAACTTATCTTGACTGAATGAGTTTTGCATAATTTTTTTTGCCATAGTTGCATCTTCTTTGCAGAGTGAAGCAGTGCATACTCTCTATTAAGCAGTTTAAAGAGGATACTAATAGATGTTTATATTATACAGACAATGGAAATCACAATTCTGTGAAAATATTCAAATAGTCAAACTAGATTTTTCAATGTGATGCAATATATTCTCACCGCCAACTTCATTATGTACTGTACTGTAGTACTGGACTGCAATACTGCAACTCTGTCATTAATTTAATTGCTTTTATGAAGCGTCTGCATTTTCTGTTTGTGCTGATGCCAAAAAGTTGGTCAGTCTAGTTTATGTTTATGGTTTAAATCACGTTTGTCAGATAGATTCCAGTTCATTCATGTCAACAATGATTCTTCTAAACACATTTTTTAGTTATGGAGTGCCACAAGGTTCTGTGCTGGGACCTTGTTACATGCTACACTTAGCCAGTATTATTGGACAACACTCCATAAATATGAACATTCACTGCTTTTCAGATGTTACTGCTTCATTTATCTATCAAATTTATCAGTGACTCAAACTTTAAACACATTTTAAAGACACAAAAGTCTGGATTGCTTTTAATTTTCATCTCTTAAATGTTACTGTGGATGGCGTCACTTCGGCCTAAAGCACTAGAGTTGAGTTATTTTAGACCAGGACATGCCCTTTAACTCAAACATAAAATGGGTCCCCACAGTTTGGTTAAAATCAGAAGCATTCTGTCTCAGAGTGATGCTGAAAAACTAGTCCATGCGTTTTTTTACTTCTTTCCTGGACTATTGTAATTACTTATTATTAGAATGTCCCAATAATTCTGAAAAACATCCAATTGACCCAAAATGCGGCAGCCAGAGTTCTGACAGCAACAGAGATTATATTTGTCCCATATTAGCTTTGCTTTGGATCATGAGCTGTATCACTCCCTCTCCATACTTTTTTCTTGCCATCATTCTCGTAGAGGTTGATCTTGGTTTCATCTGTCCAAAGAATGTTCTTCCAGAACTGTGCTGGCTTTTTTCTTAAATTTTTTTAGGAAAGTCCAGCCTTTCTGTTCTTGAGGCCTATGAGTGGCTTGGACCATGCAGTGAACCCTCTGGATTTACTCTCATGCAGTATTCTCTTTATGATAGACTTGGACGATGACACGCCTACCTCCTGGAGAGTGTCTTTAACTTGGTTGGCTGTTGTGAAGGGGTTTCTCTTCACCATGGAAATGGTTCTGTGATCGTCCACCACTGTTGTCTTCCGTGGACTTCCAGGTCTTTTCACCAGTGCTTTCTTTTTTTCTTTCTCAGGATGAACCAAACTGTAGATTTTGCCATTCCTAATATTGTAACAGTTTCGCGGATGGGTTTTTTCTGTTTTCTCAGCTTAAGGACGGCTTGTTTCACCTGCATGGAGAGCTCCTTTGACCGCATGTTGTCTTCACAGGAAAATCCTCCAAATGCAAGCACCACACCTCAAATCAACTCCAGGCCTTTTATATGTTTAATTGGTGATGACATAATGAAGGAATCGTCCACACCTGCCCATGAAATAACCTGTGAATCAACTGTCCAACTGCTTTTGGTCCCTTTTTAAAATAGGGTGGCACATGTTAAGGAGCTGAAAGTCCTGAAGCCTTCATCCAATTTGAATGTGGATACCCTCAAAAAAAAAACTTGTGTCAATGTCCAAATATATATGGACCCAACTGTATTTATATGTCACCATTGCATTCATTAGCTTTGTGTCTTCTCGTTGCTGTAGTTTGTGTTTTATCTCTAACTCTGGAGCTGCTGTTTCTGATCTGCAGTCACTGGCCTCAAGAACTTCCTCAGTGTTTATTGTTCTCTTATGCTTTGTTTGATTTCTCTTTGCTAACCTGTTCTCTCCCTTTTTCACCCTCACCCCAGCAGGTCAAGGTAGATCTGCCCTCCCTATGCCTGGTTCTGCCTGAGGTTTCTTCACGTTAAAGGTGAGTTTTTCTGCATTCAAAGAGGTTTGTTGAGTTTCTCTTAATGATAAAATAAAAGGTCTTTACTTTACTATGTAAAGTGCCTTGAGATAACTTAGTCAAGCCTGAAATTATCCATACCCCTAGCAAATTTTGACTTAAAGTTACTTTTATTCAACCAGCAAGTTTTTTTTTTTTTTTGATTGGAAATGACACAGGTGTTTCCCAAAAGATAAGATGATGTTCAAGAGGCATCATTGTGGAAAAAATTTCTAAGTTTTTATTTACATTTAAAAGTAACTTTAAGTTAAAATTTGCTGGGGTATGAATAATTTTGGAGTTGACTATATGTTGTGAATTGGCTCTATATAAATAAAATGGAATATAATTGAGTTGGATAGTGAGTGGCCTGCATTACTTTTAAACATGTTCCTATTATTTTGCCTCTTTAATGTATGTTAATAGGGGGGATAAAGTAGTAGCAAGCGATTCTGTCGGGTTGCATTAGATTTCACATGTGAATCGCAGTAAATAAGATCTAAAAATGCAAAAATTTAGGGTATTTCTAGATTGTTTTCCAGTTAATGAGTTACCTGTTGGTACTATTACAGAAATATGTTTCCCATTTCATTAGATGTAAATATTTAAATGGTTTCCAGACAGAAAGTAGATTAAAAAAAAAAAACTAGACTGTAGCAACATCACAGCTCCTTCTGATGTTACATGTCTTTATTTTCCAGATGAAGCAGAGACACTGACACCTGGTGGAAGGAAGAATCTGTGCTTTCTGTAACGCAGTAGCAGATTCCTGAAACGTTCAGAGAAAAATAAAGTAAAAACCTGCAAGAAACTCTGACAAAGCATTTTTTTATTTGACATGAAACACATCCAATGACAGTGTGACAGTATTTTTGTCAAGTAAGACGTTAGAAGTTATCGCACCATTGACTAGTTCAGAATGTCTTTGCTGCAGCTCGACGATGCATAGTGAACAGACAATTGTTGAGGTATACATTGTGGGCCCTTGAGATTTTCGATTTTGTGTGAAAAGATCCAAATTTCATTTACCTCACATGTACATTTTGTGCTTAGAATAACTCTGGAGGTTTGAAATGTACGCGCGCCGTTCCTCTCAACACAAATTCTCAGGTGGAAACGGTGGATATGTCAGGTTGCATTGTCCGTGTCGAGTTGCCTGTTGAGAGACTTTTTTTCAGAATGGACAGAGCAAAAACTTTAAAGATGGTGGCATGGAAAAAGAACGACCGATTTTCACACAAAAAGGGCATCCGGGAAGAAACCTTTTTGTTCATGACATTGGAGGATAGAAAAGAAAAAAAATCTGGCAACTTCCCTTATTGAATAGCACCAGTGTCTATTGAAAAGGCTTGAAGGCCAACATGAAATTATAAAACTTTATTAAAACTCATTGGAGTGAAACAGTAGCGACAAAGCAATTGTCACACAGGAGCTCTGAGGCTTCTCTTCGTTATTCATGAGTAACTTACTGGCTCGCACACGTGAGTGAAAAGTGGTTTATCGATGTCAAGCCGCTTCGGAGTCAAAGCGGCCGTTTTGCAGAAGTTGTGCAGCTCCAAATAAAGATTACATCAGGAAAAATATTGATGAAACCCCTACAAAATATATTAAATTCCAATTATGGATGGAGAGAGTAAAAATACAGTGGAGGCGACATTAAAAAAAAAAAAGAAATTTAAAAAAAATGGTTCAATATTTTGGGATAAATTTCTTACAAAAGACAAACCTTGTTGCACCATAAAAGCCAAGTATCACCATTAAACTGAGCACACACACACTCTCACTCACCGACACACACTCTCTCACACGTAAAATGATATTGGGAAAGTGCACATTGTTCCTGCCCAAATAATCGGAAACCTTTTTGTGTCTTTTGTGATGTGATACGATTAAATTAACAATGCAGAAAAATGCTGTCAAGTATGAAAGATCAGTCAAGTTTTTATCTACAGAATTGATTTCCATGTACACATGAACACCAGTAATACAGTATCTGACCTCTAAAATACAGTATACAGACATCTTTACCCTCATTTATTGTACTTTTTCTTTTTAAGGAAGATTTTTTTTAAAATCACAGGTTGCTTACGGATTGTTCCTAATTTATTTATTTTTTTCAGTGTTACAGACATTCAGAAAGAATTGGTTTAAATAATGGCGCTAATGTTCAAATCAGGAAGGCATGACCACAAACTTAAAAGAAAAAAAAAACAAGACACCCCCCTTCCTCTAAAAACATGTGATATGAGCGTGTTTTTAGTTAGAACCTGGCGTCTGATTTGGTGCAACTGTTTTTTTTGTTACAGAAAGTTCCACAGGTTTAGTAAGGCAAAGTTCTCTCCTCATTTTTTAGATACTCCAAAATCATAAATGTCACAACAGTAAAAGGCACTGACTTGCCTTCTGATGGTTTACATAATCGACTGCGGCATTAAGAGAAAGATGTTCTTCTGTTTCAGGTGGGAAAACTACACTGGGACTGAAAGCTAGCAGCTCACTTCAGACACTCAGGTAAAGCCTGGAAATTCAAGGTCCACTTGTTGCAGGACTTTAAACAGTATAACAACATTTTAATCACCAGGTCTGAGCACATGTAGGACTTTAGGAAAACTTTCTTTGTCAGCTGCTGTTTTCAGAGTTTCAGAGATATGTCAGGATTAAATCTGCCTGCTCTGCCGACACCAGTTTGTGGCTGTCATGGATTACGTTTGAGTCACATAGCTAAGATAAAAACACAGAAACGTGTAGAAGGTTGTTAAACACACACACTGCTATTCTGAAGAGAATCATCACCAACTGGATAAAAATATTGTCTGCTAGTCAATTATTATTTTAACCAGATTCCCAAAATGACAGCCAGAAACTCTATGTACAGTTGTGCTCATAAGTTTACATACTCTGGCAAAATTTGTGAAATATTGTCCTTTGTTTGATATAGAAAATACATTTGATCATGGAAAAACTTTTCTTTCATTCAGGGTTAGCGGTCAGACAAAGTTATTTATTGTCACACAATTGTTTTTGCTCTGATCATTTATGTTTTCATTAAAGAATGAAACATATTTTACTAATTCTGCCAGAGTATGTAAAACTATGAGCACCACTGTATATCCTATCTTAATTTGTAGATTTAATCTAAATGTAAAAATGATCAGAAATTAGTGGTGTAAAATAAATTCTCCTTTTCAATATTGTATGTTTTCAAGAAAAGGAGTGCCAGATGTCATTTTCAGCTAACTGTATGAGGATTTTCAACTCCAAACTGGGTTCAAAAAGTTTTCTGTGCAGCACATTAATAGAGTAAACCTACAGATAGCCAGTTGTTAATATTATTTAACAATCTTCAGTGTTTTATATGACACTGGGTATTTATTTATTCAAGAAATAGATGCATAGAAGCGCTGTGACTCTGTAAAAGTAACACACGGGAGGCACAAACTGGGGTTAAACATCCAGCAAAGGCAGTGAAAAACCAACCAATTGACTGCTTGGCTTGCTACAGTTTTTCCTTTTCAACCCGAATGCACACCCAAACACCAGGCGTAGCTTCAAACCTTGTTCTGAAAAATTGGTGCCTTTAAAAAAAAAAAAAAAAAAAGGTTATTAGCACTATCACGACCGTACGAACTATCTAACTGTCCTACTCACGCTGAAAATGAAGAATCTGTTTCATATTTGCTATCCGAGTTTGTACGTCTTTCTTTTCCCACACCAACAGGCGATTCAAGTGTATTTTTCGGACATTTTGTGGAGCACGTGAATGCCGATGCCACGTCTGCTGGCAAATACAGTATGCGATGAGAAGTGAAAGAAGCCACGGTGCATCTGGTAGGAAGGTAATATGTCAGGACTGCCGCTGTGGGCTGCACATGCTGGTGGCACTTTTTCCTTTTTTAAATCTTAATACTGATGTGGATTTGCTGTTGTGAAAGCAGCAGACATGGGGGGTGTCCCCTTGAGGCAGACGAGACAGAAAGTGAACTCAGGGGTGAAAGAGGACGTAAAGTGCAAAGGGGGGAAGTTCCAGTGCGCCATCCCGCCTTCAAGAATAGAGGGTGTAAAACGAAAACAACAAAAAAACAACAAGCACACAAAGATTTATGGTTCAGGATATAAACAAAGGAATGGAATGAGGGGAGGTTTATCTTTCTCCGATAAAAGGATGTAATTGAAAATTGTCTTAAAAAACATGAATTGGATCGATGAGGGAGGAGTGGGAGAGGATGAAGATCAGATTTCATCCAGCTGACAGATATGTCTACCATGAAGAGGAGAGAAATATCTTCGTCCACAGTAGAGATCTCTGGACTGCAGCGATCGAACAGGTGGAAGCAAAGAAGGAGCAGTTTCTGAGAGGGAAGCATGTTGTTGTCGTTGTTTCAGGGCTGTTCTCGCGTTCCCACACTGTTTGGTGTTTTGAACGTGTGTCTGAGCTTCAACGTCGGGCTCGCTACTGTTCACACCCCGAGTCCTTCTCCCTCACGTCTGTTCTCAGAGCCCGGCTCAGTTTCCTGCGTCGCTCGGTGAAGGGCGTTCACATGTTGTAGGCCACGTAGATGGGGTCCAGTTGGTCTGCCAGGAAGGAGTCTCGCAGATGCATCCTCTGCTTCTCTCCTCTGGAGTTGATGGGGATCACCCCGGGGTCCACGATGACCACCACCCCCACGATGAGGTGGTGCTCCTCCAGGACCACGTTGGTTACCAGGGGCACCAGGTCCAAGGCTTCCTGCTCCGAGCCGCTCAGCTCCGCCACCACCACCAGCAGGTTGGTCCATGTAAACACAGCACTGCGTAGCGAAGAATTTAGTTTTCTGTTATTGTTTAGCACCGTAATGAACAGATCTACGCTACACACATGACTGGTGCTGCTGGACGACATAATCAGAGTGAGGAAGCTCACCTCTCTGCGATGCTGCGGTGGGCTCGGGACACTGACGTCTCGATGTCGATGGGGTGATAACGCAAACCCCTCAGCTCCAACGTTTCATCAAGGGAGCCCACCACAAACAAGGCATCATGGCGATCTGTGGCAGAAAGAACAAAAGAACTTGAATATTTATAGCCGTCAGACTACTTTCAGATATTTTGCCATATCATTAATACTCTGGTATCTACAGTGTCTATATAATGTTGCCCTTTTATTTCTTTTCAGCATGAAATCATGGTGAAGAATTTACCCAAAAAGACTCTTTTGTTTCAAAGTGAAAACAGCTCAGTTCTCAGTTCTTTTGTCTTATCAGACCAAACAACCCTCTTCCATTTGACCTCCAGTCTCCCATATACCTTCTGGTGAATTCAATTCGAGATTTCATGAGCTTTTTTCATCAGTGTCTTTCTCTTTGTGACTCTTTCATAAAGCTTTGACTAGTGAAGAACAAGCAAAAGCTGCTGTATGAACAATCTCTACAATCTCAGCCACTGAAGCTTGTAACTCCTTCAGAGGAATCATAGGTGTCTTGGTGGCCTCCCTCACTAGTCTCGTCTACTTCTGCTATGTTATAAATGAGCACTCAAAACTCAGTGTATTAGGAGTTTAAATACAGGTTGAACGAAAGAATGATAATCAATGAGCAAAACTTATTTATGAATTTACTGGATTTTTGCAACCAACAAAGTAAGAGTGTTCCTTTGTTTCTCTGGTATTTATTTGTTACAAATTTTGTTTCTGTGTATCAAATTTTATTTTTGATACACAGAAATTTTAACACTCTGGTGACCTTTATTTTACCAGGTAAAAATGTTTGAGAACCAGTTCTCATTTGCAAACATGACCTGGCCAAGAGGCACTAGCAGGAACAAATACACATACTATAGACACAAATAGACATATAAACAGAACAAAGAACAAAAGTGAACAAGTAGGAAGCATGGGAGCATATATATGCGAGTGAAAAAATGTGCATGAAGTGTAGAAAGTGTGTGTGTATCTATAAGTATGTGTGTAAGTAAAGTCTGAAGTGATCAGCAGGAGCAACAGTCAACCACAATCTGTTGGAGTTTAAGCTTGAAGGAGGTGAGTGGAGGCAAAGTAGAAAGTTTGAGAGTGTTTTGTAAGGAGTTCCAGTCGTTAGCTGCTGCAAAGCGAAAGGAGTTACGGCCAAAAATAGTAGAAGTACTGGGCATGATGAGTTTGATGTTTTCACTAGACCTATATGGATTATGGGTGACGTGAAGAAGAGAGGACAGGTAGGGAGGTGTTTTGTTCAGAACTGACTTGTAAACAAAATGAAACCAGTGGTGACGCTGCCGGGTAAGAAGGGAGGACCACCTCACCAGTTTATAGAGATATTCAATGTTGCCATAATAAATTTATATATAGACAGTGGCAGAGGATTTAATCCATGTTCCACAGTCCTGTCAAAATCAAATTTACAAACAGAAAAGACAGAAAGCTTCTATCAAATGTCCTCTCACCTCCGCTTGCATCCAGCAGCTCAGTTCTCTTGATGAAGCCCAGGTAGCCCGTCCTGGCCCACAGAGTGTGGGGCTCCCCAAAGCTGAGTCTGGTGTTGAAATGATCCGCCTGCAGGCTCTCCTCTCCATAGATGGTGTAGTAGCCGCTGGCGCTGTGAGGGCTGTTCACCCAGATCTGCACAAAGACACAAAAATGTGAGCTACAAAAACTCTCTTTTGAGACTAACAGCGGAAACCTGACACTAAAAAGCAAACAAATATGTAAGTGTGCACTCTTAATTAACACAAAAATGAAAAAGATGATATCCCATGATCCTCTCTGCCCACTTACCTCCCCAAGATGTGAGTCTCCCAGCGGGCCTCTGGTTTCTGGGTTGACTATGATGACCCTCACTCCTGGTAGGATCTAAGAGGAGAGATTAGCTGTGAGGATAATGCAACCACTTCTATTTCCTCTCTGGTTCTGTGGTAACAGTGAGCTTCACACAAATGAGCTTCACTAGTCACTAACCAATACTTACAGTGCCCGACTCCATGAGAGGAAGACTCTGGGGCGCTCCTCGTTCCACTAACCTCACCCTGAGGGACACAGGAAAAGACGACCTGTCAATCAGCATGTTCCATCTGACCAACGCAGCACGTTTGTTTTCACCCATCAGGCCATGTGACCTCTGTACTGCTTTAGATGACTCTTACCTGTCATGACGGAGAGACTTCATGTCAACATAGACGGTGGAGGGATCTGGTCCAGCAGTGCCCTGGTGACGCAGAGAGAAAAACAACCACACTGAAACGCTGGACTGAACCTGAAAAACCTTCTGGCTCATATGAAAAATAATTCAGGAAGACGTAAAGGTCCCATTTTCTTACTTTTTCTGCAAATTAATGAAAGCTTGACATGCTCTCCTAGGATGTGTCTTTCATTTTTTCAGTTCAAAATTCTGCACAGATGGTTCATGACTGTATTACTCTGGTTTTAGCCCTGTTCTAAGCAGGCTTTTTCAGTGTTTGTAGCTTCAGCCCTTTCAGGAAGAAAACTCGCTGTCTGTGAAAAACAGTTGACCTCACCTTACATTTCTGAATTAGCAGAAACAGCTCCAAAAAGGAAATAAACCTGATGGACACCCAGCTGCTTATTCTGTCTGTGTGGAGGGAGGATTACGCAAAGTTTGACTGTTCTTTCCTCGGTTGGAACGTATCATCCATCCATCTATCCATCATCTATACATTGCTTTATCCTCATTAGCGCTGGAGTCAATCCCAGCTGACTCAGGGCAAAGGCAGGGGACACCCTGGTCAGGTCATCAGTTTATTACAGGGCAACACATACAAACAATCACTCTCGCATTCACAACCTATGGGCAATTTAGAGTCACCAATTAACCTCAGCATATTTTTGGACTGTGGGAGGAAGTCGGAGAACCTGGAGAAAACCCACGCATGCACAGGGAGAACATGCAAACTCCATGCAGAAAGATCCCAGGAAAGCCGGGACGCGAACCAGGGATCTTCTAGCTGCAAGACGAAAGTGCTAACCACCAAGCCACTGTGCAGCCCTAGAATGTATCAGTTCAGTTCAGTAAAATCTTCACTGGCTGGTACAACTGGGAGACTATCTAGTTGTGCTGTGACTTGAAGAATAGCAGAAGTAAACATCTTCATATCTTAACAGCTCTTTCTCTACACTTCCAAGTTTATAACAACAACAAAACACAAGAAAAATTATTTTCACCATATAGAACCTTTTAGGTTAGAATGGAAAAAACATTTCTTGTGAACAGGACAAAGTAAGTTGCTTAAATTGTAATAAAGTTCACTATTAAGACAGTTCCTCATGAGACCCACTTGCAGGCAGATGGCCAGGTTGACCCTGGAGCCGAAGGCGGTGCTGACGGCGCGTGACGACAAACCGAGGTCCTTGAAGAGTTTGGAGAAGGACTGTGTGAGAGAGAGGCGAGGACGCTCCTCTGCTATCACCACACAGCTCCGAACACACGACAGATTCAGACCCCGAGCCTGGAGACAAGTACAGCTAAAGGCTAGTCACTCTTGACATAAACATGGACTCAGTAAAAACAGAAGAAGCAGAGATATTAGGCCATAAAGTACCACATTTATGACTTCAAACCGATGTAAACTTATATAAACATATTCAATCCATTTACTAAGTACTCAAATCATCTGCCAAATGACCTTTCTTTGTAGCATAAATCTAAAATGCTCTGAATGTTTTTATTTTTCTTATAAACTAAGTAGTATTTTATGTCTTTTGTGGTTCCCAAAGTGAGGGTTGGGATCTCATAAGGGGTCATGATACACTGTGGTGGGGTCTTGATGATATCCAGAAATCAATAAACCAATTAATAAATACATATTGCGAATAAATGTGGAGGATGAGGTTTGAGTGGCTGGTTGAACCCAGAATGGACACACTGCCCACCCATCTCATTATGTGGAGGAAAAACCGCAACAAGTTTGCAGTCTGCTGCTGATTACACACATATATACAGACGTCATATGTGAGGCTTCTCCTCCTACCTACTGAGCAGTTCATCAGTACAACAGTTTGTACTCTGGCTTCACTTTGATTCATGTATTCTGCTACTAGTCTAGATGGTTCACTCTTATGTCTCCTCAGATCATGTCAATCCATAGTAAATTACTATAAATTAATCAGGTTGTTAGGGTGTTGTGTTGTTTTGTGTTGCGGTGCTCATGTTTGGATAGGCCTATTAGTGCATCTCTGCATGTTTTTATTCTTCAACCACCTCCAGTGACAGTGGGGATCACGAGTCTCTGGCACTGTTATTTTTGGGTGTCATAAGCTAAAAAGTTTGTGAACCAGTGCTTTAAAGAGTGTCAATTACATAAGAAATGCAAAATGTTTCATTCTGTTGAAAACCTGACAAGATTACTGAATAATTATAGCCTAACTTCACTGTTGTAATTGTACCTTTAACAACACAATCATTTTAAAACCATTAGACAGGTGTTTATTAGTCACCTTCGCAGCAGCAATGATTCTTGTGAGAAACTAATTCATCAGATGTGACTGACAGAGGAGTCATTTTTAAAGGGGAACCACATGTGGCATGTTGTGTGAGTGTGATTGTGACCTTCAGCATCTCGGTCTGGGTTCCCAGGCCTTTGGTGCAGAGCTCCATGACGGAGTACGAGCAGAAGGTGTCTCTGATCTTGTACTGACTGAGCGTGCTCAGCCACAGAGCCAGCGAACTCTCCAGCTCCAGGGGAGGAATAAGGATGGACTGGTGACCTGAGTAAACACTGGAAACAAACAAAACCGTACTATTTACAGGAGCCACATGCGATATGAAAAACAATATTCAATGTGTGTTTGAGTTACCTGGAGAGGCACCACAGGACGAAGCCCAGGCCACAGTAAGGGTCCAGGCAGATGGCTATTTGACGTGACGAGTAGAGTTCACACTGCAGCTTAATGGAGCGGCACAGAGTGCTGACTGCAGCATGAGACATCTGAAGAAAATGAAAAAAACTCTTAACCCTTCATCAGACAAGTGATCATATTTGGCATATTTGGTAACTTCCGCACACATTAAATATGGCATTCCCCCGCCTCTCAGTGAGGTCGAGGAGCATGTGGTTTTCACCCAGCCAATCAGAGAAGATCACTCTACGTTACAGCACACTTTATTGTGGTATTTGTTCAATCAGCAGAGGCCTGGAACGGATCAAACTTTCTCTTTTCTCTGAAGTTGGAAAAAGACTTCTGGTCCTCTTCCATATTTGCAGTCGTAATGTCATAACTAACCATGGATAAGTGACGAAACTCACACATTTTACAGTTGAGTAGTTGTGCTAAGTGATGACATATACATATCTTGGAATGTTTTTTTTTGTTTTTTTTTAAACCACTAACGGGCAAGGAACCATATATGGTAACTTCATTGACCTTGAATTCCAACATGAAATTTATAAAGTAAAAAAGTCTTCTGTCCTCCAAGTATTTCATGAGTGCCCTTTAAAGCATGATGCCCTTTTTTCTGACTAAAAGTGATTCAATAATCTTCAGTTCATTAGCACAACTTGTGAGTATTTACCTGAATGTCCTCACCAAACACGGTTTAGGATATAGAAATGCATTCCACTATTAGTCCTCTAACAAAAAAATCTATTACCGCAAAGAAAAATCTTAAAATCTGTGATTATGAAAATACGCTTTTTCATTTCGGAAGTTAAACTTAAGATGTCCTCCACTTTACTGACAGTCTATTTCCAGTGTGTGTGTGCTGGAAGCTTAAAATCACGTCCTGTTTGTGTAAGTTAAGATTGAGGTGTCACAAAATTCTGCTCGTCACATATTTCTTGACCCTCTGAACCCCAAACTCTTGTTGGCAGGATTCAAGACATGTTGCTTTATTTTTACATCAGCAAATGTACGCCATTTATCAAAGTAAGAAACTGTACATGAATAAATAAATAAGGAGACTCGACATATTTGCAACTTTCTTACGTTCTATGAACTAATTATGTGTGACTTTTGGTTCATCTGGAAAATCGTGATCAAAATCTCTTCATCGTACACATCTCATTCATAAACAAACTGTTCGGTGTAAACAGATTCCGTAAACAACAAAAAATTCAGTGCTCCTTGTCACAACGGAAAGCCACTAGTGACTCAGCTGTGACCAACAGTTGTGTGAATTCAACTTTCACTTTTTCTTTTTTTATGATTCATGTCATTAATATGTGTGTCATGCTGCACAGAAGACATCCGAGTTTTCTCTCCTGTTTCCACAGAGGTGCAGGACTTTATGTTGCAGTGACAAATGAGTTCACAGTGAGGGAAAATTGAACAAAACAGGGCAAAAAAAAAAAAAAAAACTCAGAAAGTGCATAGGGTTCCGAGGGTTAAACTGAAATAATGGTGAAACTTTTTACACTCAGCAGATGAACATAACTGCCTTCTAGGGCCAAACTCTGCACATCGTTCTCCACAGTGAAGGACAAATAATAAACTGAAGTCAGAATAAGAGGGTACTTTAATTTCCTCTAGCAGAAGATTTGACATTTTACATGAATCAAACCTGATCTGCTTCTTTTACAACATGCAAGATGTGTGGCAGTGCCGTACCTTGACTCCAGTCAACATGCCTGTGGTGGACACACTGAAGTCCAGGTAGGCCAGCATCTCAGCTGTAGGAGGTTTATAGATGTGTGGAGGCCGCTTTCTGGGGAGATCATCTGTGAGAGGAGTGAAGTGGGTTTTTGTTATTTCATTACAGGACAAAATAAATCACATACTTTCACTGTCTTACAGTTAGTGTTGCCGTTTGCTGTCAGGAATAAAGTGTAACCTGATAATTGTTCAGAGGTTTGTTGAATGGGAGGATGGACGCAAATGCACCGATAAAAGCTACAATTTTCTGTGTTTGTGTGCAACAGTCAGCAATTGCACTATTATTTTTTTATAAGTGACTAAATGTTTGCTGAACATACAGTGGTCCCTCTCCATATCATGGTTCACTTTTCATGTTTTCACTGTATCTGGGATTTTTAAATTATATTTTATATTGCAATGTATATAGGTATTCTTATATATTTATTATTTTAATTATTTTGGTGGTAAAATAAGTATTTTCTAGGCTAAAAAATTGAAAACAATATTAAAAAATATAAAAAATAATAATGAAAACATTAGTGACCATAGTATCAGTCTCCTCCGTCTCCCATGTACAGCAGCGTTCAGCATCTGACCTTTTCCATTCTCACTGTGCAGTACATTCATCTCATGGTCATTAGTACTGCACAGCTAATTCATCATCATCTTCATCATGTAAGTTGTAGTATATTCACTGGTGAGAACCTGTATAGAATTTTATATGTTGTTAAAATTGCGCAGGTTTAGGGGTGTACAAAGTGTTTAAGAGCATAGGAAGTGCTTATAAGAGTGTGGGGAGGGTTTATAAAGCCTTAAAATATATATAAATAACACTACTTTGCGTATTTTCGCCTATCGCGGAGGGGTCTGGAATATAATCCCCACAATAGATGAGGGGTTCACTGTATTTGGAATGAGACAGCAGCTTCGATTTGGATGCCTTAGGTTTCCCCAACAGGTTTGAGCTTGTCAAAGAGCAAACAGGACACCTTGTGGCCAAAAGTGGAACTTATTTTTGAGCTGAACATGTTTGCATCCAGAAATGTGTCATAAAGACAATAAAGCACACATTGCAATGCTTGAAAGAAACGGATTCAGTTGCTTCCCTTCACTCTCTAAACAGATCTCAACAAAATCCAGCACCTGTGTCAATGATGGTGGGCCACGTTTTGACGTTGACGCTGGCAGCAGCCTCCCTGGACCTGAGGATCCTCATCAGAGGCTGAGTGGTGAGGATGCAGGCTGCTTTGCTCACCTGTGACACACAACAAACAGATGTTTATTTGAGGACACAAACCACTGTTCTTTAACAGTACCATCTGGTAAACATCCTCCATATGGAGTGTTATTCAAACAAAAGGCATGTAATTATTGATACTTTATTGATCCTTGAGGTAAAGTTCGATTTTATTTGCTTTTCTCCAGGGAAATCAGTTATAGGGGTCAACAGCCGTAGTATTTCACTTCATTCAAGATGGGCTCTTCGTTATTTATAACAGATCGTTCAAAGCACTGAATAAAAAGTAAAAGGCTTTTATTTATTTGAAGGTTTATGATGCATAAATAAAGCTAGATAATGTTTGGTAATGAATTTTAGGGCTAACTGTGCCTTAGATGGATACCGCCAAATTAAATGGAATCTACAATATACACCAAAATATGCACACTTTAGGTGTACTGATCCTATAAAGTCCAAGATTAAATCAATGCAAACACCCGAATAGAGCACCACAAATTGTACATAACCCTCTAAACCCCAAAAGGAACATTCTGTTTAAAAATGGCAAATTTACATTTATCAGAGCTAGAAATCATAAAAACATAAAGAACCATGAGATCTTCAGCTCTCCAGCTATCTTTGAGAAGTTATCGTGTTAGAAAACATTACCAAATCTAAGTTTAAAATTTAGATTTTTCATTAAAATCATTTTATTCTGCATGTCTCATTTACAAATTTGGCAAAAATTTAATGTTTGTTGTTTGTTGTTCTAACCACGTCCTAAAAAGAACCAAAAAATCTGTGCAACTATTAAAGACATTGTCAGCTGCTAACAATCGTGACAAAAGTGTAGGTACTTTTCAGTTGAACTGCAGGCTGTGTTTAGACAGAGCAGATGGGAGAAAAGTATGGAAACAATTTAAAAATCTAAATAGTACAGTATAGTACCATTTTCCCCAGTATTGTTAACACTTAGGGTCATTTGTGCATGTTATATCCAGGTTAATTTTCCTTTTTTATACTAAATAATGTTAAAAAAAAGCAACTTTTTTATGATTTATGGCATTGTAATGGGATCATCGTACACAAAAGACATGTATGAGTTCTTGCAGCTTCTTGCCATGGTTGTGTTGTTTCCATAGAGCAACCCTATTCAATTAGCGGCCCGCAGGCCACATGCGGCCCGAAAGCAACCCTTGAGTGGCCCTAAAGCAACTGCCGAGTGATTGGGACTTGGGTCCGAGAAAAACAGAAAAACATCTTTCAGTAATACTGACAAGTTCTTACAAAAATTCCAACATTATTGCAAACATTGAATGCAACACTTACCATAACCTAGCAACTAACCCACAATGCATTGTGTTGAGGAGTCGCGTTTGAAAAGTTAACATTAGCAGTTCTATACAGGCGAAAATGGCAGCATGTCTTTTTCTATCCTGAAACGACAAATCGGCGAGGAAAACCGTCGGTTTAATCCTGCGTGGACTGACAAGTATTTATTTATTTACCACCAAGTCCGAACGCCAAACCAATGTGTTTACTCTGCAACGAGTGCGTTGCAGCGCTGAAAGATTATCATGTCTGAAGACACCACGTTGGAAAAACATGCCGCGTTTCGGACAAACTTTCCCGAGGGATGTCATGAGAGAGCGGCTATAATTCAGAGTTTGACTGCATCTTACAACCGGAGCTGTACTACAATGAAGCGGACCTGAACAGCTCAGGAAAGGACCACGAAAAAGAGGCCGTTCACAGACTCAGAAACTGTGAAGGACTGCATGTTGGCTGTCGTGGATGAAGTTTTAACGGACGATAAAGACAAGTGTGACATCTGCTATCAAACAGGTCTGACACGTCAAACATTCTCGCCACAGATGTCTTCGAGACATGGTAAGTGAAACAAAGCAGCGTGCTGTAGCAGACACTAAAGGTAGTTTTATGTATTTATGTGACTATTTTCTGGTCACTTATTAGAAGTTTAATATTTAAGAAAGACATTTTGTTTTGACAGTTATTTCACTTAGTTGCACTTTATTATGCACTTTGATGTCAGCTTTATTTCGTTTCAAAGGGACAGTAACTATCACTGTGCCTACTGTTTATTTTTTTGATTATATGCACTGAAGATGTGACTGTCTCAGATGAGACCAAATATGGACAGGGACAAACTCTGTTTTTTGTTATTTCAAAAGAAGAAAAATGTCTCAAGTTCTGAAAAGTTACTGTTAAGCAAGTTACTTTTTAATGCACTTTGAGATGTGACCAAAACAAAAGATGGTGTTTCTAATCTGCACTTAGTTTTTATGTTCATATGCACCTTAACCTGTGCTTATATTTACCTATCAAAAGGTGTTGAAGTTGTGTGTTTGAAATGTAAAATTTAAAGAAGCAGTATTTCAGTACAGGTTTAGTTTAAGTACTGCTCTTCTATTGTGTTTATGTCCTTTTGGATGTGGCAATACGTTTATAAACATCCAGTGTGTTTGTTATCTGATCCGTTTGTGTTTATTTTAAATGTTTAACTTTGCTCACTGTCTGCTAAAAACATCCTGCCCAGCT
The DNA here is from genome assembly GCF_022539595.1 of Amphiprion ocellaris. NCBI lineage: Eukaryota > Metazoa > Chordata > Actinopteri > Pomacentridae > Amphiprion > Amphiprion ocellaris. The sequence goes on from NC_072773.1 coordinate 31,995,075, forward strand.
CATGTTCTTAGTCTGAAAATCCGGCCCGAGTCAATTTTTAATTGAATAGCCCTGCCATAGAGGTTCAGGATTTTATATGGCAGTAAAAAATGAGTCAAAAAAACGCCCGGAAGCTGTTTTGGGTTCAGAGGGCTCAATAATTCAACAATAATTACTCTATTACGGTGTGGAACTGCTAGAATAAAAACACTTCCAAACAGAAAACATTACTGTCATGGTGGAATATACTCACATCGATGATCATGCGGACAGTGGGGAGGGTAGCAGCCAGGTTCTGTGGGTGTGGCGGCCTCACTGTCACAGGAATGACACCCGCATAGAGGCAGCCATAGAAGGCAGCTATCAGGTCAATACCTGCACAGGGAGGACACGGGTAGGAGGAGCTTTGTAAACTAAAATACTACAAACACACTCAATTTTAAAAGTGAGAAAAAAGCAAGACATCCACCTCTAATAATATGGGGTGTTTGTATCTGTGTGCTCACCTGGGGGATAAAGCAGCACCACGTTGTCTCCTGTGTTGAGGCCTCCTCTCTCCATTAAGGTCGCTGTGATTTTCTCTGCTCTCTTGTGTAGCTGAGCGCAGGTGGCTGTGCACACTGCTACCCCCTAGAGCAGAAACAGTGGAAGTACAGCTGAACTCACACCACAAAATGGACCACCATTACCAGTATTAACGTGGTACCATTATTAAGGTAAAAGAAAGAGTTATGCATTATTTGTGTCAGCGTGTCTTGATTCTAATTAATCCATGTGTCTTTGTGAGTCTGCGTTTGATTTACCTTTGCATTGAGCAGCACATACAGAACATGGTCGGGGTCGGTTTGGGCTCTAAACTGCAGAGCTTCGGACAAGAACTGGTGCTGAAAAGTCACAAAAGAGAATGTGTCACTACTTAAACATCAAAGGTGGAATTAATTACACAGTTTAATGTTTTGCTGCACAATTAAAAATTACTGTATGCAAATAATAGACAGATATAAACACTTCAAAGCTGGCTAGCAAACAGTCAGATATCAGCCAACCAACCGACTGCTAAAAATAGACACTTCTGTCAGTGACAGATCGGTTGATTTCAAACAGACCGATACAGAGAACAGGAAACATTTAAAGAGCGTCAAAGATATTCTGTGACGCTTTTGACACTCACAAGCACACAATATGAGCTCAGGAGTGTCCAGAGAATGTTTTTATGGCCAAGTGAAGGGTCATGCTGAGACCATCTGCACCTGGTAGGAGGCGAATTGGAGCCGCTGTCAAAAACTAACAAGCCATGTGTCATGGCGATTTTGAACAGCTTTGAAAAAGAAGTTTCTGCTGCACATTACTGCCTCAGAGTGCCATTTCCTAAATAAGTAGTTTCCAAGGTAACAAGTAAACAGTTTAAATGAATCACTGGGTTCTTGATCTGTGGTGTCAAAAAGCTGAGTGACCAGTCAGCACACTGGACAGAACAGGACAGGACGTGAAAACAAAGTTCCATTACAGGTAGAAGCCAAGTGAACATTAGGCAGAACGTTTAAAAAAAAATAAAAAATACACAAATAAAGTTAACGCCACCGTGGTCTTCAGACATACAAACATATTCAGCAGTGTCACGTTGCCGGGCGGATTAAAATCACTTGTCGGAGCCATCCTTTGTGCCACCCACTCTCAGTCAGACAACACGTTGTGCTCTGGTCAACAATGAATCAGGAATCGCATCATGCAGACCAGCTGCCCTGAACCACGCATCAAGCCATGCTACACGTGGGAGCGTCACAGCGAACACAGCGAGCAGAGGTGCACACGAAAACTCTCCTAATTAACTCTTTTTGTGTTTGTAACGAGCTATAATGCATCTCAGTTCATAAGCATGTGCTGTTCTGCAGTCACAGATACAAGGAGACTGATTATAATGCACTGATTTGTACTTGCACAAGAAACTTCCACTCACTTAGAGTAGATGAATGTCATTTAATTTACTGCTGACCTTTTGCCTTGGCAAAGCTAACAGGCTGCTGGCCAACTCCCATCTTAAAATGTGATGTGAGAGTCTATTAAATACGACACTTTAAATGTAGACGGGTCAATATATAATTGAGGGACTTTTGAAGTCCATGGGATATATCTTGAATACATTTTTATTAAAAGTACAAAAAACTCATGTTTTTATATTCATTATGATCATGTCTTTACAAATTCCAGAATTATTTATTATGGAAACAATCACTTATTAATAAAAAATGACTGGATATCCTTAAATCTCAACTAAATAACTGTCCAGATTTAATAACAACCACCTTCTAATTAGATAAACAATTATAAAATGAGCTTATTCAAAACTTGTTTTGATTGGGTTCTTTTTATCAAGTTGAGATAATCATGACAGATATTTTTTTGGCAATATATCAAATTTTACATGGAAAATAACAAATTGTATCTGTGTCTGAGAAATCACTTTCAACTAAGTTCCCCATTACAAAAACACCTCTCAAGGAAGTGTGTTAATTCCAGATCACATGACCTGCTCCACATGATGTCATTTCCTCCTGAAGAAAAGACTGGCCAGACTCCAAGGCTTTCTGAGTTATTTAATATAAAGTAGTGTGTGAGTCAAGTGTGGATTTATGGCATGTCAACAGGTTTACTACAGTATCTTTAGAAATAACTTTCAATTTGAAATTTTACTCAAATCTATATATAATATTTAGAAGAATCTTTCTGTAAAAATGCCATGTGGTGTTTGGTTATAGGCAGCCATGTGGCTTTTAGGCCTGAAAACAGCAAAAATGTCAATTATGATACCTGTCAATTATAATACAAAAAGTCCCGCAATTATATATTGACCCAAAACTTCATTTCTAATTTATTCCAGTGTTTTAGTTTAAGTGTGTGGACCCCTGCTGGCTAAGGAGGCGGCCTGGACAGTCACGTTGTTGGGCCAAGCTGTTCGCTGGTGGCCGTCAGACGCTCACGGCTGCGAAAGCACACGTGACTGACAGAAGCAGCATAAGCAAGGACGGGTGGGGGCCAGACTAGAGCCTTACCATCATGGTGGGCCACATACAGAGCTAAAGCCCAACCCAAGCAAAGTAAAGGCAGAACAAGAGGTTTAGGAGAAAACATCAGCATCCATTTTCCCTGACAGATACAGGGTTATCTTCATCAACAAAAACACATTCAGAGCATTCACAGTTTATCTTTTAGTTTCACTTGATCTGCTGTGTATCTGATATGATGTACTGACTTGAAACTTATGATTTTCTCTGAATGAATGAATGTTCTAATTACTGTCTCAATAAAGTGACTTGTTGTTTTCTTCATAAAATGTAAACGATAGTTTCAAATAACGGTAAATAAAGGCCATTTGTCAAAATAATTAATGATAAGTATTTGTCATGTTTGTTAACCCAACCAAACTGAAGCTTGAAATTATTATATATATATATATTTGAATTCACAATTCCCCATGTTTCATTTAAAAATTTGCCCCAAAAAATCTGAGCTTCACTGTACAACCAGGAATCCATTAGATTCTCAACTGTGACAAAAGGCCACATGACAAAAATTCAGAAACATTTTGGCTGAACTGCAGAATGTGTTTACACAGAGCAGAAAGGACATTTATGCAAATATGGAAGGAAATTAAAACGTGACTAGTAAAATATCTATAGTATGTAGAGTCACCATTTTTTCAAGTATTGGTACCACCCTTGGGTCAGGTCTATTTTTTCCTGTGAAATAGTTAATCAAGGAAATTAAACTTTTTTTTCTTTTCTTAAGATTTAGAAATTGTGTCATACTGCATTGAAGACATTTTTGAGTTCTGTCTAGCTCTGGTTGTGCTGTTTCAACAGAGGTTCCAGAGTTTTATATTGCAGTAAAAAATGAGCACACAGTGAGTAAAAATGTGACAGGAGCAAAAAATTTAAGAGTTTAAGAGGGTCGAGGTTGAGACTGCTAAGAATAACAACAGTATAAAGACTAAAACTATATTTTTTCTGACTGTCTAGGTGTTAATGATGTCTCATCACAGACATAGATTGTGTTAAAGATTAACAATTGAAAGCCTTAAAAATAAAACAATTTAAATAGCCCCTCATAGAGAATGGTCCATTTTCCCGACATCATGCTGAAAGATGCTATATCCATTATTAAGAGTCAGACAATAGCTAAGTTTGGTCAAAGTATGTTTGGGTCTGTGTGGCAGTACCTTGCGAATGAGATCCTGGTCTTCCACCACACCCAGCTCTCTGCCGGTTGCCTGGGCAATCCGTTTTCCTGCCACCAGGTTGCCGACCAGCATCGAAGCTGGACCAACGTCCACTGAGCAGATAAGAATGACAGTCATGTTTACAGTGACAGATGATTTTATATAGTATAAAGGTCTGAACAGACGCTGTCTAAGACGACCTACCTGGCTGCTTCTGCCGGGGCTTGGGCATGTTTGTAACACAGGTGTGAGGGCACATGAGGATGTTGCAGGGATGCAGGTTTCCCTCCAGAAAGTTCTGCTTGGTTTCACAGATGTGGATTCCTCCGAGTGGCGTCTTTGGGAGGGTGTTGGCTGGGACGAGTGCGAGGCAGTACAGGCCGACCTGGTGGATGCTGTCGATGGCCTGCAGAGGAAAAACAGAATGAGCACAGTACATCATACTCCCTCATAAATAAAGGCTGTGTGTATGTACATAAGTTTGTGAACCTCCATGAAGACATTTTAATGTCATCCATCCTGATTCTGACATCCATGGAGCACTTTCAAACACAACTAAAGACATAAAAAGGAGAAGTATGATTTACCTGCAGTACTCGACTCATCCACTGGAAGCTGTCTTCTTCACTGGCGTCAGGCCTTTGCTCTGCCACAATCACTATCCTCTCATCATAAAACACTGTCACCGAGAACACAGCAATCCTGCATAGATGACAACAGGAGAGTGAACACAAACACACTCCAGACACAAAAGGAATTTTTTAAATTACAGGTGACGTACTGGAACAAGTTTTCGTAGTTACCAATAAAATATTTCTACTGGAATGGGTACATTTATTGTTGGAATTTTCCTTCTCAGTGTGCATCTCTGTACTCTTATGAGGGGACATTGTGAACACACAGAGCAGTGAATCTTCACACTGTCTCACAGGGACCAGACAGTATCTCACCTCCCTCTGTAAACTGTTTTGACAGGCTCCACTGCCAGTGCGGTGGCCACCAGGTCGTCAGCATTATGGCGTCGGCTGCTAACCATCAGGAGCCCCTCGATCTTCCCCACAACAAACACCAGACTCCCCTGTACAGAAAAGACATTTAATTCAGCAAACAAATGCAAGTAGAACCACTTCTGTTTGACAAATACTGTACAGTGGAAACATGTTAGATTTAGAGTCTTGAACTAATCATGTTTGAGTTTCAGTTTTGTCAGAAAAAGCTACCAAATCTATGCTAAAAATGTAGATATTGTTAATTTAAAACTACTTTATCTTGCATGTCACATTAATAATTACCTAAAATAGAACATTTGCAAAGAACAAATTCTGTGAAAAACAATAAACTCTCCTTGGTCAACCAACTGTCACATCGGGAATTTCAGACTTTTCAGCTGAACTGTGCTGCAAGCTGTGCTTACACAAAGCACATAAGCTATATATGGTAAAATGTCTTTAATATTTAGAGGCTGCATTTTTTTCTTCCAGGTTCTTTTATTTTTGTAAAATAATCCAAAAAGACGCCTTGACTTATTATAATGCACAAAAGCCATTTTGGAGTTCTCTTTATGTTTAGCCGTGCTTGTGCTGTTTCTGTGAAGGTGCAGGACTTTATATTGTAGTGAAAAATGAGCCAACACAGAAAAAAGTAAAAACGCGTCAGGAGCAAAAAACACCCAAAAACTGTCCGGTGTTCAGACAATTAAACATCAAATACTGATTTGAGGTTTCTCTGTTTACTGCACTTTGCAAACCTGACTTTACTTCTAGTACCTCAGCCATTCAGGCAGCATTCTAACTAGTGTTACTGTGACTGTGTCCCTTACCGGTCCCACAAATCCGAGCAAACCGGTCCGACTGAAAGGAATTTCTCCAATGGGAGCTCCAGCTTGGTTCACAGGTATAACCTACAAATAAGCAGAGAGATCAGAGAGATTGGATTCAAATACATGCAGTAGAGTAAAATTCACTCTGACACTGGATTCCAAAGATCTGCCAAAACAACTGCTATCTACAAGAAACAAAAAAAGCATTGTTAGGAGATTACATTTACATGAATGAGCGAATACAATGCAATTATGTGGCTCCATCTAGTGGATTCCCACCCACCCATCTGTAAATTCCTCTCATGTTATGCAAGGTTGAGGAAAGCTAGAGCCGATCCAGGCACACATCAACAACATACAGAGGTGGCATGTAATGTGCAAATTGGTGCTAATTGTATGTGTTGTTTCATACCAATAATTTGACCACATTATGTGTTAGACTCTGCTCAACTGTTTTAGAAGAAAATACTGAGGCAAAGCTGTGATTAGCACACCAGCAACACCAAACATGGGTGTCTGACAGACCTCAAACGTGTTTTTGGTGACCCCCGGCAGGCCGTAGTACATTGTTCCTCCAGCTCGGGAGTTGATCACAATCTCTCCAATCTCATCGGTCTTGCACAGCTGAGGAGGCCCGTCTGGTTTCACGATGCACATCAACGCTGAAACACACCAACAGGTCACCACATTAACAACACGCGCATTTAAGTTTCTGAATTCTGATAAGGATGATGAAGAAAGAATGGATGGTAAAATGAGGCAGCTGCTGCAGTACGACACTGCCAGTTAAAACAAACTACGGTAGCTAACCTCCAGGCATGATGTGGCCCACATCCTGCACAGTGAGAGCAGAGTTCTTGTCTTCTGTGTTCACCCTGATCACCCCATGACTGAGACCGCCCATGGACAGGATGGCCCTGGCTGGTAGTGGAGCTCCTCGTGCTCCAGGTCTGCAGAGAAGGTAAAAATTATGAAAGTCTAGTTATTATGTATTCTAGATCGTACACTGTATTATTTATGAGCCATACTACACACCTTTAATGTACATTTTATATTTAAAATGTTGGATTTATTGTGTTATAAATTAAGTGTGCCTGGGTTTTTGTTAGATTTAATGTAATTTTATTCCTGTTCCTACAGAGAAACTTTTACCTAAAGTGAAAACAGAAGTGATACTGTGAGAAGGTAACATACTGTTGTGGTCTGCTGATGCACAAAATAAAGTCTCAGCATGTCAGTGCAGCGGTTTCAACTTTTTTCAAGGAGTGTCTTCAAACTGAGCATGACAGAAAATGATTGGTGGCTTTCGGGAAACTGCACCTTATTTAACATAATGCTTGCAACACTGATTTACCCTCTAAGGAGTGAAAATGTTTTAGGTTAATCTTTTATCTGTGTACTGTTGAGCAAGAGCAGAAGTCATGCCAACTGGTGTCAAAACCATAAGTCTATATGTTTATCTTTCTGTTACATTCATTTGGTCTGCCTGACAATCTTCCTTTTCTAGTTGGGTAATCGTTACTGCAAGAAACGCTAATTTTAAAGATTATGTGTTGGGCATTTTAAGCCTTTATTTGTCAGTTGATAGGAAAAGTGGACAATAAAGTAGCGCAGCAGCAAGGAATCAGACCTGGAAGGGCATATGCACCTACAGTACTGAGTACACATATTAACCACTTGGCTATTGGGTCACCATAGAAACACAGAATTCAAGGGTTATTACAGGGGGTATCACCTGCAAATTACACGTGTTTTGAAATATGAAAGTGTCTCTTTCCAGGACATGTGAGAATGTAACTGTGGTACCTGCGAATGGCCACAGTCAGAGCCTCAGGAGAGGTGGCACAAGGACAAATGACCTCAGGCTTCAGACCATGAGACTGGAACACATTCAGGAAGGCGTCACACGACGACACGGACCCTGACAACAAACAATGGATGAAAACATTAACAAAACATTACAGAAATACTGTAGTTGAAACACACAACTGAAGATTCTTTAATGACCGTATAGTGTTTGTGGAGGGGAATGAGTGACTCACATGGGTTGGCTCCATCAGCCACTATTAGCATACGGATAGAGGACAAGTTGGTGTCCTTCTGGTCCTTGTGGGCCATCATGGCCCAGTGGAGGTCACGGCACTTCACCAAGGCCACACGTGCTACAAGAGGGTAAGAGGAACATGTTATATATAGCACAGTCACGTATCGTTTGTTTCATCCCTTGAGCATATGTTTTAGTTTGCTATAGTGACCTTGTGTTAAGACATTTTGTAATATTATTCAACTTGTTAGAGGCCACAATCATTTTTACTTGATCTGTATTCAGTATATATAGATAAACTTAAATTGAGCAAACAAATTGAAAACTATACAACTATGGAATGTGAAAGTAAGATTGGACATTTGGCTGCACCTTTGTGAATGTGGACCCTCTGCACCCAGGACATGGGACAGGCTTTCATGACAGCATATGGCACGGTAATGGTGTGAATTCTGTTCATGACACTCTGCAAGGGAAAAAATACACATTGTCAATGTCACACTGTGCGTCACAGCAAAGTCCTGAAGGGCACAGAGTTTCATCTGTTCTCACCGTCAAGACGCCGTGCCACAAGCCCATATCCTTCTTGCAGTCCAACACATTGACTAGAGTTTCACCTAAGACGGAAAACACATAAGATGTTTAAATTATGATCTTTGGCAAATCCTCTCTAAGTTTGTGATGCAGTATGTTTGTGATTGTTTTTCTCTTGTAGCAGAGCTCAAGAGCAATTACAGTTAAATTTGTAAATTTAGTTTTTAATGCTTCAGCATCTCATTCTGACACAAAAAGTAAGAGCAGAAGAAGTAAGTGATGAATATGCTGCATAAAGGGCTGAGCTCTGACCTTCACAGTAGTTACAGGCTTGCGTCAGGGCTTGACAGTGGGTCAGCATGGAGATCTTGGACACAGCGACTCCCATCACTGTTCCCTCCTTACTCGCTTTGTACTTTAGTGGGAAAGAACAGAGCACAGAATTTAGAAACAAAACCAAAACAATGATCATTAATATATTTCAGACAGAAATACACAGCACATGGCTAAAAGAGGCATTTCAAACATTTTCCTAAAACAAAGAAAGGCATAAAAATAAGACCTGTAATATTTCATAATTCAAAATAACAGGATACAAACAGCAATAAATCTTTGAATAGCCTAACAGTTAAAAAAATTAAAATACATGCATAATAAAAACCATTGAAGTTGGACTATGAAGAGGTTTTACACTGACCATTAGATAGAATTCCTCAGATTTGTGGCAGCAATGGAGAAAGCTAAGTGCTACAGCTATTTATATATTATCAGTAAAAATCAATTAAAATTCATCTGACAACCAAATCAGAAATGCATTAATCTATGAACCTCGATGTAGGCGGTGTCTGTGTTGGCAGTGGGGATGTGAGGCTGCCAGTCTTTGGATGGTTTGGTCAGGTACTTGGTATCTGTCACTACCCATCTCATCCTTGGCCATCCTGGAGAACAAAAAGCACAATTTAGCTGACAGCAAGAATAAAGGAAGCGTGTTTGACTGGACTAATTAAAAGGTGTACTAAATCGACAGTTTTCACATTACAACCTCCAGGTTTAAAGGCCAAAGCTGAACAGTCAATACTAGACCAGCAGAGTGACTATGAGGCTCCTCATCCACCTCTAAACATCGTATTCCATATTTCTTTTAATGAGCCCGTCTAACGGCCACCTAAGAGACTCAGACAGGCACCGTTTAATCTTGCCTACCTTTGAACTGGATGATCTCTCCATTTGGTGTCTTGGGCAGCCCTTTGAGACACACCTCACTGGTCAGCGCCAAACTCACACCACAGCTGCCCAATAGGAAGCCAAGCTGCTGGCTGCCTGCATCCTAATGAAGAGACACAAGGGTCAGGAGAGCAACAGGGAGAGGCTTGTGTACAAAACTGTGACAATTAAAAAACATACATACACTCTATCAATAGCTATCAATAAATCGATCATCATGTAAACCAGGGGTGTTAAACATGCAGCCCGTAAATGACTTTGTAAAGTGTAAAACTTACAGAGAAGACATTAACTGCAAATTGTATATTTGTAAAACTATAAATTTAAAATAATTTCTAGACCATGACAAGTTGTTTTGATCATAAAGTAAAATACTATATTGTTCTTTTGTTATTTTGAGTCTCGTTTTTGTAAGATTTTGTCTTGTTTTTGTCTTGTGTTTGTCTGACTTTTGTCATTTGTCTCATGTTTTTGTCCTTTTGTTTCTTGTTTTTGTTGTTTTGTGTTTCCTTTTTGTCTCGCTTGTGTTTTTTGTCTTATTTTTGTCATTTTGCGTTTCGCTTTATTCATTGATTTGTGCATCATTTTTGTCGTTTTCAGATTTTTTTTGTCTCACTTGTGCTGTTTGTCTACTTTTGTCGCACTTTTTGTCATTTTGTGTTTCATTTTTGTAATATTTTGTCTTCTTTTTGTTTTTTGTCTTTTGTCCTTTTGATCATAAAGTAAAATACTGTATCATTCAGTTCCAGACATCTGTGACTAAATGTTTTGTTCCTTTGTAGACACTCTGTGATCTGTAAGTTGTAATGTGTAAATGATGAACTGAGGTATAATGTTGTTGAAACTGAAGTTATTTTCCAGAAGAAATTTCAGGTAGTTCATAATGTTTTGTAAAAAGTTACTTCCTTAAATGTGAACATTTTCAGAATGTGTGCTTTTGCACTGAAACAAAGGGAAAAAAATGTACTTATAGGTTATTATGCTGTGATTTTACTGGTAGGGCCCATTTGGGATCAAATTGGGTTGAATGTGGCCCCTGAACTAGAATGAGCCTAACACCCCTGATGTAAACAAATTTGTTTCAACGGCCATGGGAGCAATAAGCCATTAAGCTCTAAATGTCATATACGCAGTGAAAAATATAATTCAATTCAATTCAATTTTATTTATATAGCGCCAACTACAAGTCAAATTGTCTCAAGATGCTTTACAGAACCCATATGCCTGAACCCCAGAGCAAGCCCCAAACAGTGACATGCTTGGAACTGAGTGTTTTTTATGGAATGATTAATAAAACAGTTGCTCAACTATATATAAAAAAAGCTTCTAAAAAGCATGTGTAGGTTTGTTTGCATAATTATACTCAATCTGATCTTTCATTTTACCACAAACGGGCATCGTTACCTGTCGTGACAGCGGCACCTCAATGGGCACAGGGATGACCTCAGCTAACAGACAGCCATAAAAAGCCACCCAGAACATGCCTGGGTCACTGTTTGGATACACCAATGCCACCTGAGAAGCACAGAAATGTATTTTAATGTCAGGTTCCTTTACATTTTACATACCAAGACACGACTGGCTGACAAACTCTTACCCGATCTCCAGGTTGTAGGACAGGGTCAGTCTTAGTGCCCAGTTTATTCAGCAGCGTATAGGCAAGCTTCAGACTGCGACTCCATAGTTTGCCTGTTGGGGGAAAAAAAAGTCAACAATTTCTTTCCAAATGTCCTGGTACAATGTATTGTTATTGTATAACCGTTCCAGGATTGTTCAACTGTACAACCCACTGAAGCTCCATACTTTACTGTAGGTGTTACTCTGCTCAGGTCAACAAGTATTTATGCATTTGATTCAGCTCATAGACAAGAAATACATCTCATATAATAATACTGAATACCCATTTCTGGGCTTCAGAAACTAAAAAAGTTTACTTGTTTAACTTGCTGAACCTCAAGCAGTTTCTGTGTGTTTTTTTCCGCTCCTGTCACATTTTCATTTGTCACAAAGCAGCTCTCAGTGCAGTTGGGGTTAGAGTGCAGGGCCACCCTTGGAGCAGTCTGGGTTCAGGGCTTTGCTCAAGGGCACAAGAGTGACAGCTTGGCAACACTGGGGCTTGAACTCGCAACTTTTTGATCAGTAACTCAAAGCCTCAACTACCAGACCACCACTCATTCTCTTTACTCCCCGTGGGCTCATTTTTCACTGCAGTATGAAGTCCTGTACCTCTGTGGGAACAGACATAAAAATGGCTAGAAGTATACAGAACTTAAAAATGTCTTCTGTGCCGTCTGATGGACATAGTGTCATAAACCCTGAAAAAATAAAAAAGCTTGAATTTAATTGATTTGTTTTACCAAAATTTAACTGACCTGAAATCAACATGTGCAACATTTTTTCCAGTTGCCCATAGGTGTTACCAATACTGCAAAAAAAAAATAATTTCTTAAATGGTGACTCATACTTGTCTTCTATCTGCTCTGTTCCAGTACAGCCTTTAGTTCAGCCAAAAACAGCTGAGTCACTAATGGCTTCATGGTTGCACTGAGGAGCTTTTTTGCTTTTTACAGTATCTGCTTAAAGGGAATGGCTTACTTCTGGTAAATGATTAAATGAAACATGTAGAAAAAATGGGATTTTGATGAAATACTGCAATTTGAAGCTTAGGTTTATCTATCTGTCAAAGATTATTAGTTCAAGGACCATCTGTACGTTGAAAATCCCACGATTCTCTCTGTTTTTAAAGATTGTGGTTCTGATAAATGATGCAATTTTGGTGATTTCTGTAAAGATAACATGCCTTTCAAACCTGCCGGCAGGTTAACATCTACACAAACATTCTTATGAGTCTCCGTATTGCTCACCGTATGTGAGTGTGTAGAGAGGTTTGCCAGTGATGTCCAGAGCAGTGAGGGCAGGACTCTTGGCCTGGGTGGCCCCCCAGCGGGCGAGGGCAGCTTGCAGGGCAGGAGGCCAGTTACTGACCACTCCGAGGGGCTCCCCCTTCACCGGGATGATTTGCCGTCCCTCAGGCTTCGGTGTGTTGGGGTCTGGCTGGGGAACTGGACATGAAAAGAGGCACAGATGAGTAGGGTCAATATAGAATTGCAGGACTTTTTGTAACATAGTTGACAGGTATCATAGTTGACATTTTTGCTATTTTTTAGGCGTAAAATCAACATGGCCGCCTATAACCAAACACCACATGGCATTTTTACAGAAAGATTCTTCTAAATATTATATATACAGTTAAGTAAAATTGAAATTGAAAGTTATTTGTAAAGATATTGTAGTAAATCTATTGACATGCCATAAATCCACATTTAACTCACACACTACTTTATATTAAATAACTCAGAAAGCCTTGGAGTCTTGCCAGCCTTTTCTTCAGGAGGAAATGACATCATGTGGAGCAGGTCATGTGATCTGGAATTAACACACTTCCTTGAGAGCTGTTTTTGTAATGGGGAACTTAGTGGAAAGTGATTTCTCAGATACAGACAAAATTTGCTATTTTCCATATAAAAATTGATATATTACCAAAAAATACATTTCTGTCATGATTATATCAACTTAATAAAAAGAACACAATCAAAACAATTTTTGAATAAGCTTATTTTATTATTGTTCAGTTAATTAGAAGGTGGTTGTTATTAAATTGGGATGGTTATTTAGTTGACATTTTAGTGATATCCAGTCATTTTTTTATTAATAAGTGATTGTCTCCATAATAAATAATTATGGAATTTGTAAAGACATGATCATTATGAACATAAAAAACACTAGTATTTATACTTTTAATAAAAACGTATGCAAGATATATCCCGTGGACTTCAAAGGTCCCTCAATTATATATTGACCCAATAGATGGTGGGAATATGTTATGAATACGGATGTAAACCTGCAATAACAGTGTCAGCGACATAATTCACATATTACAAGTATTTAAAAGAACTGAATGCACCAAGAGGATATCCAGGCGACATTATAGGGATTTGTGAAAGTCAAGCATTATAAATATGCTTTGTGAGTAGATAAACATTATGTGTCTCACCTTCTACAATTTCCTCAGAGTCATCCAGGAAGAATTCGCTGAGTGGTGGCCTTTTGGGCCGTTTGAGTGTGTTCAACAGCTGCTGGATCTTCGTGGACACCCTGCTGTTGACAGGCACGCCTGGACAAACACCAAGAACAGCCACCTTTTACAAACATATGCAAACAAACCAAACACGCGCACACCCACACATGCAATTCTATTCTAACACAAATCTCTACTTCATCACACGCTCTCACACAGGCCTACGCACTAGCACAGTCAGGATCAGAGTCAGCAGCAGGAAGGATTCGAAAGGGAAATTTGTAATTGAAGAGACACAGATTGGACAATTTTTAGGAAAATCAATTAAAGGAAGTTTTCTACTTCTAAACCTATGACACGAGACAAACATGAAGACAGGTAGACACCAGGCTGGAAAGCAAGCTGATTGGGCTGCTGAAGCAACCCTCCCCTTCCCCAGGTTTGATGTATATTACCTTTTCTTTTTCCTTTTTTTAAATGAAAGGCAAGACAGGGACAGGATTAATGGACCCAAAAGAAAGAACACAAAATATCTGTCATTAGCAGCATTCACCACAGTGAGATGAGGATGATGTTGAAGGTGATTTAGGATGAACATGGGTAGATCGCTTATTGATTTGAAGACATTCCATCAGCTATGTCACTGCAACGCTGGGAATCAGATGAAATATTTCACTCAATTGGCATGATTAGAACATGTGAAGGGTTGAGCCTCCCAATCTGAAGAAAGAACCAGATGATAGTATCCCAAGTACCACACATTTGAGGAATAGGTTATTTAGATTCTTCTTCCCACTTCAACAGAACTTTACACACTCACATACATTTATAGCATCAACACACAGATGTATAAATCCTGGGTTTTGTGAGTGTACCGTCAGCAGTATCCAGCATGCTGGAGCGGCTCTGTCCTCGGCTCATGCCTCTGACTGCTGGAGGAAGGTCCACCCTGGATCCTCTCTCCTGTGGAGTGGAGGATGTCACATCTGGGGGGACACTGTTTTCTGTAGGAGGAGACAAAATGACAATCATAAAGGACAAAAATACTAGAATATATTGACAAACACAGGAGCTCCCTTGCAGTTAGGTTTACCTATGCGTGTGTGCGCCAGTACGTCGGCTAACACGGAGGCAGCAGGCTGCAGTTGGGGCTGTGGCTGGGTCTTGGGCTCTCCATGGGAGAGTGTGGAGGAAGCAGATGAGGACGTGGAAGAGCTTTGGACGGAGCGGTTGATCCAGTAATCGGGGCTCTGCAGGTTCTGGGCGAGGACTGCACTGAGAGCTGCCTTTCTACGCAGTGAGCCTTCATCCTCTGATGCAGAAGATGTGTCTGAAAGCAGGACAGAACTTGGTCTTCTGGTCCTGATACAATCTTTATTTCCATTTTACATGATTTAGACCCAAACAATATATTTCTGATTTTGAACTGCATTTGGCAATAACTTATTACCTTACTCCAGGCCATTTCAGTTATGTGGACATTCACTGGTGCTATAATATATTAACTTGCATGTCCCGTAATCATCACTAACCACCTGTCCACTGAGAGCGTGAAATTAAACTAACCTGGAGGTGTGCAGGTATCTATCGGAGACTGGACAAATGCTGAGCGCCTCTTGGTTGGCATGGGCAGTGCCATCTTCTCCTCTTTGTGTTTTGCCAGTGCTGCCTGCACAGCTTCTGTGTGGATATCTACACAAACAATAAGCACAGTGCGACAGATCAGAAAATAGAATGAAAAGTAAACTGATATGCTGCTAATTTGTTTGTTCATTTAAGGCGCTGTATGGTTTGTTTAACAGTGTTTTATGTATGTATAGAAAGCTGCATACCTGATCTGTAGCGGTCATCCCTGGCCCCTCCGCTGCGGTGTGCACGATGGTGTTTGGAGGCTGAAGAGGTGGAGGGGCCCGGGGCCTCAGGACTCGGGCTGGGGTCAGCACTGTGGCTCGGGGAAAGCTGTACATCTGGCAGAGACAAATCCACATCTACAGAACAGAGGCAAGCATGGGAAGAGTCAACACAAACATATTAATGAAAAATAAACACGAGCCCACTCCTACTTTACATAATGCCATTACAGCAACATGTAGGCATAAATATTATATGATTCTCTGAGAAGCTCTCTAAATTTAGCCTCACTACCGAGGCTCCAAATATGAAGTGAAATAAGGGCATGTACTTGACTGATGCAACTTATACTGTTAACAGAGTACATGAAACTAGGTTACATTCAAGCAAATATATTTTTAGTCAATTGTCTTCTCTTCCCAGAGGGCCTGGGCAACAGAATCTCTGTGGAGATGATGGCTTTGTGGGAGAACGGGACCTGAGGAGATAGAGGCAGGAGCACAAGGTCACCTTTGGGGCTTTCCAGCTTCCCAGTGCCTGCTTTGACATTCAAGACAAGCTGCCCACAAGACAATAAAAAGCAGAACTCAATAACAACAATGGGATTTTGTTCCCAAGTATCAGGCCTCTGAATCCCTATGAAGTCCTGCGACTCTATGGAAAGAGCACAACCATGGCTAGAAGTAGAGAGAACTCAAAAATACCTTTTGTGCAGTATGAGATGCTTATAGTGCAATAAATAAAACAGAAGTAGAATTACTTTATTTTATTTAGAAAATTAAAATCTGGAAACAATATGTATAATGTTTTTACTCTACATACTATAAGCATATTATTACTAACATTTTTAACTTGTTCTCCATATTTGTCTCTTCTCAGTTTTTCTGCGGAGTGCAGAATTTTTGGCTTATTTTTTTAAGAATCTGGGTAAACAAATGGTTTATTTTTTAACAGTTTTTAAGAATGGCATATAGAATAAATTTATTTCAATTAAAGATTACAATTTTTAGCTTAGACTTGATTAATTTTCTCTTATGATTAGTTCAATAACCATCTGTAAGTTGAAAACCAATTGTTCTGTTTTCTTTCTAGCTGTGAAAAATGGTATAGTTTTTTTCATTTTTTTAAAAGACGAGAGGCCTTTTAAACCCACAGGCACATTTTGGGGTTCAGAGGAAATCACTCAAATGAGACCTAGTCCCTTTCAATTCCATTTCTGTGCAATCATTTATCGTGACTAATCCGGTAGCGCATGCTAAAACAGGCCAAAGTTAAACTAGCAGGAAAGAGTTTAGTACTGCTCTTCTCAAATTAGCTTACAGTGACACTTAAAGAAGGATTTTTTCGACATAGTGCAATTTTTCCTGAGGAAACACCACACCCTTATGCGAGGCGGCTGACCGAGAGAAACCAGAGAGATGAGCTCGCCAGTGAGCACAGTGGTGACTCAAATGGTAATATAGAGAAACTCTGGTATTTCCCTGTCTCTGTGACTTCCTTTATTCAACACTAACAAATGACACTGTTGTTTAGGTATTTTGGGGATTTGTTAGAGTAATGCAGTTATTACAGGAGTTGCTTAATGAGGCTGTATGTGTGGATATATGGAATTCCTATTTTGGCCACTAGAGTGCCACAGAAAGCCAGAAATTCTCTTGGATAACTTGAACAAAGAGAACTGCACTCAAGCTCAACAGTCAGTCAGTAAAGCCACTTTTTATGGAGTTAAAAAAAACTTCACATAACCACACAAGCAAAACAGTTTTTTTCAGTGTAATTCTCTTTACAGTTCAGACATAATGATCAGCTGAAAAACTTCCAGCAAACTGAATTCTTGACTTGATGAGTTCTTCTGATGCAATTATTTCAAGTTTTTGAATCTCCATGTGAGCGACAACAATAATGCTGACAGAGGAGATGAAAATTATGCAGACAAGGAAGAAGTTGGATATAGAAGGGAGGTGAGGCAATGCAAAGAGCAGAAGAAGAAGAAGAACTGGTCTTACTTGGCAAATGGGGGATGTAGGAGGCCAGCAGCTTGGCTCTCTTCTTCTCATAGCCCTTCTGTGTGATGTCACCTAGGAGAGAGAGGACAGCAACACCACACCGTTATGTTAGTCATAATTACCACACAAACACCAGATCCCCGTGCACACAAATAAACCAGATAAATTACACACAACACTCCTCTGACACACACACAGCTTCTGCTTTAGTTAATACATATGCAGCGCTTGAGTCATAATAATAATCCTCTTTAAACCAAATCTACTGAAGTCCACATGTTGACGGCTAAGTCTATTTACAACAAAACGAAGAGATAACCCCATTGTTTGGCCCTACATTAGCCCCGGTGAACAAACACGATTAGTACACGAGAAACTCCTCCTGGCCAAGAAACCCAAATATGATTCCAGCGACTAGCAGATAACTGCGCTAGCCGGAGAACAATGACAAAACTGAAGGCCACTGGGAACAGTTGGGATAGTAAGCAGAGGAAGCCATGTGAGCCTGTTTCACATGGGACTCAACCATTTATCTCCTCCAGCACCCCCTCCACCATCACCCTTTTCCCACTGTACGCTCAGCACCACCCCTTCCTCATTCGGCCTTGGACTGGCAGGACTCCCACTGCTACCAGAGTTTGCTAGAGAGCGACAGAAGCATGGCAAAGTCCACTAAACTCGGACCCCAAAACACACAGTCTGCTTGTGCAGCAAACATGTATGAAAGACACACCCTACCCAACATAAACGCACTCCCCTTGTACACACAAACAATTCCAATGCTGCATTCTCCCACACTCTCACAGATATTCCCCCTCTCCTGTGTCCAGTGATAACACTTTATGCTATGTCAAGTGCAATGCGCCAAAGGGCTGCTTAGCCTCAATCCCTCGACACCTCCTCCACACTGACCAGTGACAACAAGGAGACCTTCGTCCAGCCTACTGAGAGGAGGAGGAAATGCCGAGGAGCAAATTTAAAAAGAGCAAAAACAGCGGTTGAAGTTAGTGAAAACGGGCGATAAACACAAGGTGAGAGCCAGCAGCGGAAGCAAAAGGGAACGTAGTCTAGTGTGTGCATGAAACAACAATGGAATGAAAATAAGGGAGACAGAGAGAACCAAAACAGGCAGATTGGAGGGAGGTGGGCTGGATAAGCCGGCACTGGGTGGGGAGTCCCATGTGTGACTAAGATACTGTGTGTGGTGTCTTAAAGCTTTCTCACACTCCGGTCACTATCCACTTGAGTGTGGGATTTGCCTGGATAAACAACAGAATCAGAAAGGAAGTTTCCCTTAGGACTGAGCATGCAGATTGCCAGGACGGGTTGAATTTAAGTTATGCAGACTTTTTTTGTGTGATCCTTCCCATGCAGAAAACTCTTGAGGTTTCACAACATTTAAATTATGAGAAACAGGGGAGGAGGGAGGAACATTTGCAGAACCAGCAAAACAAAGTCAGACACATTCAGAGTGGAAGGGAGTGAGTGATTGAGTGCTGAGTGCTTTGTCATTCTCTGAGTAAAAAGCTCAAATGGGGTTGCCAACAACCAGCCCTGAGTTCATGCTTGGGTACACACACTCGCCAGGATGAAACACTCAGCAGCAAATGCATGTTCTAGTCTCCTTTTCTTTGTTTCTCCATCTCTTAGACATGCTACAGTCTTGTTTAGATAGAGGAAAACACTCACAGAGAGACATGCAAGCACAGCAATCAGCAGCAAATTGATTGGAGTGGACTGGAGCGTCATTGTTGTTGGAGACGGGCCGATGCCAAGCCCAGTCCTGGTGCCCAAGTGGTGCCGGGAGGGAGGAAGGGGGAGATGGAAAGATGGAGGGGTGGCGGTCATTAACACAGACAGAAGAGTCAGTGTTGGTGTTGGGCATAACAACAGGCACGGACTGGCACGACCACACTGGCTCTGGGGCTGGCAGTGGGCAGAAAGACACTGAGGAGCTCTGGGGTTGAAAGACCGACTGTGACAGCTGCTTCAAAACAGAGGAAAAGCTGTGCGTTTTAAGAGCAAGAATGTGGTGTTTTGAGTGCGAGCATGTGCAAAACAGTACAGTAACTGTGTGTGTGTGTGTGTGTGTGTGTGTGTGTGTGTGTGTGTGTGTGTGTGTGTGTGTGTGTGTGTGTAATCTGAGGTCAGGGGACAGGATATGAGCATTACCCCACCCTGTGTGTGCGCTGCCAAAATCATCTCAGTGTGTCTGTCTAGAGAAGGAGGAATGTGCTGATTGGAAAACACCGCACTAGTAGAGAGGGCCAACTGGCCAGGAGGACTCAGTCATGGGCCAAAAAGTCCCCTGAGGTGCAGGAAGCTAATGTATCTGTGTGTATGCGTGTGTGCGTGCGTGTGTGTGCGTGTGTGTGTACACAGCTGGTGCAGGTTAAAGGGTGCTACAGTACACAGAGGAATGAATGCTGAGGGAGCAGAGTGGCATGTTAAGCCTCCTCTGTGAGATGTGTGTCAGTATGTCAAACCAGGACTGTGTGTTTTTGTCCTTAGATATGCCGAACGTACTTAAAATGCTATGATCAAGGCACAGTTAGAGCTGTAACAACTGGCTGTTCTGTTTCATTAATCTTCAACATCAGCATTGTTACAAGGAAATATTAAACTTTTGCACCATAAATACAAGACATGCCATGTTTTTCTGCATATATACTTCTTGCACTGTACTCGTACTTTCAATATTTGTCTACCTCAGTAAATACGTATGAGTAGATGTGGGTGCCAGGTGCATTTGAATGAGGGTATGCTGTAAACAGGTTAACCACAGCACTAAAAAAAAATGCTTGAATTTCATTGCACTGATAACATATTTCACACTACAAATGACAAAGCCTTTGAATACGTTTGATTATTGATTAACAGACCGAGTACTGATTTTAAGAAAAATAGTCAAAATTTCCTGATTCCAGCTTCTTAAATGTGAATATATGCTCATTTCTTTACTCCACTATGACAGTAAACTTAAAACCTCTGGGCTATAGGACATCATCCTCGGTTTAGGGCAACACTGACGGACATTTTTCACAATTTCTGACATTTCATAGACCAAACAAGTAACTCATTAATAGTAAAAATAATCAACACTATTATAACACTATTTGATAATGGAAATAAGCAGTAGCTGCAGCCCTAGCTGGGCTAAACCGAGTATGAATCTCTGTAATAAAGCAATCGACGTAATCCTTCTCCTTGTCATCCAGGCCCAACGCTGTTAACTTCTCAGAGCTCATTTATGACAAGATGGGCGTGACCCTCTCACTCTTCCTTTAAACTGCTGCTGTAGACCTCTGACCTCAGGACAAGTCGTACAGAGGAATGATCCTCTCTGAGCTGACAGTGCTGGGTCACAGAGAGGATAAAGACACAAACTGCATTCCCAGTTACACCAATAATACCAGCGAGTTAAAACCCATTCTGACATTAAGGGTTTTGCAGTTGAAGTTGTGCATTCCAGCATTACTGACCACTTTGGCTTTAATCTGCACTGGCATCCTCTGCTATGATCCAGCACATTAGAGGCTTTTGTGTTTGTGCAGCTCAATATGCTTTATCTGTCTGCTGTGCATCCGTCCATACACGGCATCAGCGCTGAAGCCATCAAATATAGAATTCAAATCGTCACGTTGTTTCGTAATTTTAAGCTACAGTGGATATGATGTGTGCACCAAATAAATCCAGACTTTTTCCAGCTGCTGAAAAGGTGAAAACAGTCAAGTAGTGTATCTCTAATGATGTCTAGTGTGGAAGTCTAGTCTAGTGCCCTTCATTCATCTCTGCAATCAGAGTAAAACAATGAAAAGTGAACATTAGCGAGGGTTTCCCTGGCTGAAAGTGGGCCTTTGGGGGTAATTATGTACCTCAGTAGCATCATCAAACTGTGCAGAGTGAAGGCTAATGAGTCTGTGCTATCTAATTCGACAGAAATGTATGTATTTTTTGATTATTTCTGACCATTTCATAGACAGAAATGTGTATTATACTCTGCTAAAGAACACCCAAATAACAAAAATGTTTTTTAAAAAAAAGAACTATCAATACTTGTAATGTCTTTGCAATTGTCTTTGCAAGAAAATTCCAGATAAGATAGATTTCATACAGGTTTAGCCAATCCAAGAAAAACACAATCAGGAGCTGTTCTGATGCCAAAGCATAGCACCAGAGTATTCATGTCTTCATATTTGTTTCAGTGGGATTTTCCAAGCAGTTGAAATGGAGACTCATCTGACTATCTGTAGCTGATACACTTAAAACTTTGTTTCTTGGGTTACTATCAACAATAGACTATGTGGCTTTGTCAAACAAACCGTAAGAGGAACACTAATACCACAACAAGGGTGACTAAATGATGAGTAATCAACAGTGGTATGAGAGCAGCACACAGCCAGACCGTTGGAAGGAAGGCTGAGGTTACAGGAGTACACTGTGTGGGGGAAATATACCAGTAACACACAAATGAATAGGGATGAATCCTCACTAGAAACATATAAAACTTCATGCAAGCCTCCTCGTTTAGCAGTGGGTGAAATATTACTGGAAGCAGTATCCACAAACGGCACCTTTTGTTCGACTTTTCTTTCAAACTAAAGCAAATTCAGCGTTTCCTCGACTTTTTTATCCTCAATCTGCTGCCAATTTTTGTACTACGACGTTCTTTACTGATATTAGCTGAGTTGTAAAAAACTGAGAGGCTTAGCGAGGCACTTGTTCCTGCCAAAGTTTTCCATCTGTCTTGTAGTCATAGCACATTTTCTCAAATGAAAAAACACCAAAGTTGAACTTGCGCAAAAGCCCTCAAAGATTAGCTAATAACTGATGGTCACAGACAGACAGAAGAGAGTGAGAGAGAACACAGAAACAACCAGTTCAACATCCGCAGAGTGAAGTAGAGTGCAGAAGGTTTAGATTTGTGTTGTGTGTATGTTTGGGGCACTGAAGGGTTTAAGAATCAGCTGATTAGTCCTCCAGCACTCACATGATCACGTTAAATGAACAAAAGGCACTGAGTCAGTTGTTTGTTTGTTTTTTACTTCTCTGTTCAGGATGTTGCAACTGGAGCTGTCATAATCGTGGCATTTTAGCTGACAAATAATTGCAATTAACCTATTTAACTGTCTTTTAAATTTCATTTTATGTCTTTATTAGTTTTAGATTAGTGGCATCATCACCTTTGACTGCCTCCTCAGACTACTCTAATTTGGCTTCAAATGAAAATGTGTCCTTGATGTTGATGTTAATAGAGGCTCTCTGACATGTAATCAATTGAATATTAAAAGTTGAGTGCCTTGAGATAAACGGTTGATGTAGCAGAAGTAGGGAGAAACAAACAGTAAAAATGCTGTAGAAACAGCGATTAAAACAATTCTTTGTTAGCGTCATCCTGCTGTCTTGACACCGCTGAATGAAAATGATGATCACAAGTGAGGAAATGAGTGCAGCCAGTTAAAATAACTGCAATCTAGCGATAATGTAATAATTGTGACAGGATTAGTTTCAACGATTCAGTGTCATCTCATCAAATATGTTTTATGTAGGTGCTCAGTTGTGGGTCGCCCACTCAACTGGTTGAGTGGGTGACCCATAAACAGGGGCTGTAGTACCCAACGCAGCTGCCTGGGTTTAATTCCAGCTCATGGCCCTTTGCTGTAGGTCTTCCCCCCAATTCTTCTCCCTACTTTCCTGTCTGCCTGTCAAATAAAGCCAACAAAATGCCAAAAAAATGCATATATATGTTTTTATGTAATTTTACAAACAGGATTGGAAAACAGGAAACTGCAAACAGAATGCATTAACACTACGTACAGTATGTATAGTGTGTACGTATCTAGTGTCTTACAATGTATTAAGACCCTTCCCTACTTATGCATTTAGCCCCCAACTGAGAGAGCGCTGTAATTACAGCAGGCAGATTAGCAAGCGACATGATCGTCACCCACAACTTCCTCTTGCCTGTATGGGTTTCTCACCCTTCATGCACACAGAAACCTACACGTGACAAGTTTCTTGCAGACTCACACCTGTACATAAACAAACATTGTGACCATGATTAACTATCTAGATGGCACAGGTAGCTGTATAAAACATCCCTTTCACACTGTGAAAATCATCCAGTGTTTCATTTAGGCTCAACCTAATCTGTAATCTGAGATTACATCTAACCTAACAGATTATATCTCTCCGTCTGGACATTTGCGTGGACTTGTTAAAAGCACAAATGACAAAAACGCCTGAACAGAGGCTAGCATCCAACCCTACAGTGTTGGACATGCTTGTAGCACAGCAAAGTAATAGCGGGGCCTCTAGCTTGTGATACTGGTTCCATCTGTACAAAGGTGTCTTTGTTTATCAGTGGTTTACAGTCTGTGGCGAATGCGATGCTAACATACAACACTACTACTACCGTACATCACAAGAAATAGATGCAAACACAAAAACAAAAAGCTATTCTGCAAAGGGTCTTGGTGAGCAAGTGACAGGGACAAGAAGCACAGCATAACCACCAAGAAAAGCCCCCACACAAACAGGCCCAGTATGCACATTTACATGTAAATACACATAAACACAGGGGCTGAGAGAGGAGGAACTAACGTCACCCACAAGATCTTATTTATAGAGACTCTGAGCAGAAACACAAAAACAATGGACAGACTGTGCTGAGAACATGGGTAAATAGCAGTTGGCAGGAAATGCAAATGAATGAGTGTGACACCAAGGCCTTTTAATGGCACCTGGTCATTAGTCAAAGCAGATCTAAGAATCTTACTTTCATATCACATGCTCAAAAAAAGGAAGCAGTTAGACGAGAAAAACAGTCTAATAGAATGAGATTCATCTCATTGTTCATTTAATACTGTCGACTAGAGCTGACACAACTAGTCAATTACACGTCATCAGAAGAACTGGGTTTTCATTTAATTTCAAGAAATTGTCAAACATCACTTTGCCCAGGTTATAAAGCAGTAATGATTTAGTGCTTTTCATTGATCAGAGTAATGGCAAATTAAATATCAATAATATAATATTGGCCTGTCAGATTTTTGTAATCAATTCCCGATAATATAACTTATTTTCAAAATTCACTACTATGGCTCTGATGCAGCTGCCTCTGTCTATCTGTAGTCACCAGTCACCCACAGCACTACCTGACTGGTATCATGACTAATAATCTTACTTTATACTGGAATGCACTTTGGCTCATTGTCTGTTACTTTAAATTTGCTATACAAATACCATTGGCTTGACTCAATACTGGGTATCAGCCTCCTTGATAAGTGGTTTCGGGATTTACCTGAAAAAACACGTCAACCTTAGGCTTTATGAACTTGCAATGGACATTTTCTTTTACAATTTAGACATAGATTATAGAGCAAACAATTAAAAGATCAAGACATTTATGTCAAATAATAGTTTGATTACTACTTGTAATTACAATACTTTCTAGATATTTTATCTCATCCTCATTTTTTTCTATTTAGCACTTGTGAAACATGAATGTATATAATAAGCCTTATGGTACTTTTTTTTAATAGTTTTGATTTTATATGAAGTCGGTAAAGGAATTGAAGCTGAAGAGTTGCCAGAAACTGAATAAGCATCCACACACTTAGGACTGTTTAGATTTAGAAGTTTGCATGTGATTTTTTCTCATTGTATCAGCAGTCGAATCACAACTTTTAGGTCTCAGCACCAATCAGTTCTCACTCGGGGTATTTTGCTCATATCTGGATAGTGACTCAAACATTTGGACGTACACCTCCCTCCTTCAGGACTAATATTTTCCACTCCAAAAGCAGGACTGCAATTCCTCTGGGATCCAGTGAGCCCATGTGGGGGTTTTCAGGCAGGCAGGGAGGATGAAGTGATCTCTGGATGGCTGGAGAAATCTGCCGGCCAGCTGACAAAAGCGCTGGGGGAGTGTAATGTCTCCTGACAGAATCTCCATTGGAGATTAGATCCGGTTTTCTTTTGCGGAACCAGCAGGCCTTGACAGCTAACTGCCCTGTTCAATCAGGATTGAGTTGAGATGCTCAAAATATGGTTAGATATCGTTTATCCTTGTTATCCTCTATAAGATTCTTCTGCACAAGACTCCAGTGATGAATGATAGATGAAATAAGGACTAATTTTCCAGTTTATTAGTTAAAACTGAGGCAAAGGTAATGCACTCTAATGCAAAATACCTTAATAGGACTGCCTAATTAAACTACATGTATAAACAAAATAAGATAAAAGATGTCTAACTAAAGCCTTGCTGCATGCAGATAGGGGAAATATGATTAATTCTATCAAGAAAACTAAAACTAATGCAATATTTACTTTCAAAACTCCATAAAAACTCATTTCAAAGGAATGTTTGGGATACGATTTGGGGCAGTTTCAAGTGGCAGTGAAATTTTTCACAGAAATACCCCAATAAATGATGATATTGCCAGCAGTGACAGCCCTGGATGATTCCCTATTACCATTCAAACGTACAGTATGTCATGAAGGTCGACAAGACAACCTGACATGAGCAGATACTCTGAAACATACTGATAATAAAAATGTTTTTGTGGTGTATATAGATTGGTACATACACCACGCAGTGGGTATCACCACCGCTATCTAGAAAGTGTTATCTTACTGTGAATATGAATGCACATCAGTGTGTTCGTATCCTGAATGTGAGGCGCTCACACGTTCTCTCATCTGTAAAGCCTTCCAAACACAATACCTAAGAAACACGTGTATACATATGAACAAACACACCCACGCACACAAACGTGCTGGCCAGTTCAACCCTGCCTGAGTCAAGCACCTAATCGTTTCATGAAATCAGACCTTCCTGTAGGAACAAAAACACTTAAACTCAATTGTCCAGGCTTTAGTGAGCTAAAAATTATGATAAGTTCTACTATGAAGTGGACGCAACAATCCTTCTCGTCAGCTGAGGCACAATCAGACTGACCGGTCGGCATCCTGAAAGATATTTTTGCCAAAGGAATAAAACTAATGTTTCCTCCAAGCTTTTAAAGCATTCACATTCTCGTTGAGTGCAGAGGGACTACTGCTCTGCTTCCTCCATTACTTCTATTACATTGTACATTTTATATTGGCAGATCCAGCACTCTTTAGCCAGCTGTGTGAGTACAGTGGAGTTGTGAGCTGGGGATTGTTACAGCACTAAAAGCTCATTTATACCTTTGTATGAGAAAGCCACAGTGATGAGGAGAGCACATTTTCTTTTTTGTTCTCCATAAGCCAGGCCAGTTCACTGAATACAGACTCAGTTTATCTTTCTTTGACTTTTGACACTCCCCACTCACTTACGCTGCTGTTAATATACTTTCACATACTAATTTAGGTCACTGTGCCTCCCCGGAGACAATGACGGGCAGGCTGTATAACCTTGGCAAAGACAAGCCGTTGTGGAGATAAATTCAGGGCATATTACTTCATCAAAGAGATAAGACTGGTGAAACACTGATAGAGTCAATTGCAGAGTCAGAAAACTGACGTCAGATAAGCAGAAGTGGGTTGTGTGTTAAAGGGTTTTTCCTGCACAGAGGAATTTCTGGCATCCTCCAAAAGTTTCAGCCAGCGGCAAAAAAACAACAAAAAATTACAACAAAAAACAGAGAAAAACTTTTTTTTTTTACAAAAACTGGGCAAATTTACAAAAAAAACTATATTTACTCAACTGTAACAGACATTTTTAGATAGATAACAGGAACGTGCATAGGTGTTCATCAAATAAAGTAACACAGACTCATTGCCAGGAGAAACCATGTGTTAGTGACCCAAAGTGGCCTAAAACTGCAATGGGCTTTTAGCCAACAAGTGTGTTTGTAGCATTAGTTGCATAGATGAATGAGACCACCTGGAGCAAGAGGCCAAATCCCAGATTGATTTCTGGTCAGATTAGTTTTCTATGCTGTCATGAACTGTATCCTCTACAGCAGAGATTATCTGTCATCTAGAGCTAATGGACGACTGAATAATTACCTGCAAATGTTATTGAATAGAGGCTATCGCACCATTATTATCCTTTATTAATAAACTCTTTCAACAGCAGACACTCGGGCATGTCACTAAGTGTAATGAATGAGATGAATTACACTCGGGCTGCATTTAATGTACAAAGGATGTCACTGATACTGTGGATGCTGGCTCACTAAATGGCACAATGAGACAAAAGGACTGAAGTATCATTAATTTTAGTGATTAAGCCTGATGTGACGAGTCAAAATGTGTGACAAAGATAAGAAGATGTCTACCACTATCATGTTTTTACAAGAAGTAGCCAGAACCAGGAAGTGGTTAGGTTAGGTTGGTTTCAAGTAAAGACGAAAGCAAACAGCTGACTTTAATCTAAGGTGACCCAATGTCTAAAAAGAGCAAAAGACCAAAAAAATTCATTACAAAAATTCTATGTTGCATGTTATTTGTTTAATCAGGACACAATCCTGAAATGTAAAAAGACCAGCTGTAATTTTAAACAGAGTTTCCAGCTGTAACTATTTCTTGGCAGTGGGCCACACGCAATCACTTCTTGTAGAGAAACGGCAGAAACTCCAGGAAGTCAGGTTCGCTGTGCTTCCCTACCTCTAGTCTTCACATTAAGCCAAGTCACCCATAAAAAAACATAACAAAGCATAACTTCATATGTCATGCTTTGCCTTGAAAATCAACATATAAGACTATACACCAAACATAACAAGTTAGGCAGAGAATTATCAAGAGAATCTTGTGTGGCAAGCAACTTCTACAGTATGCTTCACTTTCTGCCATTTTGCAGGGAACACTGTGTCATGTCACAGTAGGAAAAGCACATTTATAAACAATAAAATGAAGGTTGGCTGAATTCCATTAAGCTGCTTCAGTCTCAGAGCACTAGTGTTGTGGGTGCTGGTTCTCTGTCATGCTGTTTTGGCTTAGCGAGACACTTGAATCAAACTGATACAACATTAATATTATGAGTATCACCTTGTCTAAAAAAAAGATCTGCTCCATGGTATAAATTGATCTGCGTGAGTTCTTGTGTCACCTTCTCCACCAGCCAATTTATTTCAACCATGAAAAGAATGTAATCAGGTCAGTAGCTTGACTCTGACTTAATTCAGCACTCTGTGAAGAAGAGAAAAACCGAGAAGAAGCGTATTTAGACAGTCATCCTGGCTAGCAGACTGCATGACAGACTAGTGCTTCAGCATTGCCGGGTAACACAGTGTATTGAGCAGTGAAAGTGAATAAGAGGTCTCAGGTTTCACTGCAGCAGTGTTGTAGCTGAGAGATATGGGGGTCGCAAGTGCAGGACTGGACTTTCACTGGGGTTTGTACATTAACTGAAGTGTCATCTGTGTGTTCTATTGTCCTAACACAAAGATGTAGTGGGTGAGTACACAAGAGAATATAGTGAAAAAATGTGTCACATATACTAAGCTTAGTGCTGCAATGTATTCTCCATGACGCATCTATCTCTAGATCATCTATATCTATGTTGCTTTTCGACAGGTGCCTTATTGTTCCTGGGTTAAAGGAGGGCATTAATGTAGATGGAGTAATGTTAGCCAGGCAGCTGGTTCATTAAATCAATATTATGAGCTCATAACAAGCCATGAGCAGTCTTTGAAAAACACTTGCATTCTGGCTGTTGAGTCTACAGCGGACACTCAAACCACAGACCTTATTGCCTACGTTCCGCTCTCTGGACAGCTCATGGTCGTGACCTCACGCCACCCACCACTCGCAATCATTAAACAGCATGTCATCAGGAGGGAAATCTATTGCGGCTCTAAAAGTGACGACTCTGAATGTGCGGAGACGCTTAACAAGGTGCAACATTAAAGGAAAGCGCAAATGAGAAAAGCCACTGTAGTGAAAAACAGGTTGTATAAATGCCTGTCACAATCTTAAATCCACAAACAAATCTTTTCACCTCATGTGAAGCTTAAGGTGCAAGGTCATAAGGGAGTGGCTGAGAGGCGCTGACAGCAGCAAACCATTCATTACCGCACAGGCTGCTGAGGGATTAGATAAAAGTGAAAGTGCAGCAAAAGCAACTGGTATGACTCTGATTCACTTAATGACATTTCAAAACTACAATCCCAGAGGTTAGTCACCAAAAACAGATTATTTCAAAAGCCCTCTGCGAAGTGGATGTATTAGAAAACATCAGTCTGACTTTGTGCTGTAAAAACTACTCTAAAACTCTGGTGAATGATTGCTGTGCTATTTTTGTAGTCTATCAGTATAAACAATATTTCAAAATGGCTTAAAGCTGGCTCAAGTTACAAGTGCAGGCCAAATCTAAGATAACCTGGTGGGTTTTATTGTGGTTTTGGCATGTTAGTATGAATGATTTTGGAAAATGTCCTCAATGCTGTAATGAAAATTTCAACATATCCATCAGTACAGATATAGGTGATAATTATAAGGAGGCAGACATGACGTTCTCACTAGATGACACCACACATCTGGCAAAAATTCACCATCTACCTAACATGTCTCAAGATGTTCATAACAACACGTGTGCACACAGTATGAGACCAAAGAGAAGTTTTATTAGATATTCCTGGAATACAGCGTTACGTCTAGTGACTGTTTCAACATAATCACAGCCAAGTGAGTTTGATAACAGCCAGACAACTGTCATCCGTGTGCTGTCATTGTGTGTGGGTGTATGTAACACACCACACAAACATAATTCAGAGCAGGGCCCTCCTACTGATAGAAGAGTGTGAAAAATCCTGTGCGTTGATATGCTGACACTACTCACAGTGACATGTGGCATATCTTTCAAGAAACCCTCAAAGTCTCAACGCAAACATCACAAAATGCCGTTTAATACTCAACAATAACAACACAGATCAGGCTTACAGGCAAACAACCAATTTTAACTCATCTCTAAGAAATGACTAAGGCTGCCAGAGCTGCAGCTGATTCAACCGTGTGTCAAAATATTAATCTAAGGCTTCCATTCAGGTTAATCAACACGTAATATATGGACTTGCATAGAGACCAGCACTATTGACTGGAAGGGATTAAGAGGCTGAAGCCACAACCATTCTATGTGTTTTCAAGGCCTTTGTTTTACCTCCTTCTCTGGGGAGTTGAATTAAAGGGGTCCAAGACTATAAGCCGAGCTCTAGCACAATGAGCTCTGAGGGGCCAAGAGGGGAGATAAACATCAGCTAGTTGAAGGACTTTCCTGAGGACTTCTACTCACTGGGAATTTCTGATAACTGTTAGGCTCTACACAAGGGAATTAGGAAGGGAAATATTGAAACGAAAGGCACAAATTCAAAAGAAAAAAAACAACAAAAAACAAAAAATGGCCCAATGACCAAGAGAGCATTTGACCTTTTGGAAACTTTCATTGTACATTTACAGCAGGACTGCTTTACCCCTGATCTCTGGTTTCCCATCAGCCCTTCCTGTGACGCAGGCCTGCGTTTCATATATAGAAACTGACCAGCTGCTATGAAAAAAAAAAAAAAAAAACTCACGTTCCTCACACTCTCTTAAAAGGCGGTGATGATCAGCTGTGGATCAGCTGAGAGTTAGTGAGGCAGAGAAAAATGGCACAGTTTACAACAGACACCAGGTTTATGGGTAGAATTCTGGATGTTTCATGAGCCAATACCAACCCTTTGTCACTTTATACAGTCAACAGTAATGTGGAACCAACTCTGATATTTTATTGGTAACATTACTTTAACACTTCTCGGAAGAAAACGTGTCTGAAAACATATCAGATATGTCCCTTTAGCCTCAGAGCCTTACATGTGGTCACTATGAAATTGGACAACACCATTTTAACACCATGTCTACTAGTGTTGCACTGTATGTCAGTACTACATATCTTTGCATTAAAAACAATGCTAAATCCCATCGTCCCAGTACCAATACATTAACTGATGAGCTGTGTTTTACCAACACCAGCATTTCCACTGATTAACGTCAGCAACTAACTCTTCAACTTGGCTATATCTCTCCAGCTAGCATATAATGTGACAAACATTTTTATATTCAACTCAGCCTTCATATTGCTAACATTAACTTAACCATAGCTCCTCGGCGGCTGAAAGTCAGGGTATCACAAGATAAAGATCAACATCTGTTACAATGATCGACTGAACTGGAGGAAGTATGAAATGGCAGATTAAAATGTTCACCAAAGTACTGCTGCGCTTCACTCTGCAAGGGGTTAACCTTTTATAAGCCACAGTATGACATGTGAAGGTGAAGACACATGAGCATGTAAAGAGTTAATCGTATTGGAGAGTTCCTCTAGTTGACATCACAGTACAATAATTCTCTCCTGTTGCTCTATGGTTTCATTTCACACCCTGAACTGCTTTGCATTTACACGCTCAAAAATATGTTCTGTTGTTGTGTGGCATCGCTTCAGTACTGGTGTTGACATATTTTGGTATCATGACAACACTGATGCCCACACTGACATTCTTGACAGTTTTTAACCATTCAAACTGCAATCATTGAGAGGCTAACAAGCTAACTAGCTACCTAATCTTCAAAATGACATGAGTGAATACAGTCTACTGTGGACCTGCGTGCTAATTTGCTCATCGAGCTAAGATATGTGCTTTGCATTATAGCCTGAAAGCTAATGTTCGCTGTCAATTTAGAGCAGTGAGTGTTTGACAGCTGTTGACCAAAATGCTGTTGAAAAACATGTTACAAAGTAATAAAAGATGCAAAACTACCATTATACCTTGGTGTAAATGTATACCTAATGCTGCACACACATATGCACAGACAGTTGACCTTCAAGATGACCAACAAACATAAAATGTGAATGAAAGCTATTCCTTAATGATGTCTCCACAGCTTTGACATCTGATATATGCAGGTCAGATGCCAAAATCATTCCATCGACAGACCATTAAGTGTTTATGCTGATTCTTGTGGCATACATGCATGAAGTGAAGCTAACATATGCCTGCAAGGTATGAAATCAGTCTAGAAGCTCATTCATTCAGGTGGTCAGCAGTACTGTTAGATACGCATCAACTGTAGGGAACTTGATAAAAACATCTAAAACCACTGGTCCGATGCTTCAGCAATTAGCACACTTATTACAACTTTCTCAGGGCGTCAGACAGCAGGATGATTGGCCTAAGAGGGTCAGTTCCAAACAGGCTGCAGTATTTCACACACAACCCCTGGGTGCACCAGTGACCCACATGCAACGGTCAACCAGACACTTGGTTGGTCGTGGATGTGTTTGCCACTGGCTGCTGTCTACTAGCCAGGAACATTAGCCTCAGCGAGACAGACATACACACAATTAGGACTGACTCCTCAGGACTTTGAGAGGGTGGCCTCCGCTGCAATAATGGCAGAGCTTTTGTGTCAAAGAGATGCTTGTTTTCTCCTCCTCAGGCATGAAAGCGAATTTGTCTTGCCAGCTAGATCTATTTATATTCACAAGAGCATTCTTGAGCATTAGCACAGTCACGTGGCCTCCTGGGCAGTGGATGTAGACTAGCGATACATTGAAGGGGGCTCTGCATCAACCCCCAAACTGAAACCACCAACCCCAAAAAAACCAAAAACAAAACGTGAACTTGATTTTTCTGTTGCAACTAATGACCTCATGTTTTAGCTAGAGAGGTACAGATCAGAGTGTGCATCAATCAGCGCTGTCTGGTGTGTCAGAATCTGAGCCCGTTACTAAATGACTGCAGGGCCCAAAAGCACAGAGTGGGAAAACTGCGCAACGTCTCCGGTTGTCACCTTCAGTCTAGTTGACATGGCAGGTTTGTCAAGTGGTGAATGACGGTGGGTGTCGTGCAGACTGTGAGAAACCTCTGATACCGTAAATTAGTGCTATAAACAAAGAACCACAGTTTCATCACCACCGCGATAAACAAGCACCCAGCTAGCCTCCAGCTACTCACAGATTACTTGGTGTCAATTTGATGCCGGCTGCAAGGTTTGCTAGCATGATGGGGGAGTGGGCAGAGAAAAGCAAAGAAAATGACAAAAGATGATTTTGTTGAGTTTAGAAGAAAATACTTTAAAGAGAGCAGGGGAAATGTCTTATTTAAACCAATGGGTTGCTAAATTGGTTGGGCATTCATGCACAGCTAGTTCAATAAAAGCATGTTCAAAGTAATGTATCTGCTATCTTTACTCAGTGGGCAGAGGCTGTTCGATGTTTAGGGTCTACGTCAGCAGTACACCCATTACAGCATAACAACATGGGAACAGCAGAATGAATACATTTGAGATTTGTTTATATTGCACAAGTCATATTGTTGTTACAATACTGAGCAGTGTTATCGCACATTTTCCTTATATTGTTGCACTCCTGCCATATATCCCCATTCATTCTTTCCTTATGATGAGTCACAGTTTGTGTCACACCTTTACACTCAGAGGCTAAAACAGGTTCTCTCACTTTGTGGTGGACGGATGTGCCCTGGAGAAGAAGACACACCTAATTGCAGTGACTCACGGATTTACAACAACACAGGGCACAGGCTTGTCTCGTCTGTAAACACGTCCTATTTCTAAAACACTTAATTTAACGTGAGATTCATAAATAGGCCACCTATCACGTCAATGGGTGGATGCTAAGTGTATTGTGAACCTTTGCTCGTGCACTGCAGACGACATCCTGTCCTGCTGAAGGACACTTCAGAGGAGTGGACGCTTGCTAACTAAGCTCCGACAGGACACTCTGCACAACTGCAGTGCAACTATTCCACTATTTCATGGCTTCTATATGTCCTCTCAGACTATCACAGCACTGAATGCAGACACCAGGGCTGGGCAGTAATTCAACGTGACCACACATCAGCTGTTTGTGGACTGATACTGCAATAGTTTACTTGTTTTTCAAGCCTTTTATAGTCTTGCAATAGCATACATGTCTCGCACGTTTACAATGTGTGAACCAGCATGGCCCCTCAGGTACACTGGCACGAGTCTTTTAGTTCAGGACTTCGGTGACGCCGCTTTTAGCTTTAATGCTTCAAGGAGCTGGAACAATCTGTCTGACGATCTGAGAACAGCTTAAAGTGTTGAAATCTTAAACGTAAGCTTAAAATCTTCCTTTTAAAACTAGCTTGGCTTTTGATTATATATGGCATCAGTGTTGTTGAATGTTATTCTTCTTTATTTCATTTCCATGTTTTGTCTTTTTATGTCTCTGCCGCGCATCTCTTGATTGCTTTGAGGACATTTTTCAAATCTGGCACTTACTTCCACTCGGATTCTGCAGAAGATTTTGGTGGTCAAAGCTCATCGTGCCCTCACAAAGTACATTTTTGGCCATAACTCAAAAGTGCATACACAAATTACGAAAAAAATTCATATGGGGGGGGGGGGGGGGGGGGGGGGGGGGGGGGCTGGAGTCTATCCCAGCTGACTTGGGGTGAAGGCAGGGGACACCCTGGACAGGTCATCAGTCTGTCCCAGGACTACATATACAGACAAACAATCTCCTTACGATCAATTTAGAATAATCAGTTAACCTCAGCATATTTTTGGACTGTGGGAGGAAGCTGGAGAACCTGGAGAAAACCCACACATGTACAGGGAGATCATGCAAACTCCTGGGAAAAGATCCCGGGAATGCCGGGACGCGAATCGGGGATCTTCTACACCCAAGGCGAAAGTGCTAACCACTACACCACTGTGCAGCCCTATGTCTAATAGAACAAAATAAAAAATGATGCAATAGCACCTTATAAACAAAAGATCACAGGTCAGCTTCACCAGGACATTATAACATTCTGAAGAAACCGTTTCATTGCTGTTATTAACACCATAACTCAAGAATAAAAGAGGGGATTGTGCCCATATTTCACATGTTGTCAGACACTGACTTGGGGAGTGAACCACCTATTAAATTCCTTCAAAGTCTTCACTACATATATCACAAGAGTCTGGACGGACATGGGTGTAAACTGTTTCTGCAAAGTGTTAATTCTTGTCAATTCTAACTAGTTTTCTCAAACTTGCTTAATTCCCAATACAACCTACACCTGTTCCATCTTATTATCAGCTGATCAGTCATCTATGAAGCATTATAAGCTGCACCAACCTTCATGAAGTAAATAACCTCTAACTGAAAGATTGATTGATATTGCCAAGCCCTACTTGACATCAAATGTGAGCACGCTCAACAAGTTAAGCATCTCCTCCTGTAAAAAGTGAGTCTCACACACCAGAGATGTGCAGAGGTCTTCAGAGATGATGAGTAGGATGTCAATATAGCTCCTGGCACAAACTCAAAGAAGTCAGGTTATCTTTTTTTTTTTTTTGGCACGCCTCAACTTGTACCTGGGGAGTGTAAAGAAGTCACGCTCACTAACCACACACACCAACACACCCACCCACACCACTCTGCGAGGGTGTCCTGGTATTTAATGAGAGCATGTGAATAATTCAGCCTACCGCAGGCCTGGAGGAGGAAGAGGGACTACAGCCATTATTAACTATTCACAGAAACAGTATTAAGTCAGACGCACACACACACGCTTGCATACTATACACACACAATCACATTACGAAAGACTTTTGCCAAAAGGGCCCACCCATCTGCTGGCCCTCAGGCCCTGGCCCTGAACAGTCTAGTCATGATACTGACATTTCTAACTCAAATATAACACCTTAAAAAATATAAAACACCATTTTCTAACACCAGAAGGAAAAATGCTATAACACTGAGTGCATTCATTTGTAGATTTTTAACTATAACATGACATCTAAGTACATTTTTACATTAATTAATACTTCTTGAGGTATTGCACTTGTTCTAAGGCCTATGAGACTGTAAAAGAATTGCAAGAAAGTGCAAAGTAACAATAAAACAGCGTAGTTATATGTGTTTTCAAGTAAGAAAATGATTATCTTTCACAGGATTTTAAGCTCCCACTGACCTCATGTAATTTTTAAGTCCAAATGACACTTAAGTGCAAGTTATAAAATGCCAAATAAATCAAATGGAAGTAATTAGTATTCTCACAGGGTATATGCACACTTGCTCTACAGAGACTCGTTATTGTTGGTGTATCGATACTGAAGGAAATGAGACTGAAACCATTTCAAATATTTTTCCCAACACCAACTCTGACGCTACGAAGAAGCTGATTTCTACTTTTTGGATTCTGACCTATTGATTGCTTTACATAAACGTGCAAACAATAGCATAAACTTCTGCAATCTCTACCAAAATATCGAGACACAAAACAGAGGATGATGGGAAAACTTTACAGGCACAGCTCACAGCTCATTCAAATGTGGTGACAAATAAAGTAGAACTGTTCCAAGTTGTCTTGCAAGCAGGGCTGGGCAATAAATCTTTTTTATTGTCTACCATCCCTCTTTATAATCACATTGTCACAAAATGCTCACGGTTCACAGTTGCCAAATGAAAAATGGGTTAAATTTGACCAAAATCTGCCACAGACAATCTGTCAGTGAAATCTAGGAACATACATCTTTTGAAAATTATAGGATTGCGATCTATAAAAACACTGGGAAATCATCCTGACTCAATGGGATAAGCATGAGTTTAACTTTTTAACATTCCTCATATACTTCTTTAAATAGAATCATGAGACGGACTCCAGTAAGTCTGTAATTGCAACAT
Source organism: Amphiprion ocellaris (assembly GCF_022539595.1). Lineage (NCBI taxonomy): Eukaryota > Metazoa > Chordata > Actinopteri > Pomacentridae > Amphiprion > Amphiprion ocellaris. The sequence continues at coordinate 32,032,450 of NC_072773.1, forward strand.
TCCCAGTTTGCTTCAAATGAGAACATTTGGTGCATATCATTACCTCCTATCTCCCCTTTGTCGTGGCAGTTAACGGTACAATAAATGCAAAAAATACCATGTTAACAGGCTTGTGACGCACTGTAAATATTATTAGTGTATTGAAGAGATAACACTGTGATAATTACCACAAGAACAATTTAGCATAGTTCCCACTGCCATTTGCAAGAAAAGTGAACAAGACATGTAGTGACACGCCTGTAGGAGTCAACAATTGTGAAAACATACGAATTTGTGTAAGGATTTCATCTTCACAATCAGTGTAGGAGGCCTTTATTCCTCTTTTTGTGCCAGTCTTGACCTCCACCTTAAAAACAACAGCTCTACACCACACGCACTTAATGAGTTTGAGGAAGTGTGCATCACGTGTCTGTAATCTGTCTCAAACTAAGCACTTTGTCTGACAAAAACAACCGTTTGCTGTATTTCCCATTCATAAATGATACAGAGACAAGAGATAAAGACTGGGTCCACACTGGCGCTGTCATCTTCTGCTGAGTTTCCCTGAATATACAAATGAACGCAGCCTACTTCTGCTGCATCTGAATGACTGGCCTAGAAACGAAGCAACTGGCTGTCCTCTGGACTCTCAGTCTCCACTAACGGATCAGAGACGCACTGACTCCACACACATAGGAACAAGCACGTGCACTCCAGGCAGAAAAAAAAAGTGCTCTCTCCTGACTTTGAAAACTCTGAACACTAGGAGGAAATGCCAATCATTTCAAGTTGTACTATAAGGTCAAAGCAGACCCTTGGCCTGGACCACCAGCTGCAAATTCAGATAAAAAAACTTGCAGAATTTTGCTTGTGTCAGCAACACTGGACTCCTTTGACAGATGGTGGGTGACATCAGCTGGGTGGGCTGGTTACAGGGAAGATCTAGATACAACCTTATACCCCTGGAAGGCTGAGAGATGGCAGGGTGAGCCACTCCCAGAGGATCTAAACTCTGCACGTCATCTTCTCAAGTATGACCAGTCAGCGGCCCCTCCCTTCTCTTCATATGGAGGCAGCTCATACCAACAAGCACACAAAGACTGGGTTCAGCTGAATGGCCTTAATGGCAGCAGAGCTCCTGGCCACGGCAGCTCAGACCAGCTGAATGGTCCTCATTGTGTCCCCATGGTCACAGGGGGTGAGCAGAACTGAGTTGTTTTTTAAGAGGCCATTTGGCAGCCCTGTGTTCTTATCCGAGCAACGCAGGAACAGGCATTTCCACTTGGTTTAGATGAAGGCTTGTTATGGAGTTAAGAAAGATGGCCTGCGATGCAGTGATATTAGGCATGCATCCAGTCATAAAGGGGTTTATGCATACAAGCAACGAAAACACTTCAAACATTAAGATATTAAGCTAACAAGGCTGACTGGGACTATATTTATTCCCTCTTTTTCCAACTACATGCATAGCTTGAGAGATTGAGTCTGAAAAGCACTGCGTTTACAAGCTACGTAGTCAAACATGTGGGTCAATACATAATTGAGGGACTTTTGAAGTCCATGGGATATATCTTGAATACATTTTTAATAAGAATAATGTTTTTATGATCATTATGATCATGTCTGTACAAATTCCAGAATTATTTATTATGGAAACAATCACTTATTAATAAAAAAATTACTGGATATCACTAAAATGTCAACTAAATAACTGTCTGAATTTAATAACAACAACCTTCTAATTAGCTAAACAATAATAAAATGAGTTTATTCAAAAATAGTTTTGATTGTGTTCTTTTTATTAACTTGAGATAATCATGACAGATATTTCTTCTTTGGCAATATATCAAATTTTATATGGAAAATAACAAATTGTATCTGTGTGAGAGAAATCACTTTCCACTAAGTTACCCATTACAAACACACATCTGAAGGAAGTGTGTTAATTCCAGATCACGTGACCTGCTCCACATGATGTCATTTCCTCCTGAAGAAAAGACTGGCCAGACTCCAAGGCTTTCTGAGTTATTTAATATAAAGTAGTGTGTGAGTCAAGTGTGGATTTATGGCATGTCAACAGGTTTACTACAGTATCTTTAGAAATAACTTTCAATTTCAATTTTACTCAATTATATATATAATATTTAGAAGAATCTTTCTGTAAAAATGGCATGTGGTGTTTCGTTATAGGCGGTCATGTTGATTTTAGGCTTGAAAACAGCAAAAATGTCAACTATGATACCTGTCAGCTATGTTACAAAAAGTCCCACAATTACACATTGACCCATGTGTTGAGGACACACAGTAAGAAACACCATAAATAATTTGAATTTGGTAGTAAAAATGCTACTGTTCAGCAACCAACTCTGAAATCTCACTTTCACAGGCACCTAAATGCAACAATGAGGAAGACTATTCAAAACACGACACTGTGGTACAATGTGTATCTGACCAAAATAAATGCAACGTGTTGTGCACCAGAATAGATCACCGCAAGAAAGTTTCATGAGTTTAGCAAGACAATTTCAAGCACATTATGATACATTATGAAGTACTAGTAACTGGTGGGAATGGAAAAGTTTATTAAGATTATTACCTTCTATCATGTCTTTATGGTTTTTAAATACCAGAAAACCTATTATGAGCGAAATAAGCCAATGACAGTCCCAAAAATCATGGATTCAGACGTGATGAGGTTCATACCAAGATTCAAGATTCAAGACCTTTATTTGTCACAAACACAATTATACACAGTGTAAAGGTCTTGAATCATGACATGAAATCTCATCACGTCTCAATCCGGGATTTAACAAACATATGGAATTAATTCCATCAATTTGCAGGGTGGAACTTTTGGTTTCTGGTTTGAATATGTTGTTTTGTAGCACAAAGTAGTGCTAATGTGTGTAATGTAGTTACATCTAAGCAATTCTAGGACAGAAATTGATCATTTCTATTGAAAAAAATATGCATTGAAATGACCTTGAATTTAAATATATAACTTTGACACACAGAGATGAGTTAGGGGTTTAATCATTGACCAGAGCAGGACTATGGGGGGCATAATGGACAAAACACTACACCATGGTATTTGTAAATCGTGGTAATGGTACTTAAATCATAAAAAAAAATCTATATAAGTATAGATTGTGGTGTAATACATTTCAAATTTATATGTCAATAATGAATAACGTAATCAGAAAGAGACTTTTTTTTTTGTCTAATCCAGCAAATTAAAAGTCTAACAATCCCACTGAAGCAACAATCATATAAAAGTGATATAATTGCCATAAAACAGTGCTGGTCACTCATTTGTAACATCACTTAAAATACATCCTAAAATGCAAAAAGGATAGTCACCACAGTATTAACAGGACGGCCCGATCACTGTAGGTATTATTATCCTCAGAGGTTATATATGTTCATATCAATCTCTCCATAAATTACCAAAAATATAACACGATAAAACTGTAATGTAGGTATATATCATTTGTAAGTGATTGGATAAAACCACTCAAACTAGTATAACTGGTTGAATTCTTCAGCAAGTCAGTTTAACACACTATACAGTAGTTTATTGACACCAAATTAATCAGCAATCATTGATTAACCATTAACCTTAGACGGAAAACACCTTAGACTTCAGACACCTCTTAAAACACCTGCAGCTACAATAATATCAGTGGGGTCAATATTTTATTGCAGGACTTTTTGTAACATAGTTGACAGGTATCATAGTTGACATTTTTGCTGTTTTCAGGCCTAAAATCAACATGGCCGCCTATAACCAAACACCACATGGCATTTTCACAGAAACATTCTTCTAAATATTAGATATATAATTGAGTAAAATTGAAATTGAAAGTTATTTCTAAAGATATTGTAGTAAACCTGTTGACATGCCATAAATCCACACTTGACTCACACACTACTTTATATTAAATAACTCAGAAAGCCTTGGAGTCTTGCCAGTCTTTTCTTCAGGAGGAAATGACATCATGTGGAGCAGGTCATGTGATCTGGAATTAACTCACTTCTTTGAGAGCTGTTTTTGTAATGGGGAACTTAGTGGAAAGTGATTTCTCAGACACAGATACAATTTGTTATTTTCCATATTAAAGTTGATATATTGCCATAAAAGAAATATCTGTCATGATCATCTCAAGTTAATAAAAAGAACACAAAACTATTTTTGAATAAACTCACTTTATTATTGTTTAGCTAATTAGAAGGTTGTTGTTATTAAATTCAGACAGTTATTTAGTTGACATTTTAGTGATATCCAGTCATTTTTTTTGTTAATAAGTGATTGTTTCCATAATAAATAATTCTGGAACTTGTAAAGACATGATCATAATGAACATAAAAAACCTTAGTTTTATTACTTTTTATAAAAATATATGCAAGATATATCCCATGGACTTCAAAAGTCCCTCAATTATATATTGATCCAGTGTATTTTCAGTACTGGCTAATATGAACCACAACAGGTATCATTACCGTTCTCATAGCTAAAAGGAACACTCTTTTAATTGTACTTTTACTGCACATAATTTAACAGTCAAAGATCTTTGGTTAGTTTTTAAAGTGTGATTAAAGGAATGATTGAAAATGTCACTACAAAATCCACAATAGTGCTGGTATCAGCAATTAATGGGGGAAATATCAGCTGCTGGTTATCAAAATAACATCTCACACCTTTAAAATAATGTTGCTAACACCACGGATCAGTATACAGTGAGTGGGCACTGCTCAGGATGACTGGATTCAGCTGCACGTATGTAGTCTAGGTGCTATAAAGCAGTGAAGAGGGGAACTGTCAGGGATGTGTGACAGTGTGTCATTGGTGGTGTAAAGGGGCTAACAGCTGCTCTGGGGGAGGGGCTCAATTGGACTATGCCTTGCATGAATTAATTGTTCCACATATGAGTAAACTACATGCCAACAGCCCGTCCATGAGAGCACACAGACATACACCTGCCAAAGAGCTCACACAGTTAGTTGACCACAAGATTGAGGGTGGATGAGGAGCATAGGCAGGGGAACCTATAATTCCAGTAATAGCAGGTTTACACAGGTGTAGAAGGTTGTGCACACATTTTGTCGACCGCTCCCGCGAATGTCAGCGAGGTCATACCCCGCTTTGTGTTAATTACTGACACTCATTCATATCAGACAGTATCTTCATATGACACCAGAGCAGATGATGACTACAGGCCTGCTCATTACATTTCAACAACAGTCACACTGACTCACAGATTTACAGCAATACAACGTGTTTCCTGCTGAAACCTGAACAGACACCATGTCATGGGTTTCTATGATGCCCATCTGTGTTAAATCAGCCCCATGTGTAGGAGTATAACAAAGATGACAGGAGAAAGGGTCAAGCCCTGTTAGCCAGACCTTGCCTGAGGCGATGCCAGCCTGTCAGACAGCCACATTCACCGACATTCAAACACAAAGCAAACGAGAATCACACACACACATGACTTTAAATCAACGTCTGAGCTCAACACGAGGAAATGGATGGGAGCCTTTCTCTTCCTCCTGTACAATGCTGCTTGTCATGCACTGCTAGCTAGCTCGCACACACACACACACACACACACACACACACACACACACACACACACACACACACACACACACACACACACACACACACACATCCTGTATTAGCACAGAAGAAGCTAGGTGGCACAGCCTGGCGTGTGCTCTCATTCAATGTACCCTCAGAGAAAAGTAGCCGAGGAGGATGGAAACTGGTGGGGGGTTTTTTCATCGAAGCCGGCGAGCCCAGACAGCTGAAAGACACACAGAGCTCGCTAGAAAATCTGCTATAGCATCCCCCCATCAGCCCCGTCAGCCCCCTCCCCTCCTTTACCTTCAGACAGCTCCAGATCCAACTCCGCCAACTGGTCTCTAACCTCTTTTGGCAGGGCGGACAAATCCACGCCGCGGTCTGCCATGACTTCGCCGACGAACGCGAGAGTCTAGTCGAGTCGAAAGGACGGCGGGCGGTCGCGGGGAAGCGTAAAAAACATAAAAATAAAACCTCTCCCTTCAAGACACAAAACAGGCATCAGAGTGGGAGAGACGGTCCATCCGCACGGCTGGTCCTTCCGCCATAATGGGAGAAACTCACCAACGGCAACGCGCGGTCACGTGACTGCGCGCACCTCGCCTGCGTGTTGATTCACCGCATCCTGGAGGCCGGAGAGAGAGACCGACACTGGTGCTCCCTCTGCCGCCTCACCGGCAGAAACACACCCCACACCGCCACTGGATCCCAGAAGACTGAAAAAAAAGAACTTCACGTTAACCCTCCTGTTGTCCTCATTTACGCGCACCAAAAATAAATAATAAATAAAATTGAATTGAAAATTGAAAAAATATTGTTTCCTTGTCTGAAAAAAATCCAAAAATTCAGCAAAAACAATCACCCAAATTTATAAAAATTTGCAAAGTTTTCAGGAAGAAATTTCCAAAAGTTCCTTCAAAGTTTCCCTTAAAAGTTTTTTTTTTTTTAAATCCCCAAATTTGGCAAGAAATTTTTTTCAAAGTTAAATTTTAAAAAGTAAATATTTTCCAAAAAAAGAATAAAAATCTTTCAAAAAAAATCATTAAAATTTCTAAAGGGATTCCATATATATCAGTAAAAGTTCTCATTAACCCTCCTGTTGTCCTCATTTACGCGCACCAAAAATAAATAATAAATAAAATAGAATTGAAAATTCAATTCAGTTCAACCAAATCCAACCAAAATCCAGTGAATGTCGCTGGATTTTGGTTGATTTTTTTGTGAATGTTCTTAAAGACACTTTTTTTTAACACTTCTTTTTTTCCACCAAAAAATGTTCAAAAATTTCCCAAAAATGTTGAAAATGTAGAAGTTTTCACTGTGAGAATATATTTTTTTCCACATTTTCAAACTTTAAAACGGGTCAATTTGACCCACAGGCAGGATGACACAAGGGTTAATTATCCGGATAACAGTCTGCACAGTTAAACTCTGTGGCCATACGCAACTGGAACAGAACGATATGATATTTTACTTTAAAAAGACAAAAAAAACTACAAAAACAAGACAAAATAATACAAACATGACCCAAAACAAAACCAAGAAAACTGGACAAAAAAGTTACAGAGCAATAAAACAACGGACAAACGACAAAAACGAGACAAAAAATTATGCAATTGGCTCAAACAAGACAAAAAATGAGAAAAACGAGAAACAAAACAACAAAAAATAGACAAACAACGCTCAATCAATCTATGAGTGAAGAGTTTCTCCATTCAGGTGCAGCTTTTATTTAACATTTTAATGGTTTTAATAAACCACAAAATACACATACAATTTTTTTTTTTTACCTTTTAGGACCTTAAATCTGGGGCCCCAGCCTGATGTAATTGAGTATCCCATGTTCTCTGTGTTAATACTAATTAAGATAAGACGAGATAAAAAAAGATCTATTTTATTAATCCTGGACGAAATTATTTTGACAGAGTACAATACAATAAACAAGGAACAAAGGTTAGTGGAATATGCACAATTACACAGAGGTTAGTAGTAAAATAGAAATAACAAAGAATACAAAATGCAAAGTGTCTAAAAGCGTTTGTGTGAAGTGTCTTCAGTGTGTAAAATGTCTAGAAAAAATAAGAATCAAAAAGAAGAAACAAAATTAGATAACACGAGTACAAGATGTAAACTGTATACTAATAACAGATCAACAGAAAATGAACTGAAAGTACGAGTAAATAGATGCATTGCACTAGAAATACTGCACTTGAACAATGATAATACAGAAAGAGGAAATTAATTGTACATCTAAATAAATCTGAGCTTACACAAGTTAATGCAATTAAATAAATTGATGATTAAAACCGTACTATGATCTTATTCTTGCAATTAGCTTGTTTCTGGGGCTGTGGTCAAATATTCCTGGGGTGACACCAACAGCCAAAACCAAATTCCTTGTATGTTGTATACATTTGGCCATTAAAGCTGATTCTGATGAAGATTCTGATAATGAAACTGGCTTAGAATTGCTCCATTTATTTAGTCTGTTAACAACATTACTCAAAAAAGGATTAACAGATTTGGATGAACTTTTCAGGGAAGGTCAGAAATGACACAAGGACCAAGTAATTAGATTTTGGCAGAGATGTGGCTTATAGTCTGGATCCATGATATTTCAACCATCAGAAATGATACAACAACTGAGCAACGTCAGCGGCTCTAGTACTGTCTGAGTGCTTTTCTAGTTTTAAAATGTAATGCTTTCCAAAGTGTGATAAACACTGATTCTTGCAGCCGCTTTCAGTTTATCTACATAGAGTGTGTGTCAGAAACATACCTAAATAAGCAGACAACTGTTAATCAATTATATAAGTAGTTGCTCTTCATTTTTTGGTCTGTTTACTAGTCAATACATCGACCAGTCAAATAGCAAAGTGTACACAGTATCTGAAGGCAGGAAAGGTCTAGGTAGGTTGTAGGGTCCCTCGCCTGATTTTGATCCTACTTTAGAGGAAGAACTTGTTTTCCATTTGTACCTAAGTTCATGTACTAGAGCTGAAAACTGCTCCAGTATAAATCCAGAACTCTAAGCACTCATGACCATCTTCAATAGGCTGATGTGGCATTCAGACTGTAACCATTATAAAAATAAATATACCCTTCCACCCAGTGCCTCTGCAATTAAGGATGGCTTGCAAAAAGTTATGATCATGTTTTCCCTATGAGAAACATAGACATTGTCTTACAAGGAAAACAAGCTTCAAAGCAAACTGAACATAACAGCATAATTGTAGGCTACTGTCACTTTTAGCATTTCCAAAATTACTCGAGTTCAGAACCAAAAACATCAATTTTAAAGCAGGGCCAGAGCAAGGATTTTCCAGATACTGAAGCTGAGTGAAAGCCCTTGAAGGGACCCTGGTGTCCTGAACAGATGACATAGGTAGATAGATTTTTATTTTATGTTTTGATTTAAATGTCTAATGAGGGCAATCAATAAAGGGTGGAAACAGAGACAAAGGGAGAAAATAAAACAAGAGATAAGGAATGCCAGAATAGCAGGACTTAAATTTTAGATACAAACTTAGTTATCTGTTTTGATCCAAAATTTAAAACTACTGGGTATAAAATTGGAATTAAGTCACAACAAAGCGTAAGTTTTCAATGGCTGAATGTAAAATATAGGCGCCAAAATAACATAAAAATGTAACATTGCTGCCTGAGCGGCTTTGACCACTGAAGCAAAACAATTTTATATAGCATTTTAACTCTTTGATGCGTAGCGTGGTTGAGGAGATACCCATTTTCCATTGGATTTGGGTCATTTTTGACCCATGTTGCGTATCAAAGTGTTAAAAGTGCATGAATAACTAAATATAGGAACCAGAGTATATCTAAATATTATTGTAGTTCTTTCTAAAAATTCATTAGTAACAACTGAATGGGTAGGGAAAACTGTGAACAAAGCAGGCTGCATAGAATGATACATATACTCTCTTTTATATATATATATGTATATATATATATATATATATATATATATATATATATATATATATATATATATATGCCTTTTGTTGAGAAGTAGACAGGAAAGCTGGTAGAAGAAAGGGGAGAAGACCTGCAGCGAAGGGTCACGAGCTGGAATCGAACCCAAGCCACTGCGTCAGGGACGATAGCCCCTGTTTATGGGTTGCCCACTCCACCAGTTGAGCTTTCTGGGCGCCCATTCATATCATATTTTACCAAGCTCTGGCTTATTTAACAGAAAATATCTTTTGTCATGAAGAAAGTGAAGCTGAAAACAGACCAAACACTATAATGTTCATTTAGATGTAGTTTCTTTAATCAAAACTGCAGCACTTTAAGTGTTCATGGTATTCCACTTGGACATGCATGGAAAAGTAAATATATTCATATAGTACAGATATGTACAGTACAGGGACAAATTTTGAAATCATCAGTCCAACAATGGGAGTGTGAAAAACCATTAATACACTATGTGCAACTTTCACATTGTTGCATTTTTCATTCAATTGCTCTTTTCACGACAATTCTAACTAACACTAATAGGCCAAAGACTGTAATGAATATTGTTGTTTGACCAATTAAAAAAATAAGTTAGATGAGAACAGCCAAAAGACGGGACCAAATTCATCTTAGAAGATATAACAAAGGGGATAAAATTTCTTTTTTGAAAAAGGTCTACATGTTTCTGTTCAGAAAACAAACCAAAAAACAAAACAATCTTTGTGTTACAGAAATTAGTCTCTATATTCATCAGTACAATCAGAAGCGTTATGACAAAGGTTGTATAGTGCTGACAACAGCACGCAACAAAAGAAAACAAAACAAATGAAAGAAAAAGGTGCAGATGACATGAACTACAGGAAAACATAAAAGCTAAATATAGTTTGAATCGTCATTTCATATGAACAATCGTCTATACGGGACTGCCAGGCAAATATAGTGCCAGCAGGTACAACAAAATGCTGGGGTCGCCTTTGGGACTGTAGGATAAAAGGTTCAGTCAAAGGTAAAAGTTTTAAAGTTGATGAGCAATTTCCCATTTGTGTATACAGTACAGATAAGAGGAAACAAACATTTAAAAAAAAAAAAAAAAAAAAAAAAAAATTCTCTGACAAAGACCAGGACAAGACAACTGTAAAAACTTAAAATGAATAGTAATACAAAGCAACAATTAACTTTAGTGCATAAAGACATGTCCTCACACCGAGCAGCCGCAACATTAAAACCACTGACAGGGGAAGTCTTGTTATAAAGCACTGTTCTGCTATGAATCCTTGTGGGTGCTACTTTGACATGTACCACCCACACCCTGGATAATGTGTCCTGCAACAACACTAAAACTGCTAAAAAAAACACCTTGAGGAACACAACAAAGAGCCCATGGGCCACCCTACAAACTCCCCATATCCCAACCTGACCGAGCATCTGGGAAATCCACCGGAAAAAACCTGATCCACGGGGGGCCCCATCCCACAACCCAAAGGATCGTCTGTCAACGTCACGGTGTCAGACCCCCAGAGCTCCCGTGTCAACGCTCAGACAGGTCAGAGCTGTTTTGGCGGCCCGGGAAGACGCACTATATCAGGCAGGTGGTTTTAATGTCGTCGCTGATCGGTGCGTGTTAACAGACAGATCTCGTTTTTGTAATATCACATCTTGCAAATATATGATCATATCAGACAACAGAGGGCAAAATGGGGGTGGAGAGGGACAGAAATATACAAGAAAAACAAGAAAAGCAAACCGCTTGTTTCGGTGTTCGTGTAAAAATATATTGATATCTGGGTAGAATACCTCGGTGGGATTGCTAAAGATCTGGAGCCTTTCAGAAACAGTCACAAGTTGTGTTTTTATGCCTTTAAAGCTTTTACCACTGAAATTGTCTTTGCTTTGTCTCTCCACCAGATGACAGACATGTACTGTTACACTTTAGCAAATACACTATCACTGAATGAAGTGTTGTTTTTACAGACTTCAGGGAAACATCAGCGAGTCGTTAAATCTCTCGTTTCCCATTGGTTGCTTTACATTTTATGAAATTAAGACAAATACAGTTCTCTGAGGCTGTTATTTTTCACAGGAGCAAATCTGCGTGTGTTGAAGCAGGAGTATCAGAGGCACCAATGTGATCTTAAGGCAAAATTATCAGACGTTGTATGCGAGACTGTGTTTAAGTGCAAGTAACACACAGTGATGTATTGTCACCGTGACCTCTGAATCATAAAATAACAGTCAGGCTATTTACTTCCCGTCACCAGAACAAGTACCAGGTGGTCTTTGGAGATCCAGAGATCTGTTTTTGTTGTCGTTATGGCTTATTTTAGGTTTGGTAAAGAGCAAAGAGACTAAGGGGTTCATCGCACTTCCAACGAGCAGCAAGGATGTGCAACCATCCTGAGAAGTGTGAAAATAACAGTTACAGTAAGTCCAGGGCCCACACAGACGAACACAGTCTTGAGAATAGTTTCATCTAAAATGGAAAAGGCATCCGCTTAAAAACTAATAAACCGCTAAACTACCTGCCTGTGTTTTAGGAAATCTATGAAGGATGAGAGGGATTCAATATCCTTCAGCTCAGACGAAAAATCTTGCTCCAATAAACTAATTCTAAGTCAAAATCCAACATGTTTTGTTTCTGGCGATTAACATGTGAGGATGTGCCAATTAGTCTAAAAAATATAGCTGCACATACTGTATCAAGAACATAACACCCTATTAGAAAAAGTCACATGCTAACAATCTAGCTAATAATGCATCAGATCAGGAGTAGGCAAACTGCTATGTTCTGATGTACATAAATATACAATCACACACACAGTTAATACATTTTATCATAAAGGGGTGTACATGAGGTAAGGTTTATGGGTCCGTCTTGAGATCGCTTTGAGTTGGAACCATTTCCAAAAGGTCTGGGTGAATAACTGAGGTCTGAGCATCAGCGTCAGACATTCTAGGTAATTACTGCATCTTTGGAGCCGAGGATGTATAGGGACGTATGCTGTGATGGTATGTGTGGGTGTGTGGATGGCTGAAAAGTCGAGGAGCGCGAGGCACTATTCCCTGCTGAAAACAGTGTAAAGCCCTGTGCGTTGTCTGCTATCTGGTTTGATCAAGAATATTTACGTAACATCTATGGGTCTGAAACTGTGCACACGTGTGGTACGCGTCCACATGGGCAGTTCATTACGGCAGTATATTCGATGCAGTCATACAGTCCAGTGAAGAGTCACTCTGACTGAGGGTTAGGGAGAGATGAGCAGGGAAGCACAGGGGGGAACCAGGGGAAGGGATATTGGAGTCCAGCCCCTGTAGTCTATGGCAAAGTGAACAGGAAGCTCTCTCAAAAGTCTCAGTCCATTCCCAGAAGGCTGCTGCTGAGCTCCAGGCCACAGCATGATGGCTCCACAGGAGGGTTAGAGGGAGGTGGGGAAGAGCAAAATGTGAAATTCAGGCTTGGAGATTAGGGAACTTGGGAGGTGGGAGTCTTTTCTACTCCTGGGTGATGAGCCAAGTCTGGGCCACGGTGGCATCGCTCATCATCTGGCAGCCGATTGAGACTGTGCAGCCATGATAATGTGAGAGGCTCCACTCTCAGCCCTCTGCTGCTGCCCCATTCCTGCCAGCACAGACATAGCCATGGCTTCAGCTGCTGCCCTTGAGCTCAAACCGTTTTGCCCTGTGGAGGGGCTGTGCGCCAAAGAGCTGTGCTGAATCACCGGGGCAGGAGAACCTGTCGGCTCCGAGGTGTCTTTCATGCTCTCTTCTGCAGCTTAACAGAAAATCAAACACAAGTACAGATTTAGAATAAAACTGGCAAATGCATCAACCTTGAATGGACTCAATTATTTCCATGCTGAATAGCTTTGGACATTTTCTTGGTTGCTTAGCAGTAAAAGCAGCTAAATTTAGCAACATTATTCCAGTGCAAAAATCAGGAAACCTGCTTCAAATAGTTATGAATGAGAAAACACACTTTAAAGATATCGGACACTAAAAAATGCTTCTTGTACTGTTTTTTTTCCCCCTGTCTGGTTAATTTCAATCCTCTACAGCCGTTACCAAAAGATATTTAAGCTTAGTGATTCTAACAAAACTCTAAAAAAAAAAACTATTTCGATTAAAATGCTGCAACCAAGGCAGCATGGGAACTTGAGTGTAATCTGTAAAACTCACCACCACAAACATCTGAAGTCTAACACCTGTTTACTCCTCTTTGTCCTGCTGTTATTACACATGTCTGAGCTAGTCGGACCCCTCCCCTCAGGGACTCAACACTTCTGTCAAACTGTGACTTGAGCCCACAGTCTACTCTAAAGCTTAATGGAAACGACATTTGTTAAAGGAAAATAAACATGATTAGATAACACTATCATCCTCATGTAGATATATTTACATAGTGATATACGGTTGAGAAAGGCTCTGTTCTAAAGCTTTATGTTAAGTTCTTAGCACAAATTCGAATGTCAATGGGGTTTTCAAAATTCTTTTTACTACTTGATCAGAACCAAAAAGTTCTGGTTTCACTTTAGCTTTCTATGCTTTGCAGGTATTTCTACATATGTAAAAAATACAATTCGAAATTAAGTTTTCTGGGTCTTTAAATACCATCAGGTGAGAAAGGATGTATATCTGTCTTAGCTCACCTAAGTAGGCAGTCTTCTTTTGTAGGGTGGTTACAGGACAGTCCTTGTGGGCCAACAGCAGCTGCTTCAAATGAGCCACTTCGTTCCGCAAAAGAGACACTTCATTCTGACAGGGTGGAAAACCAGGCTGATCAATACTTAATAGTTCATATACATCGCAAATGATTTAAAATAAAGAGACCATTTAAACTTGCAGTATAGCTGGCAGTGGACTAACAGGCTTACAGCATAAAAATGACTAAAAACTACAGATGTGACACAAGTTGAAATGGGCTCCAAGTGTTGCAACCTGGTTCATTCGTAAAATTATTAAACTGATTTTCGTATCTGGAATCCACCTCTCAAACTTCCACAGCTACTAGGAGCCAATCAACTGTGCACAGTTGTTGTGGACTTGTACACTAACACTACATGTCATCCCCGTCCACCCACTCCAAGCCTACTCACAGACAGAGAGACGTTCAGAGAGCTGAGCTCCTCGGCCTTTTTCTCTAGGGAACAGACCCACAGTTTGCGTTTCTGTCTGCAGCGCGATGCCGCCGCCCGATTCCTCTCGAGGAAGCGCTGCCTTCGCTCATCGGGGTCATCGTCTGCCGTACGCCGTCGACGCCCACCTGTAGGTTGTGCTGGAGATACCTGGAGGGAGAAGAGGGGAAATGGTTAGAAAGAAACAGACAAACAAGTGAGGGGAAGATGACGAGAAAGAAAAGGGAAGTTTGAGTCATTGTTTCATCATTTTAGCCAGCACACATAATAGTCATCTCCACACAAGTACAACACAAGTTTTTTGCAACTTTAAACAGGCGGTACGCCACATAAGAGCCAAGGTTTCGTTCAGTTATATTCTGTTGTTTCTTAAACTTTCCAAGTTAAAAGAACATTGGTACTGGACCTCAAAGGTATTTACTAAGCACAACATAAAATACCTGAGGTTGTGCAGGTGATGGAGCATCTGGATGCTGGACAAGCAGCTGGCTCTGCTCTGCCTTCTGAGGTACCATGGGGCTGCTGCCCATGGCCATGAGTCCCATACTATGTCCTGACGGGCTCTGCTGGGACAGTGCTGCCTTCAGACGCTGCAGGAGATCAATTACATAAGTAACATCAATAACAAACACAGGGACCACAATACACAGCACACACCCACGGTATGAACAGTGCAATCTAAGTACAAAAGAAACTGCTTCATCCCTGTAGAGAAAAGCTAATCACAGAAAAAATGCAAAGAAAGTAGGTCAGATTTAATAGCAATAACACATTGATGATCTCAATGCACAAGCTCCATTTTAACCCAGCAACATATTTAGAGTTTCAGTAAGAACAACTTGGAGTAATCTTTGATTTTGCAGGAAGTAATGTGTTGATCACACTTTAAGATCTTCTCTTGAAAAAAATTGATTTTTGACCTTGTAACATGTCCATATGGTTTAAAAGCATGGCAAAATAAGCAAGGTTGAGTATTTCCACCTTAGAACTGCAGTGTACCAATGACAGTCTCCAAAACATGGATTCAGACTTCCAGGTTTCATACGTAACAAACCTAAATAATCAATCCTGACAGCTTGAAGGGTGAGACTTTCTCTATAATTGTTCTTCCTCACAGTTAGTTTCCAGGTTGACCATGAATTGCTGAAATAGTTGAATACTATAATTTGTAATTGTGTAGCACAGAGTAGTTTTACAATGTTTGAATAGAGTCATCAGTGAGCTGGTGAGCCTGAACTGCAGTAAGTAGCAGAGGGGTACATGGAAAGAGAGGCAGGGACTTCACAGATCATAGGGGCTTATTTTCATGAAAAAAAACAACAAAACATGTAACTTTGACACACGGGGGTGATTTTTTTGGGATTCAAACAATGCCAAGAGAGGGATTTTAAGTATATAAAGAGTTGAGTGATATAAGTTAATTTATTTACAACGGAAAAGGCAGAATTCTCTAAGGATTTCAAAAGATGTTTAACTCACAGACATCATTGCCGATGCTGGCCTGATCGTGTTATATACTTCCAGTTTGCTACTAGCCAGACATTCATGTGACATCCTGTTCTAACTCAACCTTTTAGAATTGGTTTGAGCTCTGGAGGCTTTACATATTCCTGGAACAATTTTTCATTTGATACTGCTGGACGTTGCTGATTTGTGGTTGTCACTTTGTGATGGTGCATTATCCAGCTAGCAGTAATTATTTAGAAAAAATGACTGTGGCCCTGAAGGCACAAAACTGTGAAACAGCACATTTACGTAGACCGCGGTCTTCTGACAAAGATCTTTTGGTACTAAGAGAACCATGTGTTGGCCCAGAAAAAAATGTGCATGCTAGCAAAACACCCCCAGCCTTTACTTACACCAATGATACTCAAACTAATAACTGAAGGAGAAGGCAGTTTGTGCAAATAAAAGGATCTAATAAAGTGCTATAATAACTTTAGCAGCACCCAAACTTGAACAGCTCCACCTGGTTTAGAATTGGGAACTTGGCACAAAAGTCTGTGTGTGCTTTGCAGTATCATAACTTCAGCACAAATTATATTTACTGACTGTAAGGGTTAAATAACAAGTAACTGCAGTTAAGAGTCATATGATGAACAAACTGAGCCAGCGCAGAGGAAGGCTGGAGGGCGAAGATGGAGACAAAAAAGAAATAAAACAGATAAAGATATAAAAATAGAGAGCTCATCTAGTGCTGACCATCTTGGCCTCTGAGTGGATGCTGTAGCCAGAGGGGGAGTTAGAGCCGCTGCTGCTGCCTCCCAGAGGAGGACCAGGGATCCCAGGAATGTTGGGTACCATGCACATGGGTCGGGCCAGCTGGAGACCATATATGATACACAAATACATATGGATTAAAACTTAACCAACTTCTCAGCTGTAAAGTTAAGATACAACATTTTTAGACAGCTGGTTCGCCTTACATTAATGACAGACGGCATCTGTACGGGTCCAGGGAGAACTGGCACTGCCTGACCAGAGGGAAGCATCATCATGGGGTAATGGCTGGTTGGTGAACTAGAAAACACACATATGGGATTGTATTTATACTCCAAAATACACACTTAAAAGTGCAGACAAAAACTTCTCAAACGCACAAGTCAAAAACATACACACAACGAATACATTTAAGTTTTACAGTGTGGAAAAACATCCTGACATCTGTGATGTAAACGGTTCACTCGTAAGAACATACACGTGATGCTGTCATTCTGTTACACAGTATGCAATGAAAAATGTGTTTTCAAAAGCTTAAAAGCTACATAAGATAGATTTTAGAGCCAGATCAAGGTTAAAAAGGTTAGCAGAGGTCAGCACATGGATGCTGAATGATACTCACCCCAAAGTACGATTTGAAGGTGGTGCCTGTGTGATGACAGAGGTGGGTGACGGCATGGTGGGCTGAAGAGCATCAAAGCCCAAGTGTAGTGGGAGGGAACCTGGACGCACGATAGTCGGAGTGGGGGCTGAATTCCTGGATGGTGAGTCCTAGGAGATTAGCGATGTAATTTAGTGAAACACAGTTTTTGTGTCAGGCATTATTTTATGAAAATATTGTAGTATTTTAAAACAAATTGTTGTAATACTGCAACCATAATAGTGTATAATGAGCTATGCTTTTTCTACATCACTCAAGGTTACACACCTGTACTCTATACACTAAAGCAATTCCCCTTTGTCCTACCTTTACTTTAACTAGAGGCTCCCTGTTGTTGTCTGAATTCCCAGAAATAGATTCAGGGCTGCCTGGTGGTGAAGAATCAACCTCTACAGGCGCCTCCTCTTTCACCTTCACGTCTGATGGTGTCTGAAGGCTCATGTCCAAAGCTACAGAGTTGGCAGCAGGGAGCTGAGAAGTGAGACAAAATAAGTTCACACCACTCATAGACAAGAGAATATAAAAAAGGAAGTGGGTAGCCACAGCTTAGGGCGTACGAAACACTACTTTAAGTGCAATAAAATACAGAACCATTCAAATTAGATAATCTTAGCATGCTGATTAATATGCAAAATGGTTATGGCAGGAATTTCAAGCTAGAATTTTTGACTACATCAACACTTATGGTAAGAACAAAGTAAGCAAAATGTAATTTTTCACGACATTGGAGTCTTTGCAGAAAACCCCAATAGTTTCTGTACATAGCAATAGATGCAGTCATGCACACATAAAAAGTGCACAAACCCAGTCCTTTCTTACAGAGTTCTTGGCCCTCTTGTCATCGTCGTCTTGTTCGAAGGAGCTGGCAAGCTCATTAAACAGACCAACCTCCTCACAGTTCTTTAGGAAACGAGTGGGAGTGGGTGTCTGGTCTGAGAAAAGGCAATGAACATACATGACTATCGAAAAGAACATTATCACACTTTGTTCACACTGAGAACTGAATATGGAAACCCATGTAAAGGTGTGCTAAACAGTCTTTGTCTGAATGCTGGAGGAACACATTTATCAACATGGTACACCTGCACTGGGCCTTATAGAGGAACAGTACCTGCAATAATAACAGAGTCGGTCCGAGCTGGTCCAAATTTCAGAGTCATCTCATGCTTGTGCTTGTGTACCGCCAAATGGTCCTCATTGGTAAACCTCTGGAGCAAGTGAACAGAAAGAAAACAGGAAAGATAAGACCATTATATGAATTACCCTGCAGGTAATAGTAACTGTGTCCTAGTGACCTGCAGAGACAGTTTATATTACATTAACCCATATATCATATTGCAAAAATCACAGACAGATAATCTCTTGGAGATGCAGCCTATAAACATTGTAACAAACCACAAAGAAAACTGAATCTGTGGGGTACAATTCTTTATGTCTAAAAAGCCCTGTACAGGCCCATTATAGCCACAGGATACAGGCTTAAATAGTCATACAGTGACTAAAAATTCCTAGAAAAAAATAAAGGGATAGTATGGATGAGGGCTACGATTACTGAAATGATTTCAACAACAGGAATGAGCAGCAGCTGAAAATGTCAACAACTTGATGAATAAGTGTAAAGACTACTGTCACCGTAAACGGATATCAAATGATCAAAACAGATCCTGCAAATGCAAGTGGAACTCACTGTTACCAAAGTAGTTGGCGTGTCAAACATATGGATAATGTAAACTGTGCCTCTCTAGAGCTCTGCATTAGTGCATATTCTGTTTCCTATCGGGTATCCAGAGCGGAAGCAGCAGGAGGTCTGGCAGTAGGACAAATCAGACATGTCACGGAGAGCACTGACAGCCATCCTCTGAGACATGGAACTTCTTTTGAGAAGTGGCGAAGTGATTCACTGTGAGACGTAGGAGGAATAATCTCTGCTCTGGCACCAGCCTATTCACCATTCACTGCAGCCTATTTTAGGGTGCCAAGTTGCAGTTCAGTCGTGAGAGTGAAGTGGAAACACAGTCAAGTGTCAGGGGCCTTATTTTTAGCCTTACCAGGCAGCATCACCAATACAACTATACGTCTCATCTGTCTCTTCCCTCTGAACATGGCGGCTAGGTCTTGAAGAGGAAACTATCTTCAACTAATCTCCCTGTATGAGATAATAGCAGCTAGGATTACCCCTCCCCATGCAATAAAAACTGTCCATCATCTAATGGGTGGGCTGCTGCTGTTGTTGTTGTTGTTGTTGTTAACTTGGTAAAAGGAAAACCCCAAGCAAAGCCAGGAGTCAATCATTGCTGGTTCTATTACGGGCATGATTCAGACTTTCCTGGTAGACAACTGTTGGCGGTTAAGGGCAGTAGTAAACCTGCATTTGTACATAATATACTAGTAACATAGAAGGATGTTTCATAACCCAGACGTACATAGATAAATATAATCAGGCTGATATTATTAAAGGCCAGCAAGATATTTATAATTGACACTTTGTGTAGGTATACTACAGCTATTTAGCAAATGTGTTGGGCTGAATATTTTAGGCGCCAACCAAAATGTATTTATAGCACAGAGGATTGGAAAGTGTCAAATCAAATATCTTTCAGGTTTGCAGTTCTGTTTAATTATTCTTCTATGTGATAAATCTGATAAAATTTTTGACATTTGCCAAATTCTAGATAATCTTTTATTTCAGTAAACTTCTTCTTTGGCTGCTTGTGCCTTAATAGCCCATACAACCTGTGCTTACTAATGTTTTGACAATACTTTGGATGAATGACTGTGTTCTGTGAAAGGTGTCGCTTATAGTAACAACCTACAGAGAAATGACTCGTAATTTTACTACTACTACAAAGACTTTTTCACCGTTTTGGAATAAGAAAAAAATCAACCCAACTCTAGCTGCAGTGGGTAGCTTTATTCAGAAAAGAAAAAGTCACTACCATAATGGATTGAAGCTAAAGTGAAGGACTTTTACATGTAAATGAATGCTCGTCACAATAAAGTTCACGTAATGCAAACTGAGTCTGTTAGCCACTGGTGAATCTCTTCGTGTTTTGTCGTATACTTTAGCTTGTAGTTTGAAATCTGGTGTCTCTGGTGACATTCCCACACTTTTATACTGGTTCTGATGTGTTCTGCATCAACCAGCAGTGTTTGTTTTGCCAGAGCTGAAAAGAGCAGCAACTGTAGCAACAGAGACACAGTAAGCTCCAGCGACTATGGTGGAGTTAACCAGGGGAAAACCTGTGAAGTGTCTAAGAAAGGTTTCTGATGCTCTTGATAAAAAATGTAACCGTTAAAAAAGAAGTTAATTGGCAGCCAGGACAAGCGCTGTAGGCATGTATTGACTGTTTGTGAGATTTTTCTCCATATTGCAGGTTTAATTATCAGCCACAGAGCCACATATTTCCCTGAGGAGTTGGCAGACACCAAAAGAGAGCTAAAAAAAAGTGACAGTAGTCTAATATTTGTCACATGGCCAAAAACACAACTCCGAAAACAGTTTAACGCTGATCTGTAGCTAACAAGCTTACAGTGACAACTTTATGCAGTAATAACATTTCAGTTCAATTGTGTTTCCACTTTATTCTTGCCCTCTGCTGTAAAAAGCAATGAGTGAAGTAATGTGGTTTTAAAATTTGTGAATCTCCTGTAAAATTCACTGAAACATCTGGTGCTATATTGCACACCCAGACTTGTTTATACAGTAGTTTAACACTCAAACAACACAGGCTTGAGCTCCACAGCTGCAGACCCGCATCGTCGCCAACGTCACTTTGCCTCGAAAAGCTTTCATGTGATTCTGTTGTTTTAAATGTCAACTAAATTAATAATGGTATTTACAAATGAAATATTCAGAGTATTTACATCACAGAGACATGTCAAAGGAAAGAAGTTGTGCCTCTGTGTCCATGATGTTCTGAGAAGAAAATAACCAAACAGATCATCATTTATTCATCGAACATGTATGTTTAACTGCTCTGCACGGCTGTTGCTCAAACCGCAATCCAGCAGATGACTTCTGATCAGTGAATGGAAGATGTCTGATGAATCCCAAATGTTTCACAACCGCATTAATGCTTTCTTCCTCCGGACCCCAGGAGAGACAAACTAGCTCCAAGGATATCACACCCAGCTAAACACAGCACCAGACAGCTAAATGAGCACAACATCAGACGTGACATTTCCTGTGTTGAATAATCATGAGTCCTAGAATGTACTTCTTTTAATTTTTTTCTTCTTCTTTTTCTGTGATATAAAGCCAAGCCCCGACAATAAACCACGCAACTGGCATGTGAGCGCACTACTGGCACTCAGCTGAGTCACTGCCGTGGCTCAAACCTGTGTCTGCAGGCACTAGAAGTCAGCAGTGACAGGTTGAAACAATAACTGTGCTCTGATTACTCACTGGAGCTTCCAGTGAGTCACTGCTGAAGGAGACGGCATTGTCTGACAAGACAGCATGCTAGCTACAATGTTATCAGTGTGATGTTCATTAAGAGGTGCATAATTCACAGTCAGGTAGGTTAAGCTGGTAGTGAGAGGTGAAGTTGGCAAACTAGAGGTGTTTTCAGGGTTAAGTTGCCCTGTAGTATATATATATATATATATATATATATATATATATATATATATATATATATATATATATATATATATATATATAAAAAGCTTAGTTCCACTGAAATAAGGTGTTTTCTCAAGTATTATGTGTTTAATTTTGCTTTTAATGAGCTTTCTTTAAAAAGTACAATAGTTTCTATCATTAGTAGTGACTGTGAACCTCTACAGAGCGCTTAGAAAGAGACAAAAATGTCAATCCATACCACATACACACACCTGAAACCCAGGACATGCAGAGAGAGGACTTACCTGTCCACAGCCAGGAGCGTTGCACACGAAAGGTCGATCGTCCCCCATTTTTGCAAAAAGCTTGCAATGTAACTGTGGGAGAGGGGAAGAGGAGAACATTGCCACGGCTTTTCGAGATTGGCAAACTGGCAAATCCTGAAAACAACAAAACAGGGATGCTGTGGCTTGTAGTCTTTAGTCTGAGCAGGAAGCCGAATGCTATTTAAAAATAACCCTGGCAAGGAGGAAAACACGCACAGAGGCAGCGAGAAGAAGTTTCCCTGGTGATACTTCCTTCACACAGGGGGGCTTGTGGTTGGCCAATGAGGAGCGGCTTACAAGAGAGGACGGCAGCTACCGTTCACACAAAGACATCTCCCTCTCCTTCTGCCTTCGCCTCTGTCTCATTTTCAATCTACTCCGATCCCTCCTTCTCTCATTACCACTCCTTCTCCTCACCTCTCCAGCACCTTGCAACCTTTCCCCTTCTTGTACCTCTCGTTCAGTGTCACTCACTCTCTGATTCAGCTTTTCTCTCTGCACTCTGCCTCCGTTTCAGTCATCTCCACATCCACTTACTGCAGTCTCACAGGTGAATTCACAGCACTAATACCACACAATGGCTCATTCACGCTTACCTGTTACTGTACCTCACTCGTACTTGTTAACCCCTTTTTCTTTTCTCATGAATACCAATGATGCTACGATACTTTCAGTATGAGTACTGGTGCTTTCATAAAATAACATAAACGAGGGGAGAGTGACATGAGATGAACAAGTAGGGCGGAGGTGTTTCATTGTCATTTGACTCAGACATAACAGTCAAATAAGTGTAGAAGACAGTGCCACTTTACTGCAGTTTAAGCCCAGGAAAAAACAACCTTAAACTGTTAAGTTTGTTTTAGTGACAAGAATTTCAAAATATGTACTAAATATTGTAAAATCTACCTTTGCTGGATGACAGCAAGGTGAATTATAATAAAAGCCTAAATTTTAAAAGCAAACAGCACAGAAAAGCACTGTTACTACAGTTTAATAGGCATAGATAGCATAATCTCAGATATATGCCACAAAAATGTTAGACTTTATTCTAAAATGATCATTTTGACTTAAAGTTATTAGTGTATAATCGCTCCTTTTTTGCGGAAGCTCATGTCTGATATGTTTGTACCGATTCCAATAACACAAAGACAGATTTTATTAGTGAGTTATTGGCAGAGTATAAATATTTTATTATACTGTAAAAATAGTGGCACATAAGGATAGCTCTGAACACTAAAGCTGTGCAAAGCTTCTATCAGCAACTCAACCCCATCCCCGACTCCACCAAAGCACCCCACCCTGCTCTGCTCTGAGCGGCTGAAAAACGCTCCATGTGAAGACAAACTGGGAAGTTTAGAAAAATAACTCATTAAATTTAAATCAGGGGATCGGTGGGGAGGGGGAGCGGTGGGCATTAATGTTTTAGCACTCTCAGCTGGCCTGAAGTGACGTCTGGCAGCTATTACACAATGCCGTCCTGCTAACAGAGCAGCAACTACCAACACGCATCAAGGACTTTGTTATGTATACAAGCAGACACAATTCAATGAACAAAAGCCCCTGAATATTACGTATACGCTGCATATGTAGCATACTCGGTAAGGTTCTGTTCATGACACCACAGTCATGAGCCAAATACCGACTACGTTTAAAGATTTATTATGAACCCTTCAAAATGTACATCCAAGATTTTGTTTCCTCCTACACTTTTACTTCCACTATGCTCCATCTCTAAGCTTTTGTGCTGTTTTGACTTGCTTGTAAAACTTGTTCCATCATGTTAATTTTAAAAGTTGCTTTAAAAGCTTAATACGTGCAGCTAATCCATCGACTGGAAAGCAAGCTGCAGTAAAACTAAGTATTCTAATATTACTGAGTTACTGACCACATTAACCTCTGTTGTACCTATTACATGAGTTGAGAATGTCGTCTAACATTATTGAGTGGGACAGATTATTCATTATTTTGGCGAGGTATAAATGTCTGAAAGTTTTCCCAATGTTGAAGTCAGTATATTTTCCTCCTTCCTCCCTCCATTTCTCTCTCTGCCGAGGACAGCTGCCCCTGAGCCAACACATGATTACTGAGGCATTGCGCTGGAATACGACGCTCTCCCATGACGCTGAGCCTGTAACTGTTGTGTCTCTCAGCTCCATGTATTTATGAGCAGTGGGGTCTGCATCGTATTGTGAGCAGAAGCTGCCCCTGTCTGCAGACATCAAAGTCCATAAAGCGAAGCCGTCTGATTTTTTGCAGACCTCCCATGCTCTGGAGAAAGGCAACAGGTCAGTGCCAAGGCCCTCACAAAGTGCCTCCAATCCACTGAGTCTATTTGGGCAGAGATGTGTCTGCAAACGAGATACTCCATCTAGCTCATTATACCAAGGGTGTGGACTGTGTGGGGAAATGGACACATCTGGCGTGAGGAGTGGGAACAGATTTCAGAGTTTACATCTTACTAAAGACATGCTAGACATTAACTTGGCTGAGCTGGCACCAACATGAAATGTGGGATTTGATTTTGTGGAAAGTCCACCATAAATTCCAGATGACAGGGGTGGAAAATACCACTTGTTTCATAGCTGCCCCAACCAATATCTTAACCTGATTAAAACAGATGTGTTGAGGACTTTTCTTAAGCAGTGCTATCTGTAATCCTCTGCTAGAATCAGATGTATGGAGGAAGAAATGGTGCTGCTAATTTATTACTTCGACTGTCAGATGAGTCTCACTAAGAGTAAACTGAGAATAACTGAATGAGTTGACAGTTTAAAGTTTTACTGCACCCTGTAAAATGTCTGCTTCATACAGGCCTCAACTGTATATCAGACACAATAAATCAGTCGGCCAGTCACATCAGTCCTGATGCATATCACTCATATTCATTACAGGCTTTGATATCAAGTGCACCTATTTTAGCCTTCTTTCATCCAAGGTGACATGTAAGCAGTCAAAGTGCCCTAATTCCTGTCTTTCTCATTGAGCTGCTGCCAAAGTCCCACCGTTAACTTGGATTTCTCCAACTCAGCAGGTGTAAGGGAACAAGTCCCAGCTATAATCAGCCACAGCCATCCAGTGTTTGATGCAGCCTGCTAGGAAACTGACTAAACAAACTGTATTAATAGCTCGCACTGCAGCCATGACTCTGGAATCTGAGGCTTAAATTGCCAAAGGGTAGGGGAGACCCCACAAAAAGAAAAAGAACTGAAGGAGGGAGAGAGAGAGAGCAAATTTGTGAAATAGTGAAAAGAAAGAAAACGCCGGTCAGCAGTTGGTAAGTATCATAAATATTTGCAGGGTAACAGGTGAAGTCTGTGAGCTTTTGTGACAGGACATCTAGGTTGCGGCTGGGTACGTGCAGCAGCCGATATATATTTATGTAAGCAAAGCGAACACAAGATTTAGCAAATGGAACAAATGAAATCCTATATCCGCGTCTGCATAACTAACAAGGCCTAAAAGCTGAATCCATGCCGAGCTAGCAGACAATGCAGGACAATACAGGATGGACCCCAGGCAGTTTTCTAAAATTAAATCAGAAACACTGTGCCGATTTGATTTGTGGTCCGCAGCTCTAACAAGCACTGACTGTGAGGTGTTGGTTCTATAACTGCCACTTTAAAAAGAAAATCAGGGCAATGTTTTGTTTGGTTTTACACCAGAAGCAGGAGCAATATAGCCTTTAATGCTTTGCTTAATAATTTATACTTAATGCTCTATAGCATCATCGGTCCAGTAATGAATTAACAAATCAATAATTGAATAGATTAACTTGATATCTCTCACGTAAACCTAAAAGCATGCATTTATTCACCAGTAAAGAACATTTATGTCGCAGTGAAATTCAAATGTATGTCATTTCTGAGAGTGGGTCAAGACGTCTGGACCAAACATACTGCAGTTTTCTCTGGTGTAATACTTCTCTATGTGATGGAATGAAGTACAACTCTGCCAAAAACATGACCTACATTCCTAACGAAGGTGTTGACATGGGGATAGGGATCGTGGGGCGTTCAACAGTTCAAATTGCAATACTATGGATATCATTATTACTTGAGACAGAGTTTTTTTGAGACTTCTTGCAGACCCAAATAATCTCCACAGCACATTGTACCGCAAATAAAACAAAACAAAATCAATGCAAACATGCGAAAGAAGTCAAAATGAATCCACAAAGTCCTTCAAACTTTTAGTTCCTTCTTCCAGACAACGCTGACTGGCTTGAAAAGGTTTGTCTTTTTTAGCCTCCATTACCTCCTGCTACGTACGGACACACTTAGCCCAGCCTTTTCCCGTAACAAGACCGCCTTTTCTTTTCAGCAATTGGCCATAAGCACGTCAGTCAGCAGCAACTAAAGCACGCATAGCTTTGAACCCTGTCAATAACAGCAGCGAGCCGATTCTTATTGGTTCAAATCACGAAATCAACTTTTTTGTATCCACGCAAAACTAATGGCTAGCTGCCGTGGCTAGCGTTAACAACAGGCCGAACGCACGTTTAAAGTGAGCAACAACAGCGCCAGTAACACTTTCTGCCATGACAACAAACGGGCTCCAACACCGATTTAATCGCACCCAAAGTCAACCGGGGTGTTTTAAAGGCGTCGAAGACAATTTAAAATCGCAAAAAGCTCACAAAAAAGCTAGCAGTTGGCTGATTAGCGGACTGACACTTGAGTGCAAAGCGAGACAGTGGGTTCGAATGAAACGTTGGAGCTGCCACAACAGTTTTGACAATTACAACGATGCGTCGTTTGGGCAACAACTAACGCCAAAAACTGTCGAGCGGAGTGCAACTTTGTTATAGATTAGTGTAGTCGACAAATCTGTGGTGAATTTAAAGGTTAATAAAGTGTTTACAAACTCACCCTCGCGCCCCTCTCTCTATCTGACTCCCCTCTCCTCTCCTCTCTCTTGGAATTTGGCACGCCCCTCGACGTCGAGTTATCGCGAGAGTTCAGGAGCCACACTTTGAAATATGTATCCAGACGCCAGAACGAGATGATGTTTAATTTCGGCACAATTTTACTATTTAATTTCATAATTTTAAGTATGCTGCTGTTCTAATACGTTTAATATATGTTCATATATATTGTGTTTAACATTTGTTTAATATTTTGTTTGTCCTTTCAACACTTTTAATGACAGCTGTGCTAAGGGAAACAACACTGGATGAGTAAATGGACAAACTGCAGTATATTTACACAGAAGACATGCAAACTTTCACATATTTTAAGTAAAATTAAGTTGGCAGCGAAACAGTTTATTATTTCAGCCATTTCACATTGGCAAAGAGACATTTTTCCAGTTAATGATAAATTGTTCGAACAAGCTTCTGTCATTTCCTGCAAAATTCTGGAGCCATGAGCACACTTCAACACCCAAAGCTTGCATCTTTAGCCTGTTCACATTTATAAAGAATCATTTTAACAGTTATTAGTAAATTGGCAGTTTTAATGCAAGATGATATTCCTAAAATGGTTTTGTAAAACAGCCAATAATCAGTTCTGATGTTAATTTCCTGGCTGTTTCTATCAACATGTTTAACCCTATTTGAATATTGTAGAGGCACCATGTTTTCCAGCAAATTTAAAGATATGCATGAGTTAAATGTTGAATTCTTACTAATACAGTCAAAATCTCTGCACAATTGTTGCATATTGTTCAGAAAATCCTCATTAAACTTATAAACCAAGTTGACAAATTAGTGACATAAATGCAAAAAAATATACAGAATGGGAAAAAAAGCAAATCTGAGGTGTTTATTACTATTTTTGTAGCGTCTGATCACATGAAACATGTAGGGGCTTCAAAACGTCAGCAGTAAGAAATAAAAGGTTACACTTTCCATGTTATATGCAATTAATTAAATACAGATGTAAGATTTTTTTAACAGAAAGACAGCAAGAAAGGCAGTAAGGATTTCACTCATTGGTAAACTGTTCATGAGAGTCACAATCGCTTATTTCTGTCTGATTGATGAGAAGGCAGTATAAACCTGCTGAAACCATGAAGGGTACAAAAATGGTGATTTAGACATTGTGTGTGTTGAGCTTTCTGTGCAAAAGCTCATTTGAGGCTTACATTTCACACTAGCAGGCAAAAGTTTTGACACACTTTTTCATTCAAATGAGTGAATATTATCCATTTGCCATTTCTCTGACCAAAAAAATGAAAATCAACACATAAAAATAACAGTTGATGCTAAGTCAGCTCTGCTCAGAAGTCTGTGAGTGCATTTTGCATTAAGTATAAACCAGCTGATGTCATCCACATTCAGTGTTACTTAACCTTATAAATTGTCTCTCATTCAGAGACTGCTTTGCAAGTCAGTGAATTCAGAGACAAGGCTAGAGAGACCCCCAATGGATATTCTGAGAACTGAAAGGTTAGCTTTTGCAGTAAAATGTACAGTTTCCCTGACTGTATATTTTCTCCACTTCTTCACCATTTTGTAGTTGGTTTGTTCTTGTTGTTATTGTGGTTTTTTTTGTTTGTTTCTCAGAATCAAAATCAATCTAAACTTGCTGGGTAAATTCCCTGTTGTGTCATACATTTCGTCAGGGTCCAGAGCAGACGTTCCCCCAGAGTCTGAAACTGCTTCAGTAGTATTTAACCTTCGCGTCATCCTGCGGGTCAAATTGACCCATTTTAAAATTTGAAAATGTGGACAAATATAGTTTTTACTGATATATATATATATATATATATATATATATATATATATATATATATATATATATATATATATATATATATATATATATGTATATATGTATATATGTATATATGTATATATATATATATATATATATATATATATATATATATATATATATATATATATATATATATATATATATATATATATATAATCACTTTAGATATTTTTAGGATTTTTTTGGAAGAATTTTATTGAAAATATTTACAAGAATGTTCTTGCCAAATTTTGGGGATTTTTTTTTTCTTTTAAACAAAACTTTTAAGGGAAACTTTTAAGGAATTATTGGAATTTTCTTCCTGAAGGTTTTGCAAATTTTCAGAAATTTAGGGAATTCTTTTGCTGAATTTTTGAATTTTTTTCAGACAAGGAAACAATATCTTTTGGTGCCATAAATGAAGACAACATGAGGGTTAAAAAGCAAAGTCTGGTTTCTCTCACTTTCTCTGTACCCTTCATTGCAATGGCTGTGCTTCAGTCTAATCAGTGCAGTAAAGCTGTAATTACACAAGCAGGCACAAAGTGGTCACTGTACTCAGTCATAATCACCAATGAGAGGATGCAATCTGTCACAATTAGATGATGATCCAGCCTCTTTCTACACCACACTGTGATGAATCTATGTTAAAATACAGCCAAACTCTAACAGTAGTGTTTTGCTTTTTTTTAAACAAAATACAGTTAAATACCGTAAAATCTGATATTACTAAGATTATTATTGCTAACTTTGCACTGATGCTCTGAGATGCCAAATTTACATTAAATCTTTTCTTTCTAACATAGATTTAATAGACCACAATTTGTCATACATTACAGTCTTTGAGTAAATGCTTGTTTTTTTTCTCCCTAGCAGAGCAAAAATGATCCATAGAAATGTAATTTATTTTTTGCCTTTTTTGTGTATTTATTTTTAAATGTTTTACAGAGTTGATAGATCTCAGTTCTGGATTATAGAGACTACAGACACATTGTTATTTATGGTATATATCTGATATTCCTAGTCGTGTTAATGCATTTTAAAAGAAGAAAATGTTGTAATCTACAGGTAACTACATCATATTATTAGAAAGTCACAGTATTGAGCAGATATTCTACTGTAGAGAACTGTTATTTATTACAAAGTAATTAACTGATTAAAATACAATAATAATGTTGTACATGTTAGCGTAAAATGCTGTAAAGTACAACATTTTAAAGGAATATTTGCTGCAGTCTGAGCTGTTATTGCTATTGCTACTTATGGTTTAATATTTCTGTTTTCTCAATGACAAAGCAACATCTTATCACATCTTATCATTATGTCACAGACAGTCTCTGGCCGTCTAAATTCTCATCGAAATATTGAAGATGCGTCTGTGCGTCTACTTTCAATGACATATTTGTTAATCATACCAAGGAGACTCAGATGCAGTGTATTAAATGTGAAGGTATTAGGTGTTTAAATGGAAGATGTTTGGACATGCTAGGGAGAAAGTGTAAATGTGGTGTAAATAAGAAAAATTAATAGAGCTCAACTCCATTTAGCTTTGGAAAAATAGAACCTACGCAAATGGATCCTCAATCAGGCTCTAGGTATTATTATAAATACGCCAAGTATTTTAAAATTTGCCTAACTGTAATTTGTTAAACATGTTCAAATCAAGCATTTTGGTGAAAAACAGCAGAGAAATAAAAGCAGACTGGAATATAAAGGCATTTACTTCCTGTATGCTGACAAAGAAAAAAAAGCACCTTTGCTGGTGTACACAAGACATGATCTAAGGGGTTATTTTTTTTTTACACATCTGCAGAACAGGCAAACAAAACCAAGCACAGAAATGGTCAGATTTTGAACAAACACTCTAATAAACTTCTATTTTGCAAGCTCATTTAGTGATTCTTTAAAGGACAAAACTTAGTTATCATGCCATGTTATGATTTCCACATTTAAACATTTAAAGTCATTTCCAAAGATATCCTGCAAAATTTTGGACATGTTAGCACCCCTGAAAGCCCCAAAGTTTTGCAAGTTAAGACTGGAAACATCCATTGTTTAAAAAAAACTAAACAACATTTATTCCTCCTTGGCAAGTGGAACTTCACTCTTCAATAAAATAAAGCCAAATTCTTCGTCGCATATGACAGGAGACATATTGACACCAGAAGATGAGGCAAAGTTAGCGTGCCTGGCACATTTAGTGAAACAAATATGTGAAACCTATGATAATATTGAGCAACCTTTTGTCGCTTCACATAAATAAAACTGTTCCCATCTGGCACAATCTTTTCTGTTCTGCTCAAAAGCATGTTTTTTGTATTTATTGTTTTCCCCTTAAAATAAAGCGACTGCATTGTGAGTTCACTGGGACATCACTGAGAAAAACATGGCCACTCCTACTATCAAACATGTTACTTTCATACATTTTTCCTCAGCGCTACTTCAGGAACTGAAGCCAGTGACAGAATTACAGGACAGCCTGCATCACTAGACATCAACGCTCGTTTAGAAACCTTATGTTTAACATTAATGCTAAAGTGAGCAACATTTAGGATTTTCCTATTTTAGCTTAGTGGGTTTTAGCAAATAAAATATAAATAATAAACTTGATTTTAAAGAGGTGCTGGCTCTTCATGAGTGTATTTAAAACAGCTGCATCTTTGTCAATTCCTCTGATGAAGCCTGACACACCTAATGCTATAATTGTTTTCTAAAAAGAAAAAGGAGCCGCTCGTGGTTATGTAACAATATGAGATTAATGTACTGGTGAAGGTTTGGCCAACAGATGAAATGGATCAAAATCATCAATCTGCACTTGGATTATGCTCATTCACTTGTTTTGCAACTATTAGGTAGTAATAAAGACAAAGAGTTTTGTTGACCTCCCCAACATCTATATCAATCTGCAAAAAGGTTTCAGAAATGAGGGCCTCTGTCAGACAATATCCTGTAATTCAATACAGACACTTCCCTGCCAATAAATGCAATGTGATGAGCTGTCTAATAATCAGCCAGTGAGGTCTACGAACGCTTAAGTGGTTTCATCATCAGTCTCTCAACAGAAGATAGTCTTTGATAGTCTCTGGTAGAGGAAGCTCTTTTACAGCAGTGGGGAGGAACTGCACTCCGAGACTCTGCCGTACAGCGCAGCGGGCCAGAGAGCGAAGTGAAGGAGCCTGAGCCACCATGTTGGTCAGCCTGGCCAGCAGCTGGGGATCTTTACTCAGCTCCCTGGGGAGGGTGCCGTCAGGACGTCGGATCTCAAACCGCCCCGCTGCCCGACACAGTAGATCCAAGCACTCCTCCTCCTGTTCAGTGCCCAGGCCCCGGGCCAACAGGGCCACCAGTCGGGAGATAGGGGTCTGGCCCTTCAGGTTGGTCACATGGACCTGGGCTCCGTAGTCTAAAAGCACTTTGACGCTCTCCAGGTTGCCCTTCATTGCTGCCCAGCTCAAAGGCGTGTCATTGTTGTAGTCCCGGGCATTGGGACAGGCTCCACTCTCCAGCAGGGCCCTCACACACTCTGGGTTATCTTTAAAGGCGGCCCAGTGAAGTGGAGTGTCCTTGTTGCCATCCAGGGCGTTCGGCTGAGCCCCGTACTCCAGCAGCAGCTCCACACAGCTCTCGTCCTTCTCTGCTGCGTAGTGCAGGGCTGTGCGGTTATAGCCGTCCAAAGCGTTCACCTGATGAGGAAAGGAGTTTATTTTCAATTCAATTCAATTTTATGTATTTAGTGCCAATTACAATTCAAATTGTCTCAAGATAATTCATAACCTTAACATCAAAATAAAATAAGAGTGATGATGAAAAAAATCTATACAAATTAGACGACATTGTGCCTTTATATACTGGTCAGGCTTGTGTCCATCATGAAATTTAAAACCACGTACATTTAAGGTTCAGGCAGCTATTAAATGTATGTTCTGTTAATATCTTTGAATGTTCATTCAAATGTAATGAACATTTTACTTTCCTCGCTGGATTCTGAAAAACAAAAAGTTAACAGCATTTAGGTCCTGATTTTAATTGATTAGTGCAACTTTGTAGTTACATTCTGAGTCGTTAACATGCAGCAGGACAAATGCAAAAGGGTCGGATGAAGAGGAATATAGAGTAGATTCAGAAAGTACTATTTCGGCTGTGATGTAGACTCAATTTTGAATGAAAAAATAAATCTATGCTCAGAATGATAGACAGACAGACAGACACATACTTTATTAATCCCGAGGGAAATTCAAGATTTAGTACAAATGATAACTCATAATATCTAAAGAAACAGGAACATCATTTCTGAACACACATTTTGATTTAAAATTTGATATTGGGGACTTAGATATGTATTAGAAAATTATATTTTCGGTCTAATTTGGGTGAACTGATCACTTAAACCACTTCTGACTGTTCTGCACATTTTCAACCAGCAACTTCATAACACACGCTGTATTTTATTATCCTGAATCACGACCAAAAACCACTAGTATTGTTAAGATCAATGTATGCATTACCCCTATTTTTTAGGCTGGTTTCAACTCATGTTAGCACAGTACACAACTTAACATTCAAGCACAGATGATTCATTTAATGCAAACACACTCCGCTTCCCTTTTATCACTGCAAAGTTCTACAAACTAGTCTTGCTCACACTTGCATTGCCCCACAGAGACTGCGTATCTTTGAGAGAAATGAAAGGTTCAACTCTGTCGGTGGACTTTCATTTCATATATTGCTGTCAGAAAGGTGAGAAAATCCATCTAACATCTTATCGTATGATATGGGATAAGTTTCAGTGTATAGAAGTTGTCTATAATGTACCTCTGCCCCTTTCTCCAACAGCAGCTCCACACAGTCGGCATCAGCGACCATGCAGGCACAGTGCAGGGGTTTGAGTGTGCCATGCATTCGGTTCACATCAGCTCCCTGCAGCACACAGGAGATAAAGATATCAATATTACTGAAGGCAATGAGAAACGCTGTCTATTTCAAGTTTGTCTGGAGCAGGCCTACCTTACGAATGAGATCCTCTACGTTGTCGTGAGGGAACGAGCGGATGGCTGCGATGGTGCGGATGAGCCGCTCAGACAAGGAGTATTTACTCTGAATGCTTTGCATGATGTACCACATAGTAGAGCTCATGTGTAACAGAGGACCATGGCACCCGAGCAGGGGTGACACTACGGCACGCTGAAACAGGAGAGACAGATAACAAAGACAAAAGGTCTTCAGTTGTATTTTAGTAATTCAGGAGATTAAACATCTTTATTAATATATTTGCTGCTTTCATGGAGAAATTAAAAGTCAACCAAAAAAAACAAAAAGCAAAAAAACATGGAGAATATTTTGAAGTTAAAAAAGTGCAAGTTGAAATGAAATTAAAACAAAATAAAATGCAAATTGGACAAAAATGTAATTCATGTTGGGTTTTATAAAGGAGAAAATTAAAAATGGGTGGTAAGTTTTTGTCTCCCCCTTTCACCTCCCCCCACACCCCCACACCCCACACCCCACACACACAAAAAAAAAAACAAAAAAAAAAAACAAGAATTGACAAAGAAAACAAAAATCGTCTCTGGAAGAAGTAAAAGTTTTTTTCCTTTAATAGACTATCCACTACACTATATGGAGATGCCGCCACCCAGTTACTCATTTATCTATATTTCTTTCAAGCAACTTTTTTTTTGTTATTTTTGTGTCCTTTTTCAAAAAAAAAAAATCCATTATTCCCATCATCATTTATTTACAAGTGTATTGTTAAATTGTGACAAAATCTGCACAGAGAAAACTCTTGAATTTGACATAAAATTACTCTGGTTCGTTGTGGTGACTTATAATGATTATTGGGGGTGCAGTGGTAGCTTCTTTAACTTAGGAGCTTGCTATTAATACACTTTACATTTTTAAATTCACATAATATGAAGGAACCCAAGTGCCATGATTTTGAGAGTATCTTATTTGTGGATCTTATATTCGAAATTTTATGAAAACGTTTTTGTTTACATTGCAGAACCACCATTTTAATTTCAGATATAAGCTGCTTCCTCTGTTCTAATTGATCATTGTAATTTTGGAGGTTGGAAAGGACACTATACGTGTACTGTGGATGTTATACTTGCGCAGTAATGTGTTAGCCTAACGTTATTCTGCTGTTGCTGTTCAACAAAAGCAGCTGCAAGCCAAATATCAGCCATGGGAGCAATAAACACCGCAAATAACACTGACAGCTAACGTTAGCTCACACGACAACAACACAAAAATACTGTCTGCTTCAATAAAGCACAACCAAGTGACAGCTTTAAATATAAAATACAAATCATTTAGATGTGAAAAGGTGTTGACAGTCTGACAAAAAGAAGAATAAAAATGTAAAAAACAACGATCTGCGGCTACACTTTAGCACCCAGTTAGCTAGCAGCAGGCTAACGTTAGCATCGTAAACAACAACCGACAGTCGTGAGCGGAAAAAAAACGAGTGACATTAATTTTAAACTCTTGCAGACGCGTTTTAACACGCACTCGGTACCAGTCACCGCTAAATCACCGATGCTGGAGAGGTAACGTACCGTTTACGGTCCACGGTTTGAAGGTCTGACAGGTTACCGTGCTGACTGTTTGCTTCTCGGCTCGACATAAACACGGAACGTCACGTCTCGCCACGCCCTCCGCCTCCAGCCTCGGTATTTAAACGGAGCTGTCAGCCGGATAACGGACGCTTTTTCTGCCCTAACTTTAAATAACTCGATGTTTTATTTCAACACCGGCGTTTAGGAGCTCTGGCTGCAAGCTGCGTCCTCGCCAAGTGTACGTACTTTCCCAATATAGGCATGTATGGCGACAGGCATACCGTGAATACCGGGTGCTCATGTCCATGTTAAGGAGTCACCGGGCAGGCTGGAGTCACGTTCCAGTAGTCGGAAATGATTCTGGGGGAGAAAATAGTCTGTTTCCTCGAAGTCTTTCCACCTTTAAGCCTGTTTTACTAAGATTCATTACAAAACACTGCAGTAGTATACTGATCATATGCTGTACCAGTTCACCAAATAACATTGGTTGTGTGGTCATCGTCGTCACGTTAGGTCGTGTGTGTTTAATGTTTAAATCTTAAAAATGAAGTTGAGACGCGGAGGGCACCTGCTTGATACTGAGGGCAAGGGGCAGGTACTCTAGCACCACCTGTCTTATCATGCATGTATCAAATTGTGTGTTTTATGGTCCTTGTGTCCCCACCTCTCTACCTCTCTACCTCTTCTGTCCCTCTCAACCCGCCCGGCCAGCAGGCAGATGGGTCCCCCCACATTAGAGCCGGGTTCTTCTCAAGGTTTTTTTTCCCTGTTAAAAGGGTGTTTTACTTGCCACTGTCACCTTTTGGCTTGCTCTGGGGGTCAGGCATATGGGTTCTGAAAAGCATCTTGAGACAATTTGACTGTAATTGGTGCTATATAAATAGAATAGAATAGAATTCTGTGCTACTGCAGCATGGTCTGGTTTTCCAGCTGCACCTCTGGAAACAGAAGGGACTTGGCCCGTGTGGTAAAAACTGCACAGTGGATTGTGGGTGCACAGCTTCCCAGCCTGGACTCTGTCTATGCCAGCCGGCTGAGGAAAGAGGCCAGCAGCATCGCCAGAGATCCAGGACACAGACTGTTTGTCCCCCTTCCATCAGGGAAAAGATTCCAGTCATTAAAAACAAAAACAAGCAGACTGCGAAACAGCTTCTTCCCCAGAGCTGTTGCTGCCATCACACCCCCCACCCATTGCCCCACCATCCAGACATTCCCCCCTCCTGATTCATCTGTGCAATAAGAACTCTACTTAGTACTGTCATGCCATCTGTGCAATAACAACCTTACCTTAGTACTGTACTTCCACTAGTTTATATTCTCAGTTCTGCAACACTTGACCACTTTACTTTGTATATAGTGCATTTTTTTTTTTTTAGTATAGTATATTTATTTTTATTCCTGTTTGCACTGCGGCTAATTGTCGTGCTCTTCCAAACAAATTTCGTTGTACTTCTGCACAATGACAATAAAGTCTCTTTATCTTTATATATACATATATAAATTAGTTGTTTTTCAATGTTATCATTTCTAGACATTACATTGCATAAACAACTGACCACATTTCCAAGGTATTGTCCTCAAATTGATAATTTTGTCACCAACAGTCATACAGTTATATGAAAAGCAGTAAATTCTCATGTACATTTACATATATATAGTGTGATATAAATATATAAATAAATGGTCATGGTTCCAAAATATAGACTCACTTTGAAGCTTAATTTTTTTTGTTGTTCTGTTGCTGTTTTGCATGGAAAATAAAGAAAAATTAAAGCTGCAAGCAGCATTGGACGGGTCCTCGCATCCGTGCTGGTCGGCGAATCCACGCACGTCCACCAGGTGGCGCTGCGACTGAGAGTGCATGTCGGCCTATGAATGCGATGAGGGCCGGACTCTGATGACACGTGTAAAATTTCAGGCAGATTGGAGCATGTTCAGGCTACTTATAGAGCTTTTCCTGTCCATCCACCAGGTGGCGCTGCGACCGAGAGTGTATATTGGCCTATGGATGTGATCAGGGTCGGACTCTGATCACACATACAAAATTTCAGGCAGATCGGACCATGTCCAGGCTAGTTATAGAGAATTTCCGTCCATCCACCAGGTGGCGCTGCGACCGAGAGTGTATGTCGGCCTATGGATTTGATCAGGACTGGACTCTGATCACACATGTAAAGATTGAGGCAGATTGGAGCATGTTTAGGGCAGTTACACAGCAGTTGATTTTTCATGGCGAAGCATCAAAATTCAGGAGGCCGCCATGGCCACGCCCTCAGACTTTTGCGGAGCATTTTGATAACTTTTGATCACCCATGCCTGGAGTACATCCTGGCCGAATTTCAGCTCTCTCGGTGTTACCCTGTTTGAGTTTATAGCTTTTGAAAATGTACAAAAATGACCCAAAATCGTCAAAACATATGACATATAATTCAAAATGGCCGACTTCCTGTTGGATTTTGGGCATGGGTGTCAATTACATTTTTGTGTGTCTTGACGAGTTACATATGCCTACCAAGTTTCATAATTCTAGGTGACATGTACTGGCCGTAGTAACTGTTTGAAACTTTCCAGGTGGCGCTATGGAGCCATTTTGCCACACACATGTGCAGTTTCCCTAAAATATGAAATGGGTTGTCGGTCCAGATATGTGTGGTAATTTTGGCGAGCATTTGAGCATTTTTAACCTGTCAAAAAGTACTTTGTTTATTCTGGAAACGATACGTTGCTACGGCAACAGCGTTTTATGAATCGTCAAAATCTTCACACTGTGGCATCGTCTAGGTGTAACCACTCACCTGACCAATTTTCTGAATGATATGACAAAGTTTCTGGCAATGGCACGAGCAAATGTAATGACAATTTCTTCCTGTTGCCAATAGGTGGCGCTATGAGTATTTCTAAATTTATGAATGTGGACGTGTTCAGAACCTGACTGGTGTCCATCATATCAAGTTTGGTCCAGATTGGATCATTTCCAGCTGAGATATTAATAATTCAATTTTCATGGTGAGAAATCGAAATTCGCTGCGCCGCCACAGACACGCCCCGTGACAACGAGCCACCATTTCCTCTGGGGATCATCATCAATGTGTTCAGGCTTATGTCAGCACATTTGAAGTGATTCTGGTCAACGTGCTAAGAATAGAACATCAAAATGTAAAAAATGTCTATTTCTTGCTACCACAAGGTGGCGCCAGGGCTGGACTGGGATCAAAATATGGCCCTGGCATTTTTGGTCATGGTGGCCCACCATGATTATTTATACAATATGCCAAGCCATACGACATACCAGAGGATATATGTGCACATTGTATTGTTTCCAAAAAAAAAAAAAAAGAAATGCAGCAGCCTACGTGGAAGAGAGTAACCATGTAAAAAAAAAAAAGATACACTCTGTCACTTCTCACAGGGACTTTATTTAAAATTTTATTACAAACTGTCAAAATTAGCAACTTGAATTTAAAGTGGAGCTCTTCACCAAAATGGAACCTTAAAGTATGAAGAGAGAGATTGAGAGAGAGAAAGATAGAGAGAGAGATGCATAGATGATCAAGAAAAGAAAAAGAGCTGGAATCAGTTAAGGTATAGTTTTAAAGCTAATGTGACCTCGTCGATGTGTCCCTGCTGTGTCACGTCTCTCCCTCCGTCCTCCTCCTCCTTCTCCTCCTACTCCTTTTCCTCCGACTCCCCCTGAACTTCGGCTTCTTTTTCTATCATGGCAGCAGCACTCGCTGCCGCAGGTGAAGTAGTGGAAGCAACGGCAAACATGTCACTTATTCAGCAGCATTTTGCTGCATCGACTTGCAGGCTTTTAAGCGTTTATTCGCGCAATTTTTCAGCGCCCCCCTTTCGTTTGGGCCGTTTCTCCATCTTTGCTCCTCTCAACTTCCGGCCAACTCAAACGGCAAATTTTGATGACTTTGGTCAAGAGGCCAGGGAGGGGCGGGCCGAGGAGGGCTGAGAGATTTCATTGGATTAGTCCAATGTCCTTCAAAAAAATCAACCAATGGGCCGTCGCGATCGACAAAAAGGATTTATATTTATATATGATGGTTAAATTATGACACCCCCTGTGCCGGCCCAAAAATGTGCTTCGGCCCACCGGGCATCGCCCGGTACGCCAGATGGCCAATGCACCCCTGGTTGGGGTAAAAATGTTGTCAGAAGAAGAAGAATCTAGAAAGAAACGACATAACAAAATGGCATTAAATCAAAGGGAAAAAGTTGAGACAAGAAAACATTTATAAAGTAGGAAAATATAAAAGTCGAACTAATGTAAGAAGTTTATTTAATAAGTAAAGATGTAACTTTGTAAATAAGTGTTGTAGTCAATTTCACTTATTTGATCGATAGGTGTAGTGAGAGACAGGCAGACAACGGGGTAGAAATAAGAATGAGGGCAACTCATATAGCACGAGCTTGCGAGCGGGAATCGAACCCGGGCCTCAGCGTTGGGAACCTAGTACATGCGTGAGTGGTTTAACCCGTTGAGCTATATGGACACACATGTTATGTGCTTTTAAACGTGTATTCATCCAATAGAAAGTCTAGGGGTAGGGTTAGGGTTACAGAGGCAGGTCCTGACAGTAGCAATGAACCAAAAATGGATATTAAATTGTACATATTTTCATAATTTAATATTAAGTCAAACTAACCAAAAAATTCTTAAAATGAAGTTGGGGTTTTCCCGGTGGGAAAACCGGGGATTTATTTCTCTTAATATTCGGCTGCTTCGTCTGGACATTAAAAATAAAATTGTATTAATTTTTTTTAACCCTATTTTTGTTATACAACTGTAAGGACCCGCCTTTCTAACCCTAACCCTACCCCTAGACATTCTATTGCATTTATACATGTTTTAAGGCACATCACATGTGTGTTCATATAGCTCTACGAGTTAAGTCACTGACGTATGTACTAGGTCTCCGACGCTGAGGCCCGGGTTCGATTCACGTTCGCAACCCCGTGCTGTATGATTTGCCCTGACTCTTATTTCTATCTCGTTGTCTGGCTCTCTCTAACTACGCCTATCCATCAAATAACTGAACAAGACTAAAACACTTATTTAAATTGTTAAATGTTTATTTACAAATAAAAACCTTACATACAATAACACTTTCACTAGGAAATAAACACAATTTACTATGAAAACTTTAAATATACAATTACACATTAAAATCTATTACAAGTTCTTAAAATTACAAATTACAACAGTTTATCTAAACATTTAATATTGACAATAATATTTTAACTCATCACATCCAATAATACTTTTCACTCAACAATTACACATTAAAAAGACAAAACATTTGGACATCTAATCTAATATAAAATCATAAAGAATGACAAAAGACCTTGTTGAGGCAGTTTGTGTTTGAGTTTTTCTGCCTCGAGCTTCATCACCAGTGATGTTCAGGACTCATTCTTGTATTTTACACTCTCTGATGTTTTCTTTTCTTCATGTCTAGTGTGTGAATCATTTCTGGTTTGTCTCTTCAGTGTCTCATGTGGCCCTGCAGCTTCTCCTCCTCCACCTCCTCCTGAAGCCTTCATCTTCTTCATCATCAGCTGCTCAGTGACTCTGTTGGACGTCTCACCGTGTGGCAGCAGCTCTGGTCAGTGGTGAAGATCCTCTTTATCAGCTCCACACCCACAGACGTAGTGAACGCAGCGTCTGTTGTTGTGCTAATAAGAAGCTGCAGCTGAGCAGCAGCAGCTCTGTTCACTCCAGCCTCAGTCACACATGGAGTCAGAGCAACACTCTGTCAGAGCTGATTCCTCAATGTTAGATCTGATTAATCTCTCTCTAGTAACAGGTTATGTACCACAGGCTTTTAAGGTTGCTGTAATCAAACCTTTACTTAAAAAGCCCACTCTAGATCCAGATGTTTTAGCCAACTATAGACCAGTTTCCAACCTCCCATTTCTCTCCAAAATTCTGGAAAGAACAGTTGCAAATCAATTATGTGAACATTTACAAAGGAATAGCTTGTTTGAAGAGTTTCAGTCAGGCTTCAGAGTGCATCATAGCACAGAAACAGCCCTGGTGAAAGTTACTAATGACCTTCTCATAGCGTCAGATAATGGACTGGTCTCTATACTTATTTTATTGGACCTTAGTGCAGCATTCGATACAATCGACCACAAACTTTTATTACAGCGACTAGAACATTCTATTGGCATTAAAGGGACAGCACTGGACTGGTTTAAATCCTACTTATCAGACAGGTTCCAGTTTGTGCATGTCAACAATGACTCTTCTGAGCATACTAGGGTTAATCATGGAGTTCCTCAGGGTTCTGTCTTAGGACCAATACTGTTCACATTATACATGCTTCCCTTAGGCAACATTATTAGGAAGCACTGTATTAATTTCCATTGTTATGCTGACGACACTCAATTGCATTTATCTATGAAGCCAAATGAAACTAATCAGCTAGCAAGACTGCAAGATAGTCTTAAGGACATAAAGACCTGGATGACCTATAATTTCTTACTACTAAATTCAGACAAGACTGAAGTCATTGTATTTGGCCCCAAACATCTTAGAGAATTGCTTTCAAAGCATATAGTTACTCTGGATGGCATTACATTGGCCTCCAGTACTACTGTGAGGAACCTCAGTGTTATCTTTGACCAGGACATGTCCTTTAACTCGCACATAAAACAAATCTGTAGGACTTCCTTTTTCCACCTGAGAAATATTGTGAAAATCAGGAACATCCTGTCTCAGAGTGATGCAGAAAAACTAGTCCATGCATTTGTTATTTCTAGGCTTGACTACTGTAATTCCTTATTATCAGGTTGTCCCAATAGCTCTCTGAAATATCTACAGCTGATCCAAAATGCTGCAGCCAGAGTACTGACGGGAGTTAGCAAGAGAGATCATATTTCTCCTATATTGGTTTCTCTTCATTGGCTTCCTGTTAAATCTAGAATAGAATTCAAAATCCTTCTTCTGACATATAAAGCTCTTAACAACCAATCTCCATCATATCTTAAAGACCTGATAGTACCATATTATCCTAGCAGAACTCTTCGCTCTCAGACTGCAGGCTTACTTGTTGTTCCTAGAATCTCTAAAAGTAGAATGGGAGGCAGAGCCTTCAGTTATCAGGCGCCTCTCCTGTGGAACCAGCTCCCAGTTTGGGTTCGGGAGGCGGACACCCTCTCTATTTTTAAGACCAGGCTTAAAACCTTCCTTTTTGACAAAGCTTATAGTTAGGGCTGACTGGGTGACCCTGACGGGGTGAGCTGGTGTTTTCATTTGCACAACTGACTTCCCCTCTTGACGTCCCTTTAGTTTGCCCCTAGTTATGCTGCTATAGGCCTAGGCTGCTGGGGAACCTCTCTTGATGCACTGAGCCCTTCTCTAACTACCTATGTATTTACTACATATACCATTATTGCATTACATTCACTCTGTTTCTTTCTGTGTCCTTTCTCCGAGTGTCCCTGGTCCCAGAGCTGGATGCTGGATGCTTCAGATGTGTGGCTGTGTTTTATGGTCCTTGTGTCCCACCCCCCCACCTCTCTATCTCTACCCCTCTATCTCTACCCCTCTATCTCTACCTCTACCCCTCTATCTCTACCTTTCTACCTCTTCTGTCTCTCTCAACCCGCCCGGCCAGCAGGCAGATGGGTCCCCCCACATTAGAGCCGGGTTCTGCTCGAGGTTTTTTTCCCTGTTAAAAGGGTGTTTTCCTTGCCACTGTCGCCTTTTGGCTTGCTCTGGGGGTCAGGCATATGGGTTCTGTAAAGCGTCTCGAGACAATTTGACTGTAATTGGCGCTATATAAATAAAATTGAATTGAAAATTGAATTGAACTGAGAGCTCTCAGCAGTTTTCTACCCATTTAAGAACAGGACAAACCGAACAAGCTGTTGTATCGATTTGTCCACGATTTCCTCTCATGTGTCCATTTTAAGGAGTTTGCAGTCAACCAAGGCCAACTCAGAATCACTCCCACCGGGAAGATCTGTGAAGGAAGGTCCACCCGGCTGGTCCAGAAGCTCCGGTCCAGCAGAGCAGCGTCAGGATGGAGACGTAACCGGGTGAGTTAACTAGAGAGG
Source organism: Amphiprion ocellaris (assembly GCF_022539595.1). Taxonomy (NCBI): domain Eukaryota; kingdom Metazoa; phylum Chordata; class Actinopteri; family Pomacentridae; genus Amphiprion; species Amphiprion ocellaris. Next base: position 32,076,213 of record NC_072773.1, read on the forward strand.
CGACACATTCACATAGAAAATCCAACAATTCCTTCTGTTTTTACAGTTTGTGACTCTGGTAAATGGTGTCATTTTTCAAAGCTGGTGGGTTTTGGGCTTCACAGATTGAACCTAAATGCTTTTCTTAAACAAACTGCTGAGCTGCTGCACAGTGAAATGTTTGAGTGGAGCTCAGGATGAAAGCATCAGAGCTGTTTTACATGTTTTTATGTTCAGCTAATATCATTTCCTCTGGACAATGTTTGTGGTGTTAGAAGTGGACGTTTGTAGGGAGTTTTCAGTTGTGATACTTTAATGCATAAATATTTGCAGTGGTGGTTTCACTGCAAGCATCTACTGATGTCACCAGTGAAGTAAATAAAAACAGCATTTGTTGAACTTTACGCCTCTCAGTGTCTGCAGTTAGTTTAGCTGAATCAATGCAAAGATATTTCTATTTTTCTACATGACAGGAATGTCAGTGAAATCCAAATGCTAAGAATAAACAAGTGATCTGCCTGGTCACAGATCCCACTTTAATCCAAAATAAAGACTTTGCAAGGAAATGAACTTGAAATATGAGCCACCAGTAAAAGTTGTGATCAGACAGAAGGGCCTGTATTTTATCTTTGGAGAAGTTTAACATGTAAGTTTGTGCAGCTGATCAGTGGTGAGGCCTGTGGATGACTGGAGATGTGTGTGGACACTTAGACGAAGCAGCAAATGTGTTGAAAATGAGTTGTCTTCTCAGAGTCTTGAAGATGTTTTGTCAGAGCTAAGAAAGAAGTAAGAGATCCTGCAGGTGATTGTTGAGTGGTGTTGAGGAATTTGAATGTAGAGGAATAGCAAAGAGATTTTGAAGATATTTAAGCCATAAGTTGTATTTTATTTGTTTGCTGTTCTCTCCCATTTGTAGTGAAGAGAAGTGATTTGACATGAAGAATGTGATTTGTGTGGCTTTGAAATTGTGTTAAAATGTAAAAATGAGTGATGAGGAGAAGAGTGTGACTTTTTAGTATTGTGTTTTTTAGCGTGTTCTTTAAAAGTTGTAGGTAGATCATGTTCTTTTTTGATTTTGTGGATTGTTTTTTTTTTCTTTCAGTGTTGATGTCACCGCCTTGACGAATAGAAGAAAAGCCTGTATTTGGGTATGTAGGACCGGTAGTCCAGAGGTAGTGATGGTGGTTTGGAACCTGGAGAGTGCAGGTTCAATCCCCCACTCTGCTCAAGCTTTTTTTTCACATTTGGGCAAAATTCGCCAAAAATCTTCTTGAAAGGCTCTTTACGCTCTTTACGCTCTTTACGCTCTTTGCATAAAGTTGCATTAAAAAACACAGATTTTTAATGGAATATCTCCACAGGGGCACAGAGGAACACCCCCAGCAACCATCACTCCCGCGCTCCAACGCCACACCGTGCCAGCCAATGGTGCCGAAAGGCTAACCGACGAATAGAAAACCCTTGTGCAGCCACGCCACCACACAAACAAAAGTGTGCGCCCCCATGGAAAACACGAAACTCCCGCGGTGACCTCAAACTTACGAATGGTGGTGTATATAATATACATCATAGCCACAAACCAACAGGAAGATGAAGTCATGTTGTTTTTCATGTTTATAATATGTAACTGTTAAATACAATGCTGTAACTCAACATTAATAAAGAAAACATACATTTCAATTGATTTCACGCTCTTTACGCTCTTTACGCTCTTTACGCTCTTTACGCTCTACGCTCTTTACGCTCTTTACCTTTTTCGGGCAACTTCTTGATTTTGCTAGAACCACCCTTCAACTCCAATCCACTGACACTCCACACCACAGACCACAACCTTTCCACTCCGCTATCATCCTCCGCAAGGTTCCCAGTGGGGATTCGAACCGTCACCCTCCACATGACAGACACACAACCTATGTGTGAGCTATCTTTCACACAAGGTCCTTCATGGACTTTGTTGTAATGATGGTTGAAAGAGGTTGTCATACAGCCAAAGTATGTACATATTGTAAATAAAGCTGCTGTAACAATGTAAATTTCCCCTAGAATGGGGAGAAATAAAGAACTTTATCTTATCTTTATCTTATCTTATAAAGTGTCAAAAGAGCCCTGGGCTGGATTCGAACCAAAAACCTCGCGGATGAGAGACAGATAACTTACCACTGCGCTATCCTTCCTACTAGGTATAACTGTTAGTTTTCCTAAATGATGGTACACAAAACTATTAAGGAGGTGAAGATAATAAAGGTACTAAGGTGGATTTCAACCAGGGACCTTCAACATGCCAGGCAAAAAACTTACCTCTACACCACCTGTCCTACAAGATGCTGTTCTAACTTTGCTTAAATGATGCTAGCAATTACTACTGGAGCATCCAAAGGACACATAAAAAGTGTGAGTGGGGATTTGAACCATGGACCTTCAACATGTGAGGCACAGAACTTACCTCTGCACCACATTTCCTACAAGGTGTTGTTGTAAATTGGCTTAAATGATGGCATCAATCAGTACTGGAGCAATCAAAGGACAAATAAAAGGTGTGAGTGGAGATTTGAATCATGTGAGGTACAGAACTTACATTGCAGGTTTGTTTCTGAGACTGAATACACCCAATCTCATCCGATCTGCAAAGCTAAGCAGGGTTGGGCCTGGTTAGTATTTGGATGGGAGACTACCTGGGAATACCAGCTGCTGTAAACTTTTTACTTCTCCTCACAACCTGAACAACACACTGCCGGTCATTCACTAGAGACAGCTATCAACTAAAACCTCTTGGTTTCTTTATTATACGCTCTATGAGGTGGATAAGCTGCAGCTCATGCTGATTTATTGCTGGTTCTGGTTGGAGCCAAAGAACTAAGGCGTCACCTGTTGGAGCAGCTGATGTCCTGCAGCCTCTTCACCACAGAAAGCCTCTGACAGCTTCAATTCTTTACACTCTGACTGCAAGACACCAATCACATAGGAACATATACATGTGTGGAACAAAGAGCTGAGCTGACACTCAGCATGTGTTTGACCATTTATTGATAAAGACATTCAAACATGTCTAGAGATAGAACACCAACGCACGGTGTAAGAAAGGTCAGAACAGACTTCACCTGCTCAGGAAACTGAGGTCCTTCGGGGTGCAGGGAGCAATTCTGAGGACCTTTTATGGTTGTGTGGTGGTATCAGCCATCCTGTATGGAGTGGTCTGCTGGAGCAGCAGCATCACGGCTGCAGACAGGAAGAGACTAAAGAAACCAGTTAAGAAAGCAAGCTCTGTCCTGGGCTGGTGTTAGACAGGAGGATGATGACAAAGCTGTTGTCTGTCATGGAGGACATCTCCCACCCCCTGCAGGAAACAGGACCATCACCGGCAGCTCCTTCAGGGACAGACTGCTTCACCCACGATGTTTGAAGGAGGTCCTTCCTTCCTGCAGCAGTCAGACTGTGTTCAATCAAACCTGCTCCCAGTAGTTCAGATCACCCATGAAGTAACTGCAATAAAATGTAAATAAGTCAATATGTGCAATTTCACAGGTTTTTTTTTTTTTTACAAGCATTTCTATTTCTTCTCTAAGGAGAAAGCATCTATTTATATCTGTGCACTGAGTGCTGCTTTTCTTTTTAATTTTTTTCCTATCTGCTACTGCCACACCGAAAATTTCCCCACTGCAGAATCTACCTATCCATCCATCTATCTATGGTCCATCTACCTCCCTACCTATCTATCCATCCATCCATCCATCCATCCATCCATCTCTCTCACGGGTGTGGGGGTTGATTCACCTGTTCTCAATCACCTTAATCCACAAAGGCCCGGTTCTTCATTCTTCCGCTCTCTGCCAGACCAGAGACTTTGAAACCAGAACCTTTCTCCTACAATTAGTCTGGTTTCCCCTTTTTGTTTTCACCTTGGTTTAGTTATCCTTTCTGTGTTGGTTTTAGTTTCATTCGTTAAATAAACTCCTTGTAATCTTTGACCTGTGTCTGCAGATGTCCTGTGACACCAATGATCCCATCTGATATTTAGCATGTTTTCAATTATTGGTCCCATTTCTTAAAAAAAAAAAAAAAAAAAAAAAAAAGCCCCCTGAAATCTGATCAGATAAATGAATGTGAAACTACTTTGGGTCTGCTGCAGCTGCCTCCCTCTGATCTTGTTCCTGCCCACAGCACAATCTGATCAGTGAAACACTGAAGGACAACTTCAGCATGTAAAACATAAATAAGCAAAGGCTGCAACTCGTGATTATTTTAATTTTAACTTAACTTTATGTGCTGTTCAAAAACTTTATTTTTTCTGCAAATGTGTAGTGATTCCAAATCTTGGTTATTGATCTCCTTGATTACAAAAAAAATCTGTATCGACCCGGAAAAAAAACAAACATGTCAGGCACCCTATGATGTTAACTGTTTGCCTGAATGTTTTTGTTTAAAATCCTCAGTAATAACCTTTGACTGGTTGCTCTTAACCCTGTAAAACTCACTGCTGCAAAAATACAACATCAGCTTATTTTTTAATTACTATTTTCTATTATATATATCTGAAATAAACCCTAATCTGGGGTCTGACAGCAGCGTGAGGTCAAAGAAGCTGCCATCAGCTGCTGCACTTCTGTCCGTCCAGCAGATGGAGCCATGGAGCTGCAGTGAAGTGAAGAGCAGCACAAGGCAACCACCACTTCCATCCACTGACGCATTCAATTTGACTGACGCTAATTTTTTATTGACTTCCAACCACTAAACCAATAAAAGCTGCAAGCAGCGTTGGACGGGTCCTCGCATCCGAGCGGCCCGACTGGCCCACGCATATCCACAAGGAGGCGCTGCAACTGAGAGAGTAAAGTTTCAGGCAGATTGGAGCATGTACAGGCTACTTACACAGCACTTCCTGTTTCATGGCGAGAAATCCGAAATGGCCGCCAAGTGGTGCAAAGATGTGATTAGGGCCGGACTCTGATCATACATGTAAAATTTCAGGCAGATTGGAGCATGTACAGGCTGGTTACACAGCACTTCCTGTTTCATGGCGAGAAATCCAAAATGGCCGCCAAGTGGCACAAAGATGTGATTAGGGCTGGACTCTGATCATACATGTAAAATTTCAGACAAATTGGAGCATGTACAGGCTAGTAAGACAGCACTTCCTGTTTAATGGCGAGGAATCCAAAATGGCCACCAAGTGCCACAAAGATGTGATTAGGGCCGGACTCTGATCATACATGTAAAATTTCAGACAAATTGGAGCATGTACAGGCTAGTTAGACATGACTTCCTGTTTCATGGCGAAAAATTCAAAATGGCCGCCAGGTGGTGCTATGACAGTGAGTCTATATCGACCTATGGATGTGATTAGGGCTGGACTCTGATCACACATGTAAAGTTTGAGGCAGATTGATGCATGTCCAGGCTAGTTAGACAGCACTTCCTGTTTCATGGCGAGACATCCAAAATGGCCGCATTCTGCTGGTCACCATGGCCACACCGTCAGACTGTTGCAGAGTATTTTGATAACCTTTGATCAACCATGACTGGTGTCCATCCTGACCAAATTTGAGCTCTCTCGTGGTTACGGTGTTTGAGTTAATAGCTTTTTAAAATGTCCAAAAATGACAAAATTTCCAAAATATGAATCATATTTCAAAATGGCCGCATTCCGTGGCTTGCCATTTCCACGCCTTCAGACTTTTGCGGAGCGTTTTGATAACTTTTGATCACCCGTGATTGGAGTACATCCTGGCCAAATTTCAGCTCTCTTGGAGTTACGCTGTTTGAGTTTATAGATTTTAAAAAATGTCCAAAAATGACACAAAATTGTCCAAAACATGACTCATAATTCAAAATGGCCGACTTCCTGTTGCATTATGGGTAATGATGCAAGAGGCTTTTTTGTGCGTCTTGATGAGTTACATATGTGTGCCGAATTTCAGAAGTCTAGGTCGAACGTTGTCCGGGGGCTGAATTTTCGTAATTTTCTAGGGGGCGCTATTGAGCCATTTTGGCACGCACGCGTGCCATTCCCCTAAAATATCAAATTTTTCGCCAGTCCTGATGTGTGTGGCGATTTTCATGCGTTTTCGTGTATGTTTAGGGCGTCAAAAATGCGTTTTCCCCGTCCGTAGAAAAAAGTATAATAATAATAATAATAATAATAATAATAATTCCTAGGGTTTCAATAGGTTCCTCGCACCACTTCGTGGTGCGAGGACCCTAATAAATAATTCCTTGCATTCCAATAGGGTCTTCGCACCATTCGGTGCTCGGACCCTAAAAATAGGTGCATCTATTCACTGCTATCATTTCCGGATCACTTTTTTTTTTTTTTAAATCAGACACATACACCACGATTCCAAGGTAACATCCTCAAATTGACAGTTTTGTCATCAGCAGTCAGGCATTTATATAAAAAAAGAAGAGTGGTGAATCCTCGCATGTATACTCTAGTGTGTGCACAAAACAAACAGCAGTAAGAAATGTGACACTGGAAAGCCAAATCAAAATAATTTATTTTTGGTGACATTTCATACAGTTCTAAGATTGTGTCTCAAACACTTGGTTGATCCATTACTACATTTCTTTTACCTCCCCAAGCCAAATTAACAGAAATTAACCCAAACCTATTGAGGGGGGAAAAGCAATTCTTGTAGGTATTTGCAAGCCTGTCAACATCAACCATATGCTTCTAAAATGATTTCACATTACTCATGAGTAAGATTCTTTTTAAAAACAAGTTAGTGCATTTCTTTAATTAAACTAAATCACTAGCTGCTCATACTCATTAATGAAAAAAAACAAAAAAAAAAAACAGCCCCAGTGATTGGATACTCGTTTACTGCATTACTAAACCCAAAGTCAATGCATCAAGTAGTTTCTCTCAGCTGACATCTCGATCAGTATATAAATGTCATATGTGTGATTTTTTTTGTTTGTTTTTATCATTATATTTTTTTTTGCCAATGCGATTTCACACAACTTTGGGGAAACCAGCCTACCAAGATTGGGAGAAAAGCGTTGCCCATTAGAATTAAAATAAATAAATTTTAAAAAGCAATACATACAGTGAGTCAAACTTCAAATTCTAAGTCAACCTGTTGGGGTTTTCTTCTCCAAAAATTAAAAAAAGGAAAGAAAGAAAAACAAGAAAACCCCCCCCCCCAGCAAACTCACCCTAAAAGCACAAAACAATCTGGTGGATACCTGCTGTCAAAAGTTTCCCTCTGTAAATTCAGAACTAGAACAATTACATTCTCCCACACACATTTCTAGTGAAGGGTTATTACAATATAGCATAGGCAACTACACCTCTACAGCTTCTTCAAAATCCAGTTTTACTGGGCCAAAAGTTTCCCCAAGACTACATTTTTTAGCAGACCTCATCAGTAAAAATCAAAACTTTATCCTAGCACACTATGATCGTAGGCAGCTGGCACATAGCACGTGAAAATGTTCCAATCGTCTTTATACCCACGACTTGGCTGCCAGATGTCATGTAGCTATCGCCTTTAGCTAACAGCACTCCTCAGGTCTATTTTTTGAAGTTATGCCATTGTTGAGAACAATTCACAGATATAAGCTTAACCTGGATATCCTGTGATGATGTAGAAAAGCCAAACCTCACCTAAACCACCAGGCGCATTGAACAGTCAAATCTTAGCATTAACCTATTCATTTTTTCCTTTCATGAAAACATCACCCAACTACCCAAACAAACATGTAAACAGAGAACCTGACTGATTATCAACATGACAAATGTTCTGAATCCATTGGAGTGGGTAGACCCAAAACAATTCAGAGAGACAGAGATAAAACTTAACATGAAAAACTTTGGACCAGGTTAGCAGGTTCACCGTGGCTAACAGGCCAGCGAGCACCCCAACGAGTATTTCTGCTTCAAACAAAACCACACGTCTGACTGCGGCGTACATCAACAGCCTCTGATATCTGACTGAGAGCGTTTAAGCCAATCATGAACCGGGATCAAAATACCACCATAGAAGAACACATTTCATTAATATACATTAGAAGACCACGCCGTCCCCGTCAGGACAGCGATTCTGAATCTCTGATGTAAAAATCAAAATTCATCCATTTTCATTACATCCGTGCAACAGCACTCTGTAGCACTTCAATCATTTTGCTTAACAATCAATGCATACACAGACATCAGTCAACCCTTCAGTCATACTTGCAAACCTAAGCACACAAGAAAAAAAACAAAAAAACTGATGTCTCGTTGCGTGTTAGTGATATCTTTGTATATGTACATGACATATATGCATGTTCTTTTCTTCTTAGTGCATATTGTTCTTGCAGACCAACATCTATTCTTTAAAATCAAAAAAAAAGGTAGAGGGCCATTTACGCGGCCCAGCATCCCACCTCTCCCTAGCAGAGCATAAATGAACGGCCTCCAGATTAAATCGCACTTAAGATTCTTTTTAAGCATAACGCTGGAGGCCCAAACAAGATCTGTGTTTAAACTTTTCCAATCACTTGTCAAAGTTCTTCAGTTGTCATTTTGCCCTTTAAGTCCTGGATGTCACAGTCTCACTGTCATTTAAAAGCTTTTCTTTGGACAAGTTCCAGGGGGGGAAAGGTGGCTACCATAATGTTGTTGCTTTTATGTTATTCATTTTTATATAATTATATATATCCATGTATATATTCATACATCTTTTTTTCTATTCTTATCAAGTTTTTACTTTGGCGATACTGGTGGGATATTCTGCTCTTTGCCAGTGTGCCTGTAGCCTCCCTGTGGGGAGTTGCGTCGGGCTGGGGGGGGGCGCCTCTGGTCCCGGAACTTGAGGCCCCCGGTGCCTCTGGGGCCATTGCTGCGGTAGTAGCCTTGAGAGTCACGATCACGTGGCGGCCGGCTCTCCTTGCATTCCCATCCCCCCTCCCTGTCAGGGCCTTTTTCTTGCTTGTCTCCAGGACTGCTGCTGGAACCCACCTCCTCAGCCTTGTTCACGCGCAGCTCGCGTAACGGCTGGCCTGACGCGGTACCGGAGGAGGCCGGGGCGGGGGCCACGGGAGGAGGGTCCTTGGGTGGCCGTTGGCACACTTCGGCGTAGCTGAGTTTACGGGGCTCCTGTACCAGGATATGGGAAAAAGAAAAGTAATGAATCACCTGTTTAAAAGATGAATCACATACAGTACTATTTATTTTAAAACCCTCAGATCTCATAATCTGAACGCTCATCGGGGTAGGAGTGAAAATTCTGAACTTGTGGTGTTAAAGAGCAGGGAGAGGGGGAAAAATGAGAGAGACAACAGTGGAGAGTGACAGAGGTGAAGGATAGAACCAAAGCCAGTCATTTCACTACCTCACTTCCCTCTATGCGCAAAAGATCTCATCATCAGGGAGATGTCTGTATTCAAGTGTTGGCAGGTAAACAGCCAGACTCTCACCTGTGCAGGGGCGGGAACAGTGGCTGATGTAGGGGTCGGCGTGCTCGGTGTCGCTGGTGTGGAGGCGGCAGAGGGCTGAGGCCTGGAGCTAGGCACAGGCTGTGTGGCGGGTGAGGGGTTGACGGTAGTTTGAACAGCTGTGCGTGGAGCCGGTTTTGGAGCTGGAGGTTCTGGCCGCTCCACTCTCTTCTCCTGACGAGTTACACTGTCAAGAGAACACGTCAAGTTAACATCTTAAGTCTAATATAAGTCCGAAAGCTAAATATTTTGAATTAAAATTAGTATTTTTTAGGATAGTCATACCCGGGGGCCAAAGGTCCGAGTGGTTGAGTGGTAGATTTTGCTGTTGCCAAGGCAGGACTTGAGACAATCACAGCTTCCTCTGTGACAGAGGCTTGGCCTGCACCTGGACTCACAGTGGCTTCTTTATTGGCTTGTTCAGTCTATAAAAAGCAAGGGGGTATGCACATTACACGTCTGAAGTCTCCATCTCAACAGTCCTGTCAGCGCCAAGAGATTTATGAACCCAGTTTCTTACCTTGTCCCTGTACAAGCCACGTACGACGTCGGACATTCGGTTTTCTAGCACTGGCTCTCCCTGTGTACTGACCACGCAGCCAGGAAGTGGGGGGAAATTGGTGGCAGCCAAGTCAAACTTGGGTGGAGAAACTTTGACCTCTGCTAAGGGTACAGGCCTCTGAGAGAGGAAATTGAAAGAGAGCCAACCAACAGAACAGTCAATGTCTGGTTCGAGCTTTAAATACAACATACGAGCTTAACCACAATGAGAAATCGCTTTTTACCGCAATCCGTTCGTCTTCTCGCCTCCTCCGTGTTCCTCTGTAGGTCGCGCTCCGTCTGAAACACACATAAATGATTCATCAACAGGAATTCAAAATCAGCCATGTGTCAGTGTGTTTACATGCACTTTAGTAGCCTGGTTACTGTAAATCTGTGGTTGAACACAGGAGATGGCAAACCCAATTTCTCCTCTGCCCCCAATTTTTTTTGACAAGTGCTCATTGATTTGAACTGGACAGTGACAGAAAATGCTGCTTCGTGATGTGTTTTTTTTTTTTTTGCTGTGTGTCAGCATTGGAACAGACTGGCAGTGGCAGGAAGGCTCCTCTTCACAGTGGAAAGAGTCTAATGCCAAGAAAACTTCAGCTGAGGAAACAAATTTTACAGACTTCAACACGCCTGTCAGTTTTACTTGGAATTCTGCTGGACATTTATTTTAAAATCTCCAAACTTGAATAATTTATCACAGAAACAAAAATATACTGTTTGCACAAACTGGATTCTGTAAAAATACAAAAATTCTGTTGCTTGGTGCGACTGAAAAGCCATGACTGACTCGGCTGTGACAAACAGTGACATGACAAAAATTCTGTGACTTTTCGGTTGAACTGAGCTGGTTGTGTTTACATAGATAAGAGACTTTAAAAAAAGGTATGTAGTTAATAAATTGTAAAAAGCATGAAAAGCCATTATTTTCACTAGTACTGGCTACACCTGTTTGTACTTGGAAAACTACATGTTGATTAATCATATTTGAAAATTTTGTAAAGGATTTCATGGCATTATCAATTTTATACACTGCAGAAAGGAGATTTTTGAGTTCTCTTTTCTTTTAGATTCTTCTAAAATGAGTAAAAATGTGTCAAGGGCAAAAAACATGTAGAAACTGCTTGGGGTACAGAGGGATCTTTCCGTTCCTTCAGTCTTTTGTTGTGCCCAATTGTAGGAAAATCAGTTACAAATGCAGTTGCATGTAGAGAATTCTGGTGTTCTATGGAAAATCCTGAATTAATGAGGTGCATGAAGCTGTTACAGTCCGGTACAAAAAGAAACAAAACAGACAGCAGCTACAACAAACAGGTATAACAGGTTTACCTTCCACGTCCGGCCATGCCACTGTCATCGCTGGGGTCCAAGGAGGAGGACGAGGAGGAGAGATGTGAGAATGCCGAGCTCAGGTCAGTGGTTGTCTGGATTGGGTTAGTGGTGGCGGCGACAGCGACGGGAGGCTGAGGGCTGCGCAGTCCGGTCAGACTCTCCAACGGTACAGGTGTTATGGATGCAGGGGTCACCTCGCTTGTCCTCACCTGGGGCTTCACGTGGTTTCTATTGCAGTCAGGGAAAAATGAAGGTGAAGGTCAGTGTTCAGTTAAAACGCTGTCAGGACATACTGGCAACCAGTGCTTCCTATTGAACTGGGGAATAAATTTCATGAGGTGTTCTATTGACCATACTGATGGGTTTTACATGGAAATCTACTTACTAGCTTTTCACATAGCTTTCAATCATTTTAGACTGAAAAAATATTAAAGAGACTGGAACAATACTGGACACAATGAAATGGATCTGTGGTCATGTTGTCTTTATATTTAAAGTCTGATGATTGTAGGTTCTATGTTTAATTACATCGATTCTTAACTGTCCTGGTTGAAAATATACAATAATGTCTAAAAGCCTTCAATATTTTAATACAGGGGGTCCTTGACTTACAGAGTTCCATTTCTACTGATCTATGCAAGTCGATTTTCGCCATAAGTCGGAAATTCAACGAACATGTAAACAAAGTTATGTGCATCACGATATTCCGACGCAACGCCGTAGGTCGATGTCGTCATAAACCGAGGACCCCTTGTACTTTGGAAATGTTCAGCTGCCACTACAGCAAGAGCAATTAAATGGCTCTAACATGTTGAACCACTGCATGCTCCTGTAGATGGAGCTTGTGTTTGGACATTACATACAGAAAATTGCACTAGCAAGTAGCAGTTAGCCTGTATACAAAATTGCAGTGAATATTTTCAAATAGCGGTAGCTGAAATAACTAAATGAGTTCAAAGGAAACACTGGTGGCACCACCCAAAACTTGACAGTTTGCTGATGGACTAAGACAGCATGCTGTGTCTTTGTAGCAAATGTAGACATGCAGGTGATTTTCAGACTACATTTCTGCTTATGATTGGTTGAAGCAGAGCAGGCTTTGATGTCAGCAACCAATCATAAACTCGCTGAACAGAGCTGACAACACCCCAGCAAGAGCCGGCCAGGCTAATAATACAAAACTTTTAGATATTGTTTGTCAAGATGATTGATCAGTCTTTGACCCTCAGATCTCATAATCTGAACGCTCATTGGGACGGGAGTGAAGTACCTGACTTTGAAATGAGAGGACAGATAGAAAAAAAAAGCAAAGACAAAAAGGAGAGAACCAAAGCCAGATAATCCACCCCCTGGTTTCCCTCTATGCGCATCATGATCTCATCATCAGGTCTGACTTATTCCTTTGTGAGGCTTCTTTCGCACTGGATAAACAATCTTGAAAAGTTGTCATCTCTTTACAGAAGATTTAAAGTGTACGGATTAAAGCTAGACAGCAGGGATGACCTAGACTCAACTCCTGTCAGCACGTCTTTGTTACAGCATATAACACCACATGGCTTATGGTAATACAGTACACTGATGAAAGCAGCAGTACAAAAAAAAGAACAAATCAAATGGATGGTTAGTTGTGATGGAGAGAAGCTGTTACATGTAATAATGTAAATGCAAAGAAGATGTTTTTGGGAGCTAAAGTGGCCATAACTGGAAACAGCACTTGCTCAGAAACAGATAGCAGCCAACATTTATCAAATGACATGACAAATCCTGGATGTTCATTAACTGGCAACAGACATTTATCACACTGATGAAAAGGATTACAGCCATAAAAATCTGACTGGCAGAAAGGCACGGGCCGCATTATGGATTTAGTCATTGGGCTGCTGCAGTATGGGAAGAGATGAGGGTAGCGATGAGGCTTATTGTGCAGTATAACAGTGGTACCTGAAGGCATTTATTACATTCTTTCTTGAATAGAGGGGGACACTGTGGGGACAGTAAGAAGACAGGGAGTGAAGAGCAGTTCCCTGTTGGGGGTTACATTATCTGTACACAGAATTCTATTGCAGATGATCCGATGTTCACTGTTTAAATTCATGCAAACAATAACACAAAACATTCCAATCAGACTCAAATTTAGTTCAAAACTGAACATAAAAAAAATTAAATTATAATTCCTTACCGGTTTCTGTTGAAAGGGCGAGTGATATTGAGAGAAGTGGAGCCGGTTTTGTAGTGTCCAGCAGAGCCAAATCCATTCACAAAGCTACTGTTGGGAAACGGTGCCTGCTCAAAGAAAAAAGGCAACATTTACTAATCCGATTTCGTGTAGCAATTCCTGAAGTTCTTTATTCTGTAGCTATCCCAACGACTGGAAAATAAATGTACAATTTCACTTGCTCTGTCTGACTGTGGGACTGCCTCAGAAACTTGTTATGCAAAACGTTGTGTGTTCATGTCACTGACAAAGTCTCATTTGAAGTCACTCTTCAGACATTACAGCAAATAACATGGCAACAACCAACAAGGGATTCTGAAGCTGCTGGGACACAAGATGTGGCTGTCAAGGCTAATTTCCTGCATTATTTTTATGTGTTGAATGCTGATGATGACCAGACGAAACCAACTGCAAGTGAACATTGCTTCCTATGAGGTAACCGACAACTGGATATCTGCTGGGCTTTTGATACCCGTCTCTTGGTCATATCAGCCAAATTTTAAGAGTAGGATTAAAAACCAGTAGGTACTTCATATTTTAATCACACTGTTGTCGTACTTCCCTGCGGTACATGACCAGTTTCTAATGATTAAAGCTATGAAATTTGTGTGTAGGGATTGCTGTCGCGAGGACTCTAACAGCTAACTACTTTAACTGCTACTCTTACCAATTTAACTGTATTATTATGTTAATTTTGTTCCTTTTTTCAGAGGAAAAATTAAACAAAAGTAAGGACACAATTATTATTTTATGTATTTTGTCTCATTCTTCACTTTTAAGTAAAAAATGCTTTCCTTTGACAGTTTTCTCTACTGTGCAGTCTTAAAAGTTTTACTTTAAAAAGTAGAGTACTTCTTTAACAACTGCCAACATTTAGTTAGAGAAAGAATGAAAATAAATCAAGATGGAGTTTGCCGGTGAATCACTAAATCCCTCCCGCTTTAAAGGAACTGACACTGTTAATTTCAGAACATTCAGACTGAATGTATCAATCAAGATAAAACAATCAGCTGGCTGATGGTTACTGCTAATCATTAACCTATGTTTGATTAATTTAATTAACTCTATGTGAGGGCTCTAAGCTGCTAGCGTACGTAACATATTGGAGGAAACTAGAGGTGAACTACGATCAAAGCCATCAACCATTCCAGATGCAAATTAAAAACAGCTGGTGAGATAAAATTTACAAGAAATCGTGTGCAGCTGTAATAAATAAAAAATCTACTTTCCTATTTCTTTCTAATAACACTGTACGGATAATATTGGAGCTGAGTGATCCTCAAGTCTTTAATAATTTAGCAGAGGCCCATTTAATGACAAATTTTGGTATCTTCCCTATTTGTAGACCTGGTAAAGCTATGGAGAATAGGTAGAATAGCTAATAAACATTGGCTGTTGATCATTACAAAACAATGAGCCTCACAGTAACACAACTAGCACCATATGATATATTGGCTGATGGCGCACCACAATCCACAATCATTACAATTACACTTCTACTATATCGGTGTATAATGTTTTCTGATTGCCGGGGATGCAAAACCCCAAACATGACATGTAAAAACACTTAAGACTTTTCTAAAACAAGGTGGAGTCTAGAATTTACTAGAATGGCCTAGTGATCGGCCTTGTTAGGCTTTTTGTTTTCACTGTGGTGAAGGATCGGCCAGCGTAGCCAATGATGTCAGCTCAAAGTGTGACTAAACAATGACAAATAGTAGTTACAGGATACAACAATAGTTCTATGAGCACGAAGGAAATAAAACAATTGAAGGTTTCTTATGTTTTTGTATGTGGTTTATGGTGATACTGGAGAAGACACTGAGAACAGAAAAAATGGTGCTCAATGTCCTCTCCAAGTTCAACCTATCAGAGTCTGGACCCACATAGAAATAAATTATCCTGGAATTTTTCTCTTATAGAAGTGGCACTAAAATACTCTACGGCGCACTTCTAGTGGGAGGAACACACACAAAGTATGATATTGTGTGCTGTTCACATAATTTGTTTCACAATTTACAGAGCCACGGCTGTGTTCAAACACAAGGTATTTTTCAGTACTGACAAATTTTTACTCAATTTGACTTAAAGTGTATTCGATTATAGCTACATACTCAATATTTAAGTTCAAGCCTTTAATAAACTCTGAGCTTTTTTTTAGCGGAAACTGATGTCGAAGCTTTGCCTTTGGGCACCCCAGTTTGCATTAGCATAACTTTCTCAGAAAAGTGCTCACCAGAGGAGTTTCAAAATACGGTGTGGGCGAAGGTGTCCAGGTGGGAGGCACGATGCCGTAGACGGGGTACTGCTGCTGGGGGTAGACGTGCTGCATGTAGAGCGGAGAGCTGTACTGGGACTGGCTCTGGGACTGCTGGGCGTACAGGCTGCTGTCCATGCTACGGTAGCCATTCTTCGCGAAAAACGTGTTGATGGCCTTTATCCTGGCCTGTTGGCACGAAACGAAGGAAAATGTGTGAAATGATGTCAAAAAATTTCAACAAAAAGGGCCTTTCCAGAATGACACACAGGTTCTAGTTTAACTCACCATAATGGGTTTTCCCTGAAATGTTTTTACTTCCTCTCTCAAGTACTTGTATGCCTAGGGGAGCAATAACAGAAAGTCACATTGTAATCATGGTGCTGCATTTCATCTAAAAACTTCAGACACAGTGAAGAAACGTGAAGTCCGGCCGGCGTTACCTGTTGAGCATCCGTGTCGGATTGGAATGTGATGTACCAGTTGTTGTTGTGTGCAAACTCGACACTTATCACCTTTGGACAGTTGTCATTTTTGAACAATGACTCTACTTCCTGTGAATCACACAGGGGGAAAGGTCTCACTTTTGGTAAACATCGACTACAATTTGATACTTCCAATGATGTGTAGTTCATTTTGTTAGGTTTGTTCGTTTTACCTCAACAGGTGTGGTTTCTGGGACCTCCCTTAAAATGATAATGCACCGCTTGTGATTTGGACGCACTTTCTCCCCTTTCTCATCCACCTGTACCATAGGAGAGGCTGAGGAGAGACAACATTTAGAATGTTTAAAAGCAAATTCATTACAGGAAGGTACATCAACGTCCACTGTGCTCGACCTTCACTTACATCTCAACACATCCAGGATGAGGTCCATATCGGTGGTGAGGACCTTGATGCCCTCCATGCTGGCTATAGTCCAAATAGGGACAAACTGATCGCTGTCCATCTGGGACATCAGGTACAAATCCTTGGAGAGGTTTTCCCTGAATCACAAAATGACACAGCAGTTTAGATCAGGTTTCTCTTTACTTGGAAAACAATGAGTTCGCTTTCTAAATTGTATATGTAAAAGGTGCTTTGCTTCTTACCTAGAGAAATAAAACTCCAGCTCTTTCTTCAGAGACTCTCGTAGATTCTCAGAGGAGACTGGTTGTTCTTCAGTTTTGGAATCCCCTGAGAATCAAAAACAAAATGTCAGCGGTAGGAAAAGAGACAGCGTTCTTTGATACAAACCTCTGAACAAAAAAAAAATCCAGCAAGATTGAAAGCCAGGCTATGATTATAAAAATCTCCGAAAGGCCACCATTTATCATAGTATCAAACTGAAAATTGTTTTGGATTTTCAACTTTGTGAAAGTCCTTGAACTAATAATGTGTGACCTGCGGGTATTTCCAGAGTAAAAAATAAAATCTAAGCTTCAAATAGAGCTATTTAATCAAAAATGTTTTTTACATGCTCCATTTAAAAATCTTGCCAAAAATATACAGCATGCAGTTACAAGATTTAGTATTTTTAAAAAATCTGTGGCTACTTCCACCCAGACTTGTGCAGTCGCCCTAGAGGTGCAAGACTTTATAAATGCAGTGAAAAATTAGCCCACAGTGAGTGAATATGTGACAAGAGTAAATAAAAATATCTATAAACTGCTTGGGATTCAGAGTGTGATAGCTTTGGTTTAACCCCCTGCCTCGAATAACTTAATCTTTTAACAACTGTCAAAATTCAGTGCTGCAAAAGCAGAAACATATAATGTATCCCATATGTGATGTGATGTCACTGAGTGACAGAACAAATCTCACAAGGCCAAACCTACATTTATTGGTCACAATATCCATCATCACCACTCTGTGGTGTTGTTGTACCAAACTGCATTATATTTAGAGGTGTCTGTAATATGCTGATTGGGTATGTAAATTCAAAGGACTGAAATTATTTTTAAAAACCTCTCATAGTAATGTATCACACTACCTTTATATATAATTTCTGTGATAAATATATAGCAGTGCTGTTGTGTTGGACTGTATCAGACTGCACAGGTTTACCACCAAAGGAGCCACTAGGTCTAAGTTTCTACAATAAATCTTGTATAATCATGTAAATGTTGACCAATTACTACACAGTTATTTAAAGAATTGTTTAGTGTGTGTGTGTGTGTGTGTGTGTGTGTGTGTGTGTGTTCCTTAACCAGGGATGCTGTAATTAGTCAACATAATCAAGGACGTCTATGCTAAAAATGCCTCAACACCAACAGATTAAACCAACACCTGCTTTTGATAATATTTTTTGATGCTTTAATTCAGTTTCAGAAGTGTTTTTCTTCTGTATAACTCCATAACTGCTGCATCATGGTGTCAGTTGCTCTCGGTTCCGGTGACTGGTCGGGTGCATTCGTTGCTACACTTTTAGAAAATGGAAGCTGCAGACTTTAGCTCAGTTCAGTCTAAAAGTTTCCAGGGACCCGAGGCTTTGACAATATGAGAGTACTTCACATTATCATAAAACTAAAAGGTGGTTTGTACATTGTGCAAAGTAGCGTAAGAGGAAACACACAGGCGCTATCATGGCAAAACCACTGTAATTGTTGTCTGTTGATCATTAGGAAGAGCTTTTAGTATCTTCTATCTTTGTAGCTGCTAAATGCACCAATACGCTAAAAGCTCAAAACTCTAATTAAAATGAACTTAAACAAAAGAGCAATTTGATTTCTTTGGAGGAAAATTGATCATGAAGCTTAAGTGGAAAATATTTGATGAATAGGTGACAGAAAAAAGCAACATGTCAAACGGAGAATATGTGTGAACGTGGTAAACTGAATAAAAATGGCTGTATCGGTTAGGTGTGGTCCAGTCTACACCATGCTCACTTGCCAACAACAACAAACTTAAGCTTAACCATATGGCATGAAGCTGATGCGCTGATATGAACTACAGACTGGCAAATGTGAACATCCTGTAATGGATAGCCTATTTCTGAGGCAAAACTCACAGAAAGGTATAGTATCTCAGCTGTGGAGACTGTTTACAGTATTAGACCAGACAGTTGGTTATCTGAGTGCATGTGATGCATTACATCCGATCCAAACATGACTCATTTTCTGTTATCAAATGTGTTGAAAACAGAATAATCTTTAACAGTTGGTGCGCGGAGATGACTGGATGTGGCTGACCTGAGGTCCCTGTCGTGGACTCAGCGGGGGAAAAGCCCAACTCTGGAGGGTCCATTCCATTTACTGCTATCTCAGCTGTTGCTGTGGAGCTGCTGTCATCCAGGGCTGGGAATCCCACAGTGTACTGCTTGCACCCAGCAGACGAAGGCTCAGAATAACCTGTGAACAAGGTGAAGAATTTGACTGAGAAACAACAGCAAGTAGTCTGTTTCAGAGGTCCTCACGTCTCACAGGGTTTCGCCTAAGATTTTGTGTACAATAATAAAATTGAGATGTTTACAGAAGTTGTGTAAAAATGGTAAAAAGGAAAAAAAAAAAAGAAGTGAAACCTGTTAGGAAATGCTGTTTAAACATTACTTACTATAAATGTTACAATTCATGTTGGCTTAGAAAAGGTCAATATTTCTATCAGTTTTAATACTTTAAACATTAAAGTGCTATCAATTGTCATAAAAGCACTCTATTCAAAGTGTAACTCACCCTCGCTGATGTCCGAGGGAGGCCAATGAGGGCCGCTGGTAACAGCCTCGCTGGGGGCCACGGGCATCTCCTGCCACACCTTGGCATTTGGGTTCAAACCAGCACCCTTAGAGGTGACCTTCAAAACACAAACAGCAGGGTCAAACCAGTTCATATTATATCAACATTAAGAGCAGAATGGAGTTTGTATTGTCGCTGAGTCGAGATATTTCAAACACACACATTAAGGGTTGAATGTTGACAATATCTCGAGTGTTAAGATGTCAGTTACCTAAACGAGGCTGCTGCAATTTGACAGGTTATTAATATTTGAATAGGTCTGAATGTGCTGCATCTACAGCTGAGAGCTTCATAATGCTGAGTATCGCGTATTTAATCTTGTTGGTGGTTCATCAAAGATTTGCCAGCTCATCTGTGCTTGGCATCTTACTTGTTCCCAGACTCCTCTCATACACCGTCAAATAGAAAATATAAGGAAGTCAAACGATACGGAGAATAAGCATATGTGTAACTGTGTAATTTAACAGTCTGATAGAAGCAGCAGAGTGACCCCGAACAAATGCTGAATGTTTTTCAGAAGCAGAGGTTAAATTTTAAACCTGTAGTACACGTGTGAGGCCATGTCTGATGTCACAAAAGCATCAACACAGATACAAGAACCAGACACCAAAAAAAGGGAAAAAAACCCTGCAGATTTAACAAGTGTTTGAACTCTAACAAATGCACCATGAAGGGCAGATTGCATCTAGGGTCCAACCCACCACCACTACATCTGCTGATTTCACTGATTGTTTAACCTTATATTAATTGGCTACTGCCTTAGTTCCTTGGTGCAGTCTCTTGATATTTAAACACCTGTATACCACTGGGATTTAATGTATATAATTAGAAACCAGAGAAGTGCAATGAGCTGTGTTAACCTCATGGAGGAGAATCATTGTAAAAGCTTGGTGTAGCCAAAAATTCTGCTGTTGTCGACACAAACTAGCCTAATAATAAGACTGCTTCAAGTTACATTCAGCAACAATTGTATTTCTGATAAATGTTACCCCAAGCTTTAGACATGACTCTGCACAATCAAACTAACCGTGGTCTAGCAGGAGAAATCCTGACCCTGCAAAGATGAGTGGCCAAGAATAGACTGGATACTGTACATATCAAGGCATACAGTCACTGATGTGAACTAACTGTGTGGAGTAAGTGGCAGCTTTACACCAGCTTCTAAAAGCCAGTGAGTGTAAAATTTACTAGCTTCCTAGTTTGACATTGTCACTTGCCACCTGCTAACAGATCCAGCCCTTTTTTTTGTCAAAGCACTCGTCCTGACAAGAACAGCTGCCGGTGACAATACGCCTCAAGACACTTCTCTTCACTAATCACACAGGAATGGATGTGAATAACGGAGAGGCCTTTGTGCCATTCAAAAGAGCACGGACGTTTATGCGCCGTGCAACTTGACACATGGTTACAATGCATGCTTCTGTGTAACAGGCCGTAGCGAGCCAACTAATGTCAGCTGACTGCGCTGCGCAGCAAAGGCCAGGTATTTGCAACGCATGTCACTGCGCTAGCTAGGCTCGCTAGCGGCGCGATTAGCTAACAGATAACGTTAGAGTGAATGAACGTCTCTCATTCGGCCAACAGTCGAAGTACCGAGCAGCTACAAACTGAAAACTACTCTACCACTGCTCCACTGCTTCAAATAACACCAGGCTCCCTCTACAGCTGTGTAAAAACTTAACTTATAGGCTAATGATTACTCAGCAAACTCCTTAATGAGCTTGCTTGTTACAGCGGCTAGGCTACAGTTAGCTAGCTGTCTGAAGGAGCTCCGGCTAACGACCAGTATGTGAAATTACTGCCTGCGGTGGCTGCAAGTGCTGCCGTGTGTGCTGTGACAGACTGTTTTCACTTTAAGATCACCTCAAAATTAACCACAGTCACACACCGACAAAGCAAAAAACTCAGCACGTCAAAGCTAAGCAGAAAGTGAGCAGTTTAACGGTTACTTTCAGTGGGTTAATTTTAGCAGCTGCCTGATAAGTATCGCTCCTCATGCAGAGGGGGGCGTACTGTGCTAACAGGTCTCGGGTGAGCAGCAGCCGTTTTAGCCAAGCTAGCTAACTAGCTAAAGAAGGCCTCACTCACCATGCCGCCTGACCCTCCCTCGCTCCCCAGCGGAGTCTCGTCCTTCCCACCGGTCTTCGGTCCGGGATCAGCCTCCTCCTGCAGCAGCGGCGGCTCTCCGCTCTGGTCTGAACTCATCAGCCGCTCCAGACTCACTTCCACCCCGTCGCGTTCTCCCGGCCCCCACCTGCCACCACCCCCCTCTATCCGAAATACCGGCTGGGCTCAGTAGTCAGTCTGGTTCTCTCCTGTTCGACTCGATCGACCAGCAGCACACTGAAACTAGCTTACTAGCAAGCTAGCCGGCTAGCGGGATGCTACAGAGGCTAGCGACCTAGCGTGCTATGAATCAACGGAGCGGGCTAACGACAGCTAGCTCAATGAATCGAGCTCGCACGCTAAGATACTAATGGTGGAAGCGATGCCAAACCATGACTCTTCTTAGACCACAGTCCCCGCTGGCGTTTCGTCAAATATTACAGCACACACCGGGTTCGTGAGGCGCATTCCTAACCGGGCGACCGGAGCGGACACTGGGGACACGCACCTTTCCTCAGCGCAGGCACACAGTCCGCCGACGTCCCGGCAGCCACCGCGAGTTCTCGGTGACCTCTGCAGAAATCATTTCCTTTTCCGGATCCCTGCTGTAGTTTTCTGCTGTACCTTTTTTGTGTAACGTAGTTGTTATTTAAAACTTTATTACTTATATAAGAGCACATTTTTGTTTGCGTGTTTTTGTTGTTCTATGTCTAATGATAAATGTAATAAATGTGGAAGTATTCCGATGGATATGTACAGTACTTTTTACACTATGAACAGCATTCTCTGCTTTTTGCACTGTATCATCATGCAGCAATTATCATTTTTGCAGTGCAATGTTTGTATATTCATTTTTGGCTTGTAAATTTTTTCCCTGTTCTTCTTTCTCAGAAAACCATAGTTATTTACTTTCTTGATTTAAACCATATTTGTACTGCTATACTGTAGGAAAATAATTCTACACTTCTTTCTCTGTGTTTTAATATATATACGCATTTAAAAAAAAAACAACCTCTTACCTGTAGTAGCATTAGTGGCATTATTCTTGCTAGTTGTGAATGCTGTCAAAAAACCTTATTTTCTTCTCCAAATATCTGCCCTTCTTTTTACTAACAGTGTCCTTGGTGAGAGTTAATATGTTGCTATCATTGCCAATTATTTGCATGACCAGTGAATTGTTTGCGGCTTTTGTGTGACAACAAAACAATGGGAGAGCTGTGATGTAATCTTTTTTTTGTTTGTTTGTTTTACCCCATACTTAACTTACTTAAGATGCAATCAGGAAAAGATGACGAACCACTGAAAAACACTCCAGTTAACCACAAAAGGTTGTTCAAAGATAAGTCGTGTTGTATCACACTGACAAACGGCTGGATCTCATTGGATTATCAGCTTTGTGGGTGAAAAAATGGCTTCACTGTTAAAGTTCTCATCAAAACAATACAAAATATGCCATGAAATGTCATGAATCAGTGACTGCAGCATCATGTAGTGTTTATGTAAGACACAAGGACTAGCTGTGAATTTACACTTCCAGATGTTTCATATGTAACTGAGTGACAGATTTCACAGCTTGGCTTAAGTGAAATAAACAACTAACCCCTTGTGATACAGCTGTGTAGTGTGTGCTGTGTGCCAATCTTCTCCTTCACCACAGGAGAACACAAGGCAATAAATAACTGCATGTGAATTATTTATACGGAACATGCCCGTGTTCTCTGAATTGGAGTGTAAGATGCATCATAGATCAAATGAGAGCTTATGTGATATGCAAACTTGAAGCCTCCAGTGCACAAACACAGATTCAGTCATAGTTTGTTAAAGTAAATATTTATATATTCATGGTCAGTGACAGATTAGATGGAGTTAGATGTGAGAACTTTGAATGAGTTTAGTTTACCCCTTAAGTTAATGTTTTTTTTTTATTGTACAGCTGAATAAATATCCTAAACTGAGTCAGTAAAAGCTGCAAAACTGAAAGAGCAAAAATTAACTACCCCGGGCTCTAAGCATCAGAGAAACAACAATAATCCTCACCAGAGCAAAATGAGATTTAGAGAAACCCCAGGGAAAAAATGCATTGTTTTCTGCCAAATCAAAAGTGTAATTCAGGGACTAAACATTCATTTATATACTAAAGTATATATACAGGGTTATTCCAAAAGAATTAACCAATTTTATTACGCAATATTTTAATCGGGAAAAGCAATAGAAAATTCCAGCCAAGTCACAAGTATTGTACTCACAATCAGCGTTTATTTCCTGTCTTACACGTGTTCAATGTTGCCACCACCTGCAGCAGGGCAACATCAATGCGCTAAGAGAATTCCTCCCAGATGCATATCAGCATATCATGATCCACAGAGTTGATCGCTGTTGTTATTCGATGTCATTCGATGACCTTAAACATCAAATAAAAGTTAATTGTGAGCAGAATACTTGTGACTTGGCTAGAGTTAAAATTAAAATATTAAATTTAAATACTGCATAACAAAATTGGTTTGTTCTTTTTGAATAACCCATTACAGATATATATATATATGTATATATATATATATATATATATATATGTATATATATATGTGTGTGTGTGTGTGTGTGTGTGTGTATATATATATATATATATATACACGATTGACTGAATGATTACAGACTTGTAGCTCTCACTTCAGCTGTGATGAAGTGCTCAGAAAGACTGCTGCTGAAGCACATAAAATCCTCACTGCCTCCCAGCCTTGATCAGCACCAATCTGCATACAGAGCCAACAGGTCCACAGGTGATGCCGTCAACACAGCCCTCCACACTGTGTAAACATCTTGAACAATCTGGCAGTTACGCAAGGATGTTGTTTGTGGACTTTAGTTCTGTTCTTAATCCACTCATCCAAAACAGACTGATGTCCAAACTGCGCAGAACTGGGTATCGGCAAGCACACCTGCAGATGGATCAGAGACTTTCTCACCAATCGTCTAAGGCCCCATCACTCCTCAGTCCTGACAGTGAGCACTGGGGCTGTATGCTCAGTCCCATGCTGTACACCCTGTACACCAATCCACAACAGCAGCATCTTTGTCAAATTTACAGATGACACAACTGTGGTGGGGTTTATTCACAACAATGAAACAACCTACAGAGAGGAGCTCCTGAACCTCACCACCTGGCACTCAACTCCTCGAAAACTAAAAAAACTTCTGAAGCTTATAACAATAAATCAGTGACACCGATGTTCTAAAGTTTCTCCATTTCAAATCTGCCAAATGCTATGCCTGTTTTATAATCATAGTAGTAGTGTTGTTACTTCGTCAGTGAGAGGCCCAGGCCTGGTGCAGGGACCTCCAGAAAGAAAGGGGATGTTTTTGGTTTTGTGGGAATAATAAAATTAGACACAACCTGTTATTGAAAACTATATATTCAAATATTTTAAAGTTGTCCGGAGAGGACCTTTAAATGAGTTCAGTGCAACCCAGATTGCTATGAATCCTTGTCCCTCTTCACCTTCACACAGCTGCAGTTGGCTCCATGAGCAGGAATATTACGAGATGCTGAATGATAAGCTTGACACGTGCTAATCTTATTTTGCTGCTTTTCTCAAACATTTATATCCTTTAAGTCCTTAAACTACAGCTGCATGAACATGACCAAGTCACACAGTTCTAAGATCTTCAGTTGTGTCCATCAGCAACAACACCAAGGAATTTGCACATATACATCTTTAAAAAACAACTGAAAGAAATATTGTGTTGCATAGAAATTGGATATTCATTAGAAATATCCCTAATAGACAAAGAGAAATTTTCACGACCAAATGATTGGGCAGCGCTCATCTCATTTTTTTTTTGTATCCATCTGCCTGTTCATTAAATATGTTTTAATGCAGCATTGCTTCCACAATACAGAATGCACATTAAGAAGCTTCTGTTTTTTTCACGACTTAATATTCGGCTCCACACATCACCAAAAGTGCAACATTTGTTGGAATAAATCTTTAATTGTTTTTTTTTTTTTGACATCTTGATGTCTTTGGTAAAATATATTTCTCTTATGCTTTTGAGACTTGGGAGAGCTACAAAACACTGAATTCTGTGAGAAAGCACACATTGAGGACAGGAAAGAGGAAGACAGCAACTCTTTCATCAAGGCTGTAGACATGTAGCTGGACAGGAAAAAGAACCTTACAGTGGAAAGTAAAGTTTGCCCCTGTCCAACTTTGCACTCATACTTAGCAGACTGAGTCTACTTTGTGAGAAGACTCCTTTTCTTGAGCACATGTTCCATGTCGGCGTGTTCGGATGTGTCCAGTTTGATGTCGTACTTGGCCAGGATCTTCATGATGGGCCTGATCTTTAGCCACCACTGTGTTTTGGGGATACGGTGCCTGCAGCAAAGACGAGAGATCAGTCATTGTATTACTTGTACTCATATTATCACAGTATGTCACATGGAAGATGAGCTTCTTACTCAAAATCAGTGTCTGCCTTTAGTTCAGCAAGAGGCTGGAAGGTGAGCGCCCTCTTCTTCATGCCCAACACACAGGCAGAGTCCGGCGTGTTGGCAAAGATACGACCTAAAAAGACCCAAAGTCAAACAGTCAGCGGCTCATGTAATTCTCACTGTGAACTAAGGAGGCAGAGGATTCATAATTCCTCTATTCAGACACTTTCAGGGATGAGAATGACAAATGGAAAAAAACTCGGAAAATGTCTGCACAATAATACCATAGTCAAGACACCATTTGGTTGTAGTTTTAACACTGGGGAAAGACACTAAGTCCTGCTGGAAAAGGAGGCCATAATTATAAAAAATAAAATAGGAAAATGCTTTAAAAAAAAAAAAAAAAAAGTTATTTTCCTCTCTAAAATACTTTCAATTTTCACTTTCTTAAAAAACTATTCTAATTGTTTGAACTCACTAGTAGCACTCCTCCCTGCACTGGACTGCATATATAACACTGATTGACTTGTGTTTGAGTTTTTATCCTCAGGGTGATCCAGTTTGTGTCTCAGAGTGCTGCTGGGCCTGAAGTGCAGATATGGATTGTGTTTGGAGAAAATCCTTCTAAGTTTCTGAGACACACCAGCTACATCAAAATGACTCTTCTTATTTGACATGCTAGTTTTTTTCCCAGATCTCTTTGCTGACTTCATGAAGGTCCGGTTGAGATAGCCACAGCTTTCAGATAATTTTTTAATATGCGTGTGCTCCTTTTCTTTTCTCTGCTAGGAACAGTCTCACCCCGGTTGTGAGATTCTGATAACCACTAGTTAATGTTCCGGTGTTTGGTGGGAGTAGAACAGCAGATATTGGTTTGTGTGTGTGGTTTTCCTGTAAGCCTTAATGTTGAGAGTTCCTTCCTCATGAGATATGAGAGGTGAAATTTCTTCCAGAGTGACAAAGAGAAGCCAAATTGCCTGCTACTGAAGCTCCAAGGATTAAGCTGATTTGGATAACTGAGAATCTGCACAGACAAGTAAAAGAAGCAACAAAATAGTGTAGCTTGAAAGTTTGATCCACATCTCAATGCGACTGATTAAACCAGGGGTGTCAAACTCATTTTAGTTCAGAGGCTACATTCAGCCCACTTTGATCTCAAGCGGGCCAGACCAGTAGAATCAGAGCGTAATAATCTATAAATAACAACAACTCCAAATTTTTCCTTTGTTATAGTGCAAAAAAGTACATATTACAACTTCCAGATCACAGTGTTTCTACAAAGGAACAAAACGTTTAATCACAGGTATCTGGAATTGAATGATATAGCATTTTACTTTATGATCAAAATGACAAAAGTCTGACAAAAAAAAAGACAAAAACCCCCAACAAAAACAAGACAAAATATTTCAAAAATCAGACTTGAAACGACAAAAACAACACACAAAACGACAAAAAACGAGACAAACGACACAAAGCAAAACAAAAAAGAGACAAAAATATTTGACAAAAAGTTACAAAGCAATAAAAAAATGGCTAAACAACAAAAACACCACAAAAAATTATACAAATGACAGAAACAAGAAAAAATGACAAAGGGGGGAACAAAACAACAAAAAAGTAGACTAAAAACACAAGCAAGACAAAAAAACACAAAACAACACAAAATATTGAATAAAGCAAAACATAAAACTACAAAAATGAGACAAAAAACACAAGCGAGACAAAAAAGAAACACAAAACGACAAAAACAAGAAACAAAACCACAAAAACATGCCAAACGACAAAAGTCAGACAAAAAAGAAGACAAAACATTACAAAAATGAGACACAAAAGAACAATGAACAATCTAGTATTTTACTTGATTATGAAAACAACTTGTCATGGCCTAGAAATTATTTTAAATTTACAGTTTTACAGATTCACAATTTGCAGTTAATGTCTTCTCTGTAATTTTTACACTTTGCAAAGGCGTCCCACGGGCTGGTTTGGACCCTATGGAGGGCCGCTTTTGGCCAGCGGGCCGCATGTTTTACACCCCTGGATTAAACAATGGTTATATGAGGAGAAAGAAAAATGTCCCCTGTGAATGTTATATTATTAGACACCACTGGTTCAGTATTACTGCTGATGCTATGATGTAAAGGTAGGATTTTATGGTTGTAGTTTATCTAGGTGGAGTGAATTTTAACTATTTACTTAAAATGCTTGGTAGATTTGTACAACAGTGTATAAAAATTCAGAAACTCATCATATGGTGTGAGTGTAAAATCCTAATCTGCAAAGAGTAAAAAGCGCAATATGTAGTACAGTTTTTTTTGAGAAGCACAAGTGGGAATTAATACATCAAAATTATAGACAGGACTTCCAATACATTCAAATTTTGGTTTTAGGTCCACATACCATGTCTATAGCACTGCTTGAGTTTCTCAGTCAACCACATAACAGACTTGGCACCCATCTTTGTGCCAAAGTTCCTGTCGAAGGGTGTTGGAGTGCCGCCCTGCAGTCAATAGAAGGCAGACAATTAGATTATAATGTCGAAAAAAGAGGAGAAAATCAGTCACTTTTAATTCCTCCCAACATGAACACACCTGCTGCATGTGTCCGAGAACGTTCTTGCGACAGTCGAAGATGCCTTTGCCCTCCTCTGAGTATAGGTTGAAGATGAAGTCGGTGGTGTAATTGGCGTTGCAGTTTTCATTCCTTTTGAAGATTTAAAGTTGACAGATTATTCTACTGGGCTGCATAGTGGTTAGTACCGTCGCTAAGGTTCACGTTCTGGCCTGGGGTCTTTCTGCATGGACTTTGCATGTTCTCCCTGTGCATGCATGGGTTTTTTCCAGGTTCTCCGGCTTCCTCCCACAATCCAAAAACATGCTGAGGTTAATCAGTCATTCTAAATTGTACATAGGTGTGATATGAGTGTGCTTGTTTGTATGTATATGTAGCCCTGTGATAGACTAGTGACCTGTCCAGAGTGTCCCCTGCCTTCACTCTACATCAGCTGGGATAGGCTCACTTTCAGCATAATAACAATAATAATGATGATGGCTCTGATCTATTCATGTGCCCCAGTGTGAGCAAATTAAAACAGCTAAATGGAATGGAACCACCCTGGTCTGTAATGGTAGCAAGGAACTGATGGACTTGCTGAAAGCAGTGAAAACCGCAAGCAAAGAAAGGGGACTGTTGCTGAACACGAAAAAGACCAAAATCATGGTTGTTGACGACAGCCACAGTGATGCAGATAGAAGCTTTTCTCTGGACTGTGATGTGATAGAAGAGGTGGCAAGCTTTGACTTCCTTGGTTCGGTCATCAACGCAAAAGGGAACTGCACCCAAGAGATCAAAAGAAGACGAACAATGGCCCGAAGCATAGTGCAAAACATGACCAAGCTATGGAAACGTAAACTTCCTTCCTCAAGGTCAGACTACTGAGATCAACAGCCTTTGCAGTGGCATCATATGGCTCCGAATCCTGGACTATGAAGTCAGCAGATAAAATGAGACTGGATTCTTCTGAAATGTGGTGCCACAGGAACTGAAATTGCAGAGGCTACTAGAGCTGCTGCTGACTGTAGATGATGGTGCTCTCTCATTTGAACCACAACAGCATTTACTTATGCTACATGACTTCAGAATAAGAAGAGAATTCATTAAAGTCTTCATTAATTTTATTATTCAAACCTTTGCTTTTATTACTGAGCCATGTCACAATGTTTTCAGTTAAAATGACCTATAAGAGTGAATTCCCGTGGACTTGTAGGTACAGAATGTGTTAAAATCTTCGGTTTACATGCTTCTGCTGCAGCCAAAGGGTAAAATAAAAGCACTCACACTTTTTAGTGATGATTAAGGCTTCGTCAAATCAATAGTGGGTAAACTTCAAGCACAATATGTGGGTGGTATCTGGTTCAGTGTTTCCCCACATTGCTGGTATTTGAACACTTGAAGACTTCACTTCTTTCCTTCACCTGAACAAAACTTACCTGAGAATCAAACCCCTCTTCACTGTTGTCTTCATCTTCTCCACAAGATGCTCCACATTCATCTGTTGGCAGAGTTCACAGATCACATCACTACTCAGTCTGCAGAAAACTAAACAATCCTGCACACCAAACTCACTTTATTTTAGGCCACATTTATGCAAAAATTTTGTCTGCTTAATTTGTGCTTGCTGATAATTTGTGTGGCTGAAATGTAACGTTAAAGAGGGTGATTGCAAGCGTGCAGGATTCACTGGTGTGCACAGTTTTGCAATCTTAAACTGACTGTGTTTTTGCATGAGCTCACCTCCAGATCTTTAATGTTGAATTTGTCCTCAAAGATGTAGGCGGCGTCGGCTCCAGCAGCCAGACCGGCCATAGTGGCCAAGTAGCCGCAGTATCCGCCCATAGTCTCAACGATGAAGACGCGGCGTTTGGTCCCTGCTGCAGACTGCTTGATTCTGTCACAGGTCTGCAGACAAAAAAAGGAATGTGTTTAGTTGTGTGTTTTAAATAAATATGTGCGAGTGCATTTGCTGTAAAGCCACTGACTGAGGTGATGGTGTTGAGGGCAGTGTCTGCGCCGATGCTGAAGTCAGAGCCGGGGACGTTGTTGGAGACGGTGGCGGGGATGACCACCATAGGAATGCACATCTCCTCATATTTCTCTCTGGCCTGAACCAGCTCCAGGCCTCCAACATAGGCCTGCAGCAGCAAGGAAATTAAGATTCATTCGTTTGTGAGCTTCGAATAGAAACTTCAAGCTTATACAACTCTGACAAGGAGCCTGAGAGAACAATAGTGTTTACAGGACTTACTTCAAATCCACCAATGATCACCAAAGCATGGATGTTATGTTTTGCGATGTTCTGGCTGATTTCCTCCAACATTTTGGCTGGAAGGGTTCTTTCAGAAACACAGATGAAGAATAAAGTGAAAATCTTTTCAGTTTTTAGACAAAAACATGTCTTTCCAATAGAGCTGCACCACTAAAAAATAGAACAGGTGCAGTGTGGTTTACCTCTTGGTACCCAACATGGAACCTCCCTTTCCAGTCCAGCCGCTCACTGAAGTCCAAGTGATGGGCTCAATCTGAAGAAAGACAAACAAAGCAACTGACAATACGAAATGCTAATATACATATCCATTAAGAGACAAATAACACATACATACACACATACAAAAATTCAACCGTATATACAGTACAGTAAATAGCAAGAAGTTATCTTGTAGAATTACTTCAAAAAAAATTATAGACTAAATATTCACAGGAGATATAAAGAAACCTGATCAGAGTGCAGACAGTCCTGTATGTTTAATTTGTTAAATTTGTATATTTGACAATACGTTTTTCTAGCTTTGTCCTGCTTGCACTGCCTTTGTGTCTAGTTTGTATATGGGTCAATACATAATTGAGGGACTTTTGAAGTCCAATGGATATACCTAGCATATATTTTTATTAAAAGTTAAAAAAGTGTTTTTATGTTCATTACGATCATGTGTTTACCTTTGAGTTGGTCTGTGCACTAACGAGAAGGAGTTTCTATTTTTTTCAGCTGCCAACATAAATATCTTCATATTTGTGTCCTTGGTTCAAACCTTTACAGATCGATATGTGAAATAATGTTGGAAATGTTTGGTTACCTGTCCGTGAGCCAGACCGTCAAAGCCGTCATGAACAGCCAGCATGTTGTGACCCTGGATGATTCCCATCCTGACCGCTGCACGAACAGCAGCGTTCATTCCAGCGCAGGGAGCTCCGATGTTCATGATGGCCACGTTTATGTTGCTCTGTCCGTAAAGAAGAAGGTGAACTGAGGGGTGAGTTATGAAAAACAGCAGCAAGAGTCTGATTTAGGAAATGAATGATGCTCACCTTAACATCTGGGGGGTTGATGTGAGCCAGCTGCTTGTATGTGTTCCAGTTGTTCTCAAAACTCCTGCACATCAGAAATCAGGCTGAGTGAGCAACACTATTAAATTAAAATGACAGTTTTCTGTTCAAATATTTCAATGGTGCAGTTAATCACCAACAAGGTTTTCTGTGTTTTGTTTTGTGTTTAATTTATTGGTCAAGTCATAAGTATTCTACAGTGTTTAATAGGAACAAATTAATAAATCATTCCATTTTAAAACCATTTTTGATCATTTTATTCATATATGAAGGTTGTATTATAGGAGTTGAATTAAAAAAAGAACAATTATTAATTACTAACTTTCTTTTCTCATCTTATATAATGAATAATTTAGTGAATGGTAAAGAAAATTTCATCTCAAAAAGTTTTACATTCATGTATTTTCTGTATTCACTTGTATAGTTTCGATTTTGTTCTCCTAAATTCAACCTACAGAACACCAACTCAGATTGATCATTTGGTATTTGGGCCAATTAGGGTTCCAACTAGGGATGTCTGATATTAGCTTTCTTGCTGATAACCGACATGCCAATATTGTCTAACTCTCAATTTCCGATTCCGATATCAGTCGATATCGATTTATGTGGGCTATTTCACTAATTTTAGGTAACATCACATATTTCCTGTGATGGAATTAACACACCATACCTAATTTTATTGTGATGTCCCATTGGATGCATTCTCAAATTCAACAAGGCTTTCCAAATGTAAACAGTCTGTGCAAAATAAGAAAACCACTTCAACTTAAGTTATGGAAAAATGTCCTTTTTAAAAAAAATTGTCTCAAACAACAGTTCACACTTTCCCCCTCTCTAAGAGTTAATGCCGGCGAAATCCAGGCATTATTTATCGATTTTCATGATAAATAAAAAAAAAAACAATAGCGATATTGACCAATATTACATTTTAATGTCAATATCGGGCCA
Source organism: Amphiprion ocellaris (assembly GCF_022539595.1). Taxonomy (NCBI): domain Eukaryota; kingdom Metazoa; phylum Chordata; class Actinopteri; family Pomacentridae; genus Amphiprion; species Amphiprion ocellaris. The sequence goes on from NC_072773.1 coordinate 32,109,035, forward strand.
ATAATATCGATGGGCTATCCCTAGTTCCAACAACAGGTCGGTATGTTGGCTTTACTTCAACTTTTAAACTTTTAAGTGGCTCAAACATATTATTCTATTGGGATTAAAGATAATAAAAGTTTGTAGTTATTTTAGGAGCAGACTCCAGGCTCCATTGTGCTACACAGTGATGTCTTTTTTTTTGGGGGGGGGGGTGTCCTTACACTGAACAAATACGTACTTTCCTCTGAGCTTAATGGCATCTTCAAATCTGCCCTGAGCCATGGCAGCAGTCACATCTTTGGTCTGTAAAGAAAAGAAAGTACATGAAGAACTCCCTCTCTGTGTTAATGGAAATCTTTTAAAATGAGCACAGCAGCACATTAGGAAAGTATCTGGTGAAAACACTCTGACGTACCACTTGCACACACTCCATGAGCGGCAGTCTGACCGCCTGGTTCCCCGACAGACTGACCACACAGGCAGGAGTGTCTGGAGTCGCCTCCAGCAGCGCCATCACCGCCTCCACGCCCATCCTGCTGCCCTGGATCATAAAAACACACACCGGTCAGATCAACAGGTGTGTGTAGAGCTGCATGATGTCCTTTATATTAGAGTTATTCTGAATTCTGCCTGAGTTTTGCCTGAAACTCTATTACAAACTATGGATGTTTAAAATTGTATGTTAAAGTTTACATTGATATATCAAATACTTTCTGCACATTTTTTAGCACACTGAATTTCTCAGGAACTATTAAAGATAAAAACCAAAAATTTTCAGTGTTATTGTCATGCAGTTGATTTGGAAATTGCAATTTTAGATCAAATAGTCTCTGATTATGGGTGAATAGTAATATGAAAAAGTATGCCATCATGAAAAGTCCCATCTTTGAACATAGATGCTAAAACAATGCTAAAACAGAAATCAGCTTGTGACCTCATATGTCTGATGTTATTTTCTTTCTCAGTTACATTTTGAGAAACATTTTAAAACTCAAGCACTCTGTTCTAATTGTATTAGGCTATCTAGCCCTATTTATCAATTTCTTTGGTACAACTTCAGCAAAAATACCTTTCTTTTCATTTTTGTGACCAAGTATTTCATATTAAAAAGAAGCATGTCTGTTTTATTTTGTATTATTGTGGCATGTCGCTACATTTGGTTCAGAAAATATCACTTGCTGACTGCATTATCAATTTGTTAGGGAATTTCTGCTCAAAGATGGAACTTTTCAAGAAGGTTTCAATTTTATTTTCATATTTAAACTCACTCAAAATCGGAGACTATTTGATCAACTTGTCCAATGTTACAGATTCTGAATCAATAACATGATGAGCAATGACAATGATATTTTAAGGCTTTTGTTTTTAATAATTCTTGAGATATTGTCTTTTAAACAAGGCCTCAAATTGCAATATGTGCATAAAACACACTGGGATTGAGTCAATAGGCATTTAAAAGCACACATCATAAAAAATGTTCATAAATTTTAAGGCGAAAAACTGTCAAACCATGATGGTGAAAATCTGTTTGATACAGTTTATATAACACTGAATCACCATAAAACTGTATTTTTAAAAAATATTTCCCTACTCTTTCACAGCTATTTAATGGAAAAATGCTGTAATATGTCTAACATTCAATACTGTAGTTTTTGTATTTATTTCTCAAAAAGAATAGAACTACTCACAGTTAAATGTATGTACTGTTGTGCTGATAACAGAAACATGCCGTCATATTTATAACATGGCGATTGTTGAATTTATTTCATGTAAAAAATACAGTTTGTACTGACATACTTTGTGTTAATAATGGGCATATGCTTTAATATTTATGACAGCTATAACTGCATTTTTTGCAAGCATGTCATTCAAAAAATACCTATATTTAATGTTAAATACATTAACTTTTGTGCTGATAATGCAAAAATGCTGTAATATTGATGATAGGTCACACAAAATTTATTTTATAGGTGTTTTCATGTAAATTTTCAATGAGAATTAAAATCTCTTTAAAGGTTAAAACTTTATTTTTACAGTAAAATGTGTAGTGAAGCACATTTTTTAACCGTAAAATCAACAGTATCAATAGATTTCTTTACCATAAATGAAGAACATCTTGAAAATGAAAATCACAGCTGCCTTAATTTTACGGTCAACAAACCAATTTTTTACAGTGCAGTTTATTTAAAAAAATATTTAATATATCAAGCTACAATTTCAGAAATATCTTAACAAATATCTGTACTTTATGCTAAAAAACAAAACACCAGCGAAATCAGAGATGGTTGAGCAGAAACAGTTCTAAAAATGTAACGAGTTTCATTGAGATTCTCACCAGGATTCTGTCAAAGGCGGACGGCGTTCCTCCTCTCTGTACGTGTCCAAGAATGGTGGTGCGAGTATCAAAGCCAAGTCTGTCAGTCACCAGCTGGAGACAAATAAATCCACTGGTTTGTTTGGCAAATTGTCTGTGCATCTCACAGAAAGATATTTATTTGGCCTTCTGTTGGCTTTATTAGACAGCTAGTGTAAAGAGGCAAACAGGAAAGTAGGGAGAAGAATGAAAGACCCGCCGCAAAGGGCTGTGAGCTGGAATCAGACCCAGGCCGCTACGTCGAGGATTATAGCCCCTGTTTATGGGTCACCCACTCAACGAGTTGAGCTTTCTGGGTGCCCTCACCATTACATTTTACCATGCTGACTCATGTGAGAAGAGCTCACCTTCTTGATCTGGTCAGACGTGATCGGTTTGCCGTCTCTGGATATGGCGCCTTCAGCAACGATGATCACGTTCAGACGAGAACCTCGGGCCCTTTGCTAAAGGACACAAAATCACAATTAAGCATTCTGATGTGTGCAAACAGAAAGTGCAGGCAGGAATCTGTATCTACGGATAAACACAAACTCACGTCTGTCAGCCTCCTGCACAGGTGGTTCTCCCAGCCCTCATCTGGTGGCATCTCTGGAATGAAAACCCAGTCGGCTCCGCAGGCCAAAGCAGTGACCAGAGCTAGATACCTGCAGACACAAACATGAGATAAACCTGAACAATCTGCACAGAATTCAAGAGCAGGTAGGCGTGTGTTCATATGTTTAGTCGGTTAAGAAGACATGAGGCTCTTAAGAGTTTTCTAGAAATCAAATGATGATCTGTGTCAATGCATTTCACTTTCAATTTCATAATATATGAGCAAAGATTGCAAACAAAGTGCCAAAATATACTATATGAGATTTTTAATATTCTCTTTTACACAACTGACATACATAAAAAAAGAAAAGATACTGACCCACAGTGTCTGCCCATCACTTCCAGTATAAACGTCCTCTGGTGGCTGTGGAAGCATACAGTATTTTGTATAAATCAACAGGAAATCACAATTTATTTCTGCCATTTTCAATTAAATTTACACTCAAAAATATTAGTCCAATCATTTAGATCACAGAATAATTTGGATTCTATGTACAGAGGACTATGAAACTGCAAAACCATGAAGCAAATTGTGTATTTTTGTGTGCCAATAGACATCACAAATGCTGCTTTGTATTACTTTGCATCAGAAATGTGATATATTGCTCCATATTTTAACATTTTTCTCCTATTGCTGCTATAGAGTGGTCTAATTTAATTACTTTTGGATTAGCAAAATGAATAAAAACAAAGAAGTAATACAAAAAAAAAGGCCTTTAAGTAGCTATGGTCAGGTGGATCTCATTAAAATGGTTTAAGGTTCTACTAAAGAATTGAATTCTTGTTAAAGCATTATTTCCTAAACCAGCAGGAGTTGAACTGTTCTGCGCAAATGACATCTGATGGAGGGAGAAAATGCAGGTTTAGAAACTGATCTCTTGGTGGTTTCTCACCTCTGTGCGGTTGTGGTGATGGCGTCGACCACCTCGATGATGCGGTGCAGAGCAGAGTCAGTGCCGATGGTCATATCGGTGCCGCAGAAGTCGTTGTCAATGGAGCCGACCATACCCACAATGTTCAGGTGGGACGATTTCCTGGCTTGCTCGTCTGTGATCTTACCTGCAGAAAAAATAAATAAACACAAGTCAGACATTTTATCTGTAATGTTAAGAGACATGGACTTCCTGTCCAAAAAAAAAGTCACCACTTGGATTTAACTAAGCAAATATAAATAGGTAAGAGTCTTCCATTGGATAATTACTGCAGGGATGAATATGTTTCAGCTGCAACAACTTATTTAACCCTAGCTGATGCAGTGAGGAGCTTCTTTGGATAACTCAAAACATAATGTGTAAACTTAAGCATTACAACTCTGAAAAGAGGTGCATCAGAAACATAACAATGCAGAATGGTAGAAGATGCATGAAATCTGTCACAAAATGATAACCTAATAAGTGAAGAGGTGGGCCTATCGATCCAAATATAATATCGATACCAGCATTGGTACTGATATTAAACGATACCAGTGTAATGAGACCGATATTTTAGTTTCAGTTTATGTCCTGTATGTCTGAACTGCTGCGGTTTCATCAAAGAGGCGATCTGACTGTCTGTCAGAGCTCCTCCTATCACAGAGCAGCAGCACTTCGCTATTCCTCCTCTTGTGTCTGGTTGTTCTACTGTCACGAAACTCAGAGGCTCCAGACAAACAATCAAACAGGCTCAGCAGCTACATCATACATTATAGTGGTGGAAAGTGTAACTTTCATTTCTTCTGTGGCTCTGTCAGTCTGTTCCACCCTGATGTGTAAAACAAGCTGTTTAGCTGTTGTACGTTCCTTAACCAGAACTAAGGAAAGAGGAGGCAGAGAGCGAGGAAGTTACTGAACCAGTGAGACAATCACGAAGGCTAGCACCATAGCACGGCTACAAAATTAAATAATCATCAATCACAATAATGATTTTTAGCTTCTACTCACTATATGATAACGACTGACTTCGATCTTTAAATTATAAAAATGTGCATTAAAAATCACTCATTTCATCTCGGACTAATCTGAAATGAGGACACTTTATCTCACTCTTTTCAAAGTAATTTTTGCTCACACACCTGTCTGAGCCCCGCAGCCACTGAGCAGCACCAGTCTGTACTGTGAATCGTTTAGGGAACATCAGTCGATATGTTCATTAGTGAGGTGTTTCACTTCTAACCAGGTAGGAACGATGAACTGACTGACTGTCACACCAGTGTGACTGCTGAAGTTAGTCTGGAGTATCGGTATCGACAATACTGGCCCTGTATTTACGTGGTATCAGATCGATACCAAATCTTGCAGTATCACACACCACTAAATAAATGTACAGGAGACTGAAGCAAAAGTTTGAACATGTCTGGGAATGTTCTCTGTAAAACATGATGTAATGATAACCTAATGTCTTCTGTAAAGTGAGATCTAGGGGTGAAATATGACAACCTGATGTCATGATCTGACCAATAGATTTAGAAAAGTAGAATGGTATCCAATCATACACCTTATAGGCGTTGAAAAATGACCAACTCTCACAGCATAAAAGACGATGCATAGCTCAGTACCTCTGGTTTTTCTTGAAGGTATTAATCACTCCTAAGAATTACTCCTGGATTTTTGTCGACAATAAATCCTGCTTCCTCCAAATGCTGACTTCTCCTGGTGATTTTTTTTGAAGATCTTTAACATTTGAACACGGTTAAGTCTTAGACTCTGGCCCATGATTTGTGACTTAGATCACACTTCATCATTACCGGCTCGGACCAGGTCGGCCAGCAGTCCACTCCACTCAGTCCTGAACTCGTTGGCTCCGGTCAGACTGCCGTCGCCTCCGATCACACACAGGTTGGTGATGCCGAGCTCCACCAGGTTGCAGGCTGCCTGCATTCGGCCCTCCCTGCTCCTGAAGTCCTTACAGCGGGCACTGCCGATGACGGTGCCTCCCTGATGCAAGAAGAAGGAGACTATATTAGTATTTATCATTCATTTCTCACTAACTCACATCTAGTGAGGTTGCATCATGCTGTGGGTAAATAGTGTCGGCCCTTTAAAGACTATGTCTTAGAAATCTGCCCCGTCTCGTGCTCTCTTTCAGTCCTACATGAGTCTTCGAGTGTCACGTTTTTTCCACTGCCAGGCCACTTTATTTAGACAGCAGAGCCGATATAAAGAAATGTGAATCACAAGCTTTGCAGTATCATTTCATCTCTAAGGCAGAGTCAGCTGTTTAACGTCATCGCTCAACTAGAATTACCACCTCTCGGTTGTATTTCTCCAGCAACAAGTCAAAGTTGTAGTTTACATCCATTTCCCTGAGTCACGGTGTTGAATGTTGGCTTTGCATGTTGTTTTACAGAACAAGATGATGTGGCAGTGAAATTGTCCTTTTGGATATAAAATGTCATCATTTAGGCTTGGATTTTTTTTTTTTTCCCCACAATATTTTTATTTTGTTTTTCACAGCAATGGAAACATCTTTACATTGTATAGAAACTTGAATACAAACTGTTTTGCTGCTTTTTAAAAAAAACAACAACACAAAAAACAAACAAAAAGTAACAGCAAACAAATAAACAAACTGCTTCTCTCCTCTATAAACTTTAGTGCAAGTCCAGTTACAGTCTGTTATTTCAAAGATAACACAACAAAATCAGCACTTAAGTGCCCTTATATCAGTACATAAGTGCACATGCATTCCTATGAGAATATACACAAAAATAAAAATGCAGGTGCAGAAGCTGCATGGTCCATCAATCACTCATCAATCTGAGGGTCTGCTAAATCTTGATCTTTGACATACTTCACAAAGGGTGCCCATATGTTTTCAAAGACCTGCTGCTTGTCTTTCAAAATGTAAGTTATTTTTTCTACAGGGAGATTTGACAGCATCTGTCTCACCCACTGGCTGATACTTAGTCTACTCATTGATTTCCAAAGTAACGCAATACACTTCTTAGCAGTAAGCAAGCTGAGGTCTATAAAAGCTCTTTCATGTTTTTTTATATTTGGAATTTTTTGGATACAGTCCCAGGAGGAAAAATTTTGGATTTGTTGGAATTTGTTTTGAAATAGTTTTTTCTGTTGTTTTCCTCACCTCCTCCCAAAATGGGCTTATTTTCCTACATTGCCAGATACAGTGAAAAAAAGTTCCCTTCGCATCTATGCATTTTGTGCAGATGTCTGGAATGTTTTTGTCATATTTATTTAATTCAACTGGAGTGATGTAAGTCCTCATTAACCATTTGTAATGAATTAACTTATTGTGTGTGTTTATAGATTTGGTGTGTGCTTCAGCTCAGGCCAAACTCCAGTCTTCCTCTGAAATCTCCAATTGTAAGTTTTCTGACCAGGCCTTGCGTTTGTGATGCGAGTTTTCAGATGACGAAGATGTCAGTAGATTGTAGATTTCTGAGATGAGACCTTTTCTCTGGCTGTTTTTTAGCATAATTTTTTCTAATGAAGATTGTTTAGGTTTCCTATGTTCATTGTTTTGACTAGTTTTAATAAAGTTTCTAATCTGGAGGTATTTAAAAAGGCTTGGATTTTTAATTAGATCCTGTACTTGTCCCCTGTCTGCTCTGCATAAACACTGCCTGAAACACAAAACACAAATATTTAATGATAATATTTGAGATTGTGTAAAATTTTAAGAGTGTCTGAAAACTTTTTTCCACCACTGTATTTGCTTTACTCTCCTCTACAAACAGACAACACAATAACTACACGTATCTCTTGTGTGTAGTTTTTATTGTGTGTGTCTGTGTATTTATTCATCACTCACCAGTTGGAGCATCATGGAAACACTCTCCCATGTAGCGGGACGGATGTTGTCTCCTCCATCCACCAGGCCCTGGTAGCCCTGCAGCAGCACATAACAACACACACTGTGTTTTAATGAGCCTCATGAGTCTCTGTCTTGGATTGATTTGTAATATTATCATGCATCAGTGTACAGCAACCTGCACAGAGCAGATACCTCATGAACAAAGTAGACTTTGGCTCCGGTGTAGAGCCCAACTCTGACTGTGGCTCTGACAGCGGCATTCATACCTGAGACACACAAACAGCATGATCTGGTTTGATTTACGCAAAATAAATGTCAGATTCTCCTCATCGGATATCAACCGAAGACCTTTCAGCGCCATCTTAACCTTTCGGTGACTTGGCCTGCAACAGATGAGACAAAAATAGCCATAGAGGGAAAGGACGGAGCTGGGTTTAGGAGGACTGTACATCTTGTGTACCGTCTCGCCCCCCCTTGGACGTCCAGTACACTAAAGGCCACTGTGAGAAGTTGTGTTGTGGCAGGCTGGCATGTCGCGGCTCTCGTTTCACCGGACAGCAGCTGTGGATGGGGGGCGTTTCTCTCCTCCATACCACAAAAAGGTCAGCGCCACTAAAATTAGCCACAAAGATGTAAAAGAAGAGAACACACAAGGGGGCACGAGAGGCGAGCCTCGACACAAAGGGTTCAGAGATAAAGATCGCACCGGAAAAATGAGACATCAGGCAGTTAATGGATGTAAAGTTTTAGATTGCACAAGGCGGAACAATGATTGATGATTGAACTAACAGGTTGGATTTTAACAAGAATCAGAAACAGGTTTATTGTCAAGTAGGTTTTCACATCAAAAGAATCTGACTTGGTATTTTAGTGCATAAATGTAAAAATGTAGATTAAAAAAGTGTAATCAAGTCATTATAAGTCATAAAAAATAATAGAAATACATCTGGTGTGCAGGAATGTGCAACTTTGTTTTGATTTTTTATGAGAATATGAAGCTGAAACGCTGACTGTAAAGCAGTGAACACATGATGTGATCCTTCTTTGAGCTAAACATCCATCATCCTCTGACAGCTGGCCTTCAACTGTGACACTCTGACAGCTGGGATGAATGCTGCTTGCCCTTTCTGTTCTCTGGCTGCGGATCTTAAGATGTCTTGCAGTCAGAACATTAACGTGACACTTTCTTGGCCTCCGTGAGACACATTTCAACAGCTGGTTGGGATCCAGTGTTCAGCAGGGAACATGCTGCATCTTCATTCATTTCAACAGTTCAAAACAAAGCCGTGGTTCCTGCTTACCTTGGGCGTCTCCTCCCGACGTCAGCACGGCGATGGACCGGCCGATCCCCATCTTGGTGGGGTCCACAGTGGGGTGGACGTTCTGGGACATGTTTCCAGAGGAGCCGGGCAGACAGGTAGCCTCGACAAAGGGGAAAGCAGAAAGGACAGAGTGCACTTCCTTCAATCTCTGCTTCTCAGGGGAGTCACGAGTGAAGACGCTGGCTTTATAGAGTACAGTTCTTGATCCTGCCCCCTCCCACTGACACCCTCCACCACTCACTCTACCACTCACAGAGCCTAAACTAAATATAATCAGGCCCAGTTACCACCTGCAGTGGACAGTCACACACAAGGAAACACATAATGCAGCAGGAGGAAGTGTAAACGCATCTCAGATCAGTTATTTTATATTAATGCAGTGCTGTGAGAGAATATTCACCCCCTAAATCTCAAAAAACCTGGTTGCAGCAGGACTGGACACCCAGACAGCCATGATCAATTAAATCGTCACTTAAAATACTCAGAAAGGTCTTCCCAGTAGCATCCCTCGGAAGAGATAAAGAAGTAGGGAAGGAATATATAGTTATTTCTAAGGAGTAAGAGATGATCTTACAGTGGTGAACCTTCCATGAAGAGTGGGGACAACTCATCCAGAGAGTAAGAAAACATCTAACTATCCAAGGAACTACAGACCTCTGGCTCTCCATTTTAAAGGCCAGAGTTCATGACTCCACTACCTCAAAGACAACATGAAAACACCGAAGACCCAGAAGAACTTTAAGTCTCAACTCAATTTCACCACAGTGACCCTCAAAGTTTCTGGGAGAATGTTTTATAGACGGAAAAATGGAAAACTGAGCTGCTTATGACAGAAAATCCTGGAGAAAAACTTCTCCTCAACCAACTATAAGCTAACTAGGTTATGCAACACAACATTGATGTTAAGTATAAGAAAAATCCATTTCTGACTGGCTAGAAAGAAATAATATTTGCATTTTGGAGAGTGCTAAACAGACGTATTAGGAAAAGGGAAACACTGGTAAACCAGGTAACATTATCTGTTAACAAAAGGCCTTTGACATTTGACAGAAAAAAACTGAGTGAGGCAAAGGGGCAGAAGAGCTCGCAGGTGATGTTACGTTAGAAATAAATATGTGTCAATGTATAATTGTGGGACTTTTTTTTTAACATAGTTGACATTTTTGCTGTTTTCAAGCCTAAAATCAACATGTCTGCCTACAACCAAACACCACATGGCATTTTTACAGAAAGATTCTTCGAAATATTATATATACAATTGAGTAAAACTGAAGTTGAAAGTCCTTTATAAAGATATTGCAGGCAACCTGTTGTTATTTTCCATATAAAATCTGATATATTGCCAAAACAGAAATATCTGTCATGATTATCTCAACTTAATAAAAAGAACACAATCAAAATAATTTCTGAATAAGCTCATTTTATCATTGTTTAGCTAATTAGAAGGTGGTTGTTATTAAATTGGGACGGTTATTTAGTTGACATTTTAGTGATATCCAGTCATTTTTTATTAATAAGTGACTGTTTCCATAATAAATAACTATGGAATTTGTCAAGACATGATCATAATGAACACAAAAAGATTTTTTTTTTTTTTTTTACTTTTAATGAAAATGTATGCAAGATATATCCCACGGACTTCAAAAGCCCCTCAATTATATATTGACCCATATACAGTTTCTACAGTTTCATTTAGCAGAAGCTTTTATCCAAAGCGACGTGCATCTGAGAGTAGATGTAAGAGAAAACAACCTGGATCAGAGCCATAAAACAAGTTCCAGTGTGATAATAGGACCTTGGTGCCTACAGGCAGTGTGGGAGGTAACAGGAATTTTTTTTTCTTCCTTTTTACAGTCTGTTCAGTGCAAAGGTGTTCAGTGAAGAACTGCATTTTTAGTCTTTTCTTAAAGACTGAGAGGGACTCTGTAGATTCAACAGTAACTCATTCCACACCAGGGAACCACCAAGAGGACCCTTAAGAAACCCAAAATGGAAATTAAACCGCATTATCATACCTAATTCAAAACCCAAAAGATGGTGAAACAGCACCAATAATCCTGATATTCCTGAACAAAATGATCAAGTGTCTTCTAGTGTCTCAGCCTGGTTCAGTTTTCAGGTAGTCAGATGGGATCCTCCATAATAATACAACAAGGCTGTCGCAGAATGCGCACATTAAAACTATAGCAAGAGGTATGTTTGCTCACATTAAATGACAGCTGTTTGACGAGCAGAGCAGGTTTTTAAATCCTTTATGTTTGGATCGGAGGGCGGGCCGGGGCGCTTGATTGGCTCCAATCAGGATTCTCACTACACCTGCGGGCCTAAAGCCAACCTGGTGCCTAATCTACATACATTATCTATAAAGTAGAGTTAGCTATCAGGGGCAAGCTGTGGCTGTACACTGTAAAAAAAATGTTTTACGGTGAAAAACTGTCAAACCATAACAGTAAAAATCTGTAAACTCTAAAACAGTTTGATCCAGTTTATATAACACTGCATCACCATAAATAATCAGGAGAAAACTGTATTTTCTAGTTTTTTTCTCTTGAAAAGGTACATTTTACTACTTCTGCAGTTTTTAAATAGGTGTATAACATTCAATACTGTAAATTTTGCATTTATTTCTCGAAAAGAATGCAGTTTTTCACAGTTAAATGTATGTACTGTTGTGCCAGTAACGAAAACATGCCGTAATATTTATAACATGGTGATTTTTGCATTAATTTCATGCAAAGACCAATAAATTGATGCACTTTTCTGTCATTAATGGACATATGGTTTAATATTTATGACAGCTATAACCAGAATTTTTGCACATACATGCTAAAAATACACATATTAAATGTTAAATACCCTAAATGTTGTGCTGATAATGGAAAAAGGCTGTAATATTTTTAATAGGTCACACAAACTTTATTTTATAGGTATTTTCATGGAAATTTTGAAGTAAAGCAAAACATTTTTTCTACACTAAGCACATTTTCAACCACAAAATCAACAGTATCAACACATTTCTTTACCGGAAATGAAGAAAATGTTTCACCATATAAAATTACAGCAGCATTCTGGCAACCACAGCTGCTGGAATTTCACCGTATAAGTAACAATATTTTTTTTACAGTGTACAGCAGGGAGCCCTAGATGCTCTGCTGAGACCTGAGAAGATCAGTTCATACTCAAAACCCCTCTAATATGGTGAAGGTGAAGCAGAAAGAAGCTGAGCTCCAGTTATCAGAAGTGTTTGGCTACAGTTGCTGCTAGTAAGAGTGGACCAATGAGTGATTTCTGCACTGTCACGGTGTTGGTCTCTGGTTTTATTTTGTAGAAAACCACCACTGTGTACATCCTCTCAGTTAGTCCCCGTTTGACTTTAAAGCTTCTTACCTTGTGTGTCTCTGGCGCTTGTGCTTCCTCCCTTTGTGTGTTTTCCCACCGCGTTTTGATTTGTTCCACCTGTTTCTCGTCTTCCAATCAGTCCATGTGTTGTGACGTGTCTTGGTCTTGTTTTACCCTTGATTTAGTTCATCTGCTGGTTCCCTGTTTGATTTTTATTTATCTATTTTAACTCAGGCCCGGAGTGGCTAATCGGGAGGACCGGGACAATTCCCGGCGGGCCGGTCTGATGTTTGGGCCGGTGTTCCAGTTTGACTGGTGATCAGGTTAACTGGCGATAGTTTCCGTCTCCAGATGTTTCGTCCGCAGATTCGTCACGATCAGACCTGGATTTACGTGAAATAAAGATACCAGATAAAGAAGACCTCACCGAAAAACGTCGGCATCACTACTTAACAAAGTCTATATACATGTAAATATCATCTACAGACAGTAAAAAGAAATGTGCGGGCCGAAATAAAAAACACGTATTTTTCAAGTACGGTGAGAGGATTCGAAACCACGTAATCCAGCGATGAAGTTACGAGACCATCGTTTTACTCATTGTGCTACCGATCAGCTCTACAAACATTCTGCTTCATCCATATAGATCACTGTCATCCTGTCAGGTGTTTAACACCACGCAGCACAACATCAGCTTGATTTGCTAAAATACATCGGAACAAACTGAGACCACGTTGTTTAAACTAGTCACTCAGAAAACAGTAAAAACTCGTTCAGTCATCCACGTCCTAACCGTCATTTCAGAGCACTTTAACCGTTGGCTATATATATATATATATATATATATATATATATATATATATATATATATATATATATATATATATATATATATATATATAAAAAAATATTTTTTTTTTAATTTATTTATTTATTTTTTTTTAAACGAAGTAAAGGGATTCGATGTGGTCAAAACAAACAATGGTTTATTCGTTCTACACAGTGAGCCATAAGCACCTATTGGAAGTATTGAAGTAGACTACAGTCACATTTGAACGTTACAGCTACAGATATTCCTGTTGGACTCTGAAGATATTGTGCTGCCATATTTGTATATTTAGCCTATATGTACTCTAAGGTGGATTAGGAACATGTCATTAAATCAAATACTGTCAAACACCACAATTCACTCTAGTCTTCCTCTGTGACATCTTTAAAAGTATCTTCTGCCATTTCTAAACCAGCCAGGGTGTTTGGGAAGACACAAATCACACAAATATATTGTTTGTTTTGACCAGGTCGGATCCCTTTACATCCTTTAAAAAAAAAAAAAAAGTATTGTCAGCGGTTAAAGTGCTCTGAAATGACGGTTAGGACGTGGATGGCTGAACGAGTTTTTACTGTTTTCTGAGTGACTAGTTGAAACAACGTGGTCTCAGTTTGTTCCGATGTATTTTAGCAAATCAAGCTGATGTTCTGCTGCGTGTTGTTCTGATGGGAGGCTGCTGAGGGTCTGAGTGTTTCTGAGAACAAACCCGAGTTAAACCTGAAGTTCTGCTCTGGATCTGTTCCACTGAACACACAAACTAACACACAACACAGCAGTGGACGTGCTTTCATGTTGTGGGTTTTCTTGGTGAGACAATAAATAGTTTTCTGACCCGTTGTTAACCAGGAAGCCTGTGTTAAGTTGTGATTATCCCCAGTTGACATGGGCGTGTTTCCTGAACAATCACCAGGTGTTAAACACCTGACAGGATGACAGTGATCCATATAGATGAAGCAGAATGCTTGTCAAGCTGGTTGGTAGTACAATGAGTAAAATGTTGATCTCATAGTTTTTTCGCTGCATTACGTGGGTTCGAATCCTCTCACCGTACTTGAAAAATACGTGTTTTTTATTTCGGCCCGCACATTTCTTTTTACTGTCTGTAGATGATATTTACATGGATACAGACTTTATTAAGCAGTGATGCCGACGTTTTTCGGCGACGTCTTCTTTATCTGGTATCTTTATTTCACATAAATCCAGGTCTGATCGTGACGAATCTGCGAACGAAACATCTGGATACGGAAACTATCGCCAGTTAACCTGATCACCAGTCAAACTGGAACACCGGTGTTCACCATTTTGCGTGTGTGTGTGTGTGTGTGTTCAGTCCATAGACTCATAGACTGTATATAAACTATACTAAAATATACTCTTCATATACAATGTTTCCTCTAGGGTTTTTTTCAGCAGCAGCGGCAGGCTCTCCGGGGAGCCGTGGCGACGTAAACAAATGACACTTGACTGCAGATTTTACTTGTACAGCCTATTTATTGAATGGCCAGTAGAAGATGGCTTTTTAAAGACCGAATGTTAAAAAAATAAAATAAAAAAATATTTGAACAAGCTCATCTGAAAATGCAGTCAGCAGCTATTCCTACATGGTGTCTAGATATTAGCTTAATGCTATCAATAGTTTACTCACGTTAGCGACACTAAGTTAGCACCGGGCCCAATTAACTGAAGCTACCGATATGTTACGCAACGTTAGCTGGTCACCAGTATTTAGAGAATGTCTGTTTAACTTGTAAAATCTATTATGAGCTATCTTAAGCTAATAACTTTTCTCCGTAAGTCGCTGCCCTATTTTCCAACCCCTCTAACTCTGACCTGGTGCTTGACCTGACGTCACTTTCAAGGCAGCGCTCTCGCGACTAACTAATTAACGTCGTATTAACCGACGTATCAAAGAGTGGCTACTGAGCAAGATAGTTATCTGTAGTTTACCTTGGTACTCGCGAGTACCCGACACAGTACAAGACTCTGCTGTGAAGGTGGAGACATGCGGCGGTGGTGTATTTGCGACAATAACAAAAAAAATTAAAGCTGCAAGCAGCGTTGGACGGGTCCTCGCATCCATGCTCGTCGTCGAATCCACGCACGTCCACCAGGTGGCGCTGCGACCGAGAGTGTATATTGGCCTATGGATGTGATCACGTCCGCACTCTGATGACACATATAACATTTCAGGCAGATCGGATCATGTCCAGGCTAGTTATAGAGCTTTTCCTTCTATCCACCAGGTGGCGTTATGACTGTGGCTGTATTTCAGCATGTGAATGTCATCAGGGCGGGACTCTGATCATACATGTAAAGTTTGAGGCAGATTAGAGTATGTTTAGGGCAGTTACACAGCAGTTGATGTGTCATGTCGAAGCATCAAAGTTTGGGAGCCTGCCATGGCCACGCCCTCAGACTTTTGTGGAGCATTTTGATAACTTTTGATCACCCATGCCTGGAGTACATCCTGGCTGAATTTCATATCTGTCGGTGTTACCCTGTTTGAGTTGATAGCTTTTCAAAATGTCTAAAAATGACCCAAAATTGAAGGTTGGTGTTAAATTCTAGAAAGAAGAAGAAGATTAAAGAAAGAAAATACATAAAAAAGAAGCAATTAAATAAATGGGAAAAAGTTAAGACAATTAAACTTTTATAAAGTATGGGGGGAAAAAAGATGTAAGAAATTAAAGAATTGTATTTAATAAATAAACAGGAAATTTGTAAATAAGTGTTGTAGTCTTTTGCAGTTAATTGATGGATAGGCGTAGTGAGAGACAGCCAGACAATGGGGTAGAAATAAGAATGAGAACAACTAATATAGCACAGGGTTGCGAGCGGGAATCAAACCAGGGCCTCAGCATTGAGGACCAACTACATGCGTCAGTGGCTTAACCCGCAGAGCTATATGATCACACATGTTGGCTGTCAGCAAAGGTGTATCAATCCAATAGAAAGTCTAGGGGTAGGGTTCGGGTTACAGAGGAAGGTCCTGACAGTAGGAATGTACCAAAAACATGGATATAAAATTATACATTTTTTCATAATTTAATATTAAGTCACACTAGCCAAAAAATTCTTAGAATAAAGTTGGGGTTTTTCCTTCAGCCGTTGTGGTTGCACTGTACCTTTAGGTTATCTAGATCTACAACGGCTGAAGGAAAAACCACGGATTAATTTCTCAGAATATTCGGCTGCTTAGTATTAACATTAAAAATATTTATGTGTAATATTAATTACCCTATTTTTTTCATTACAACTGTAAGGACCTTCCTCTCCAACCCTAACCCTACCCCTAGACTTTCTATTGGATTAATACACGTTTTCAAGACCAGAACATGTGTGGTCATGTAGCTCTACGGGTTACGCCTGTGATGTTCAGGACTCATTCTTGTATTTTACACTCTCTGATGTTTTCTTTTCTTCATGTCTAGTGTGTGAATCATTTCTGGTTTGTCTCTTCAGTGTCTCATGTGGCCCTGCAGCTTCTCCTCCTCCACCTCCTCCTGAAGCCTTCATCTTCTTCATCATCAGCTGCTCAGTGACTCTGTTGGACGTCTCACCGTGTGGCAGCAGCTCAGGTCAGTGGTGAAGATCCTCTTTATCAGCTCCACACCCACAGACGTAGTGAACGCAGCGTCTGTTGTTGTGCTAATAAGAAGCTGCATCTGAGCAGCAGCAGCTCTGTTCACTCCAGCCTCAGTCACACATGGAGTCAGAGCAACACTCTGTCAGAGCTGATTCCTCAATGTTAGATCTGATTAATCTCTCTCTAGTAACAGGTTATGTACCACAGGCTTTTAAGGTTGCTGTAATCAAACCTTTACTTAAAAAGCCCACTCTAGATCCAGATGTTTTAGCCAACTATAGACCAGTTTCCAACCTCCCATTTCTCTCCAAAATTCTGGAAAGAACAGTTGCAAATCAATTATGTGAACATTTACAAAGGAATAGCTTGTTTGAAGAGTTTCAGTCAGGCTTCAGAGTGCATCATAGCACAGAAACAGCTCTGGTGAAAGTTACTAATGACCTTCTCATAGCGTCAGATAATGGACTGGTCTCTATACTTATTTTATTGGACCTTAGTGCAGCATTCGATACAATCGACCACAAACTTTTATTACAGCGACTAGAACATTCTATTGGCATTAAAGGGACAGCACTGGACTGGTTTAAATCCTACTTATCAGACAGGTTCCAGTTTGTGCATGTCAACAATGACTCTTCTGAGCATACTAGGGTTAATCATGGAGTTCCTCAGGGTTCTGTCTTAGGACCAATACTGTTCACATTATACATGCTTCCCTTAGGCAACATTATTAGGAAGCACTGTATTAATTTCCATTGTTATGCTGACGACACTCAATTGTATTTATCTATGAAGCCAAATGAAACTAATCAGCTAGCTAGACTGCAAGATTGTCTTAAGGACATAAAGACCTGGATGACCTATAATTTCTTACTACTAAATTCAGACAAGACTGAAGTCATTGTATTTGGCCCCAAACATCTTAGAGAATTGCTTTCAAAGCATATAGCTACTCTGGATGGCATTACATTGGCCTCCAGTACTACTGTGAGGAACCTCGGTGTTATCTTTGACCAGGACATGTCCTTTAACTCGCACATAAAACAAATCTGTAGGACTTCCTTTTTCCACCTGAGAAATATTGTGAAAATCAGGAACATCCTGTCTCAGAGTGATGCAGAAAAACTAGTCCATGCATTTGTTACTTCTAGGCTTGACTACTGTAATTCCTTATTATCAGGTTGTCCCAATAGCTCTCTGAAACATCTACAGCTGATCCAAAATGCTGCAGCCAGAGTACTGACGGGAGTTAGCAAGAGAGATCATATTTCTCCTATATTGGATTCTCTTCATTGGCTTCCTGTTAAATCTAGAATAGAATTCAAAATCCTTCTTCTGACATATAAAGCTCTTAACAACCAATCTCCATCATATCTTAAAGACCTGATAGTACCATATTATCCTAGCAGAACTCTTCGCTCTCAGACTGCAGGCTTACTTGTTGTTCCTAGAATCTCTAAAAGTAGAATGGGAGGCAGAGCCTTCAGTTATCAGGCGCCTCTCCTGTGGAACCAGCTCCCAGTTTGGGTTCGGGAGGCGGACACCCTCTCTATTTTTAAGACCAGGCTTAAAACCTTCCTTTTCGACAAAGCTTATAGTTAGGGCTGACTGGGGGACCCTGACGGGGTATGCTTGTGTTTTCATTTGCACAACTGACTTCCCCTCTTGACGTCCCTTAGTTCTGCCCCTAGTTATGCTGCTATAGGCCTAGACTGCTGGGGAACCTCTCTTGATGCACTGAGCCCTTCTCTAACTACCTATGTATTTACTACATATACCATTATTGCATTACATTCACTCTGTTTCTTTCTGTGTCCTTTCTCCGAGTGTCCCTGGTCCCAGAGCTGGATGCTGGATGCTTCAGATTTGTGGCTGTGTTTTATGGTCCTTGTGTCCCACCCCCCACCTCTCTATCTCTACCCCTCTATCTCTACCTCTACCCCTCTATCTCTACCTCTCTACCTCTTCTGTCCCTCTCAACCCGTCCGGCCAGCAGGCAGATGGTTCCCCCCACATTAGAGCCGGGTTCTGCTCGAGGTTTTTTTCCCTGTTAAAAGGGTGTTTTCCTTGCCACTGTCGCCTTTTGGCTTGCTCTGGGGGTCAGGCATATGGGTTCTGTAAAGCGTCTCGAGACAATTTGACTGTAATTGGCGCTATATAAATAAAATTGAATTGAAAATTGAATTGAACTGAGAGCTCTCAGCAGTTTTCTACCCATTTAAGAACAGGACAAACCGAACAAGCTGTTGTATCGATTTGTCCACGATTTCCTCTCATGTGTCCATTTTAAGGAGTTTGCAGTCAACCAAGGCCGACTCAGAATCACTCCCACCGGGAAGATCTGTGAAGGAAGGTCCACCCGGCTGGTCCAGAAGCTCCGGTCCAGCAGAGCAGCGTCAGGATGGAGACGTAACCGGGTGAGTTAACTAGCGAGGCGACACATTCACATAGAAAATCCAACAATTCCTTCTGTTTTTACAGTGTGTGACTCTGGTAAATGGTGTCATTTTTCAAAGCTGGTGGGTTTTGGGCTTCACAGATTGAACCTAAATGCTTTTCTTAAACAAACTGCTGAGCTGCTGCACAGTGAAATGTTTGAGTGGAGCTCAGGATGAAAGCATCAGAGCTGTTTTACATGTTTTTATGTTCAGCTAATATCATTTCCTCTGGACAATGTTTGTGGTGTTAGAAGTGGACGTTTGTAGGGAGTTTTCAGTTGTAATACTTAAATGCATAAATATTTGCAGTGGTGGTTTCACTGCAAGCATCTACTGATGTCACCAGTGAAGTAAATAAAAACAGCATTTGTTGAACTTTACGCCTCTCAGTGTCTGCAGTTAGTTTAGCTGAATCAATGCAAAGATATTTCTGTTTTTCTACATGACAGGAATGTCAGTGAAATCCAAATGCTAAGAATAAACAAGTGATCTGCCTGGTCACAGATCCCACTTTAATCCAAAATAAAGACTTTGCAAGGAAATGAACTTGAAATATGAGCCACCAGTAAAAGTTGTGATCAGACAGAAGGGCCTGTATTTTATCTTTGGAGAAGTTTAACATGTAAGTTTGTGCAGCTGATCAGTGGTGAGGCCTGTGGATGACTGGAGATGTGTGTGGACACTTAGACGAAGCAGCAAATGTGTTGAAAATGAGTTGTCTTCTCAGAGTCTTGAAGATGTTTTGTCAGAGCTAAGAAAGAAGTAAGAGATCCTGCAGGTGATTGTTGAGTGGTGTTGAGGAATTTGAATGTAGAGGAATAGCAAAGAGATTTTGAAGATATTTAAGCCATAAGTTGTATTTTATTTGTTTGCTGTTCTCTCCCATTTGTAGTGAAGAGAAGTGATTTGACATGAAGAATGTGATTTGTGTGGCTTTGAAATTGTGTTAAAATGTAAAAATGAGTGATGAGGAGAAGAGTGTGACTTTTTAGTATTGTGTTTTTTAGCGTGTTCTTTAAAAGTTGTAGGTAGATTATCTTCTTTTTTTGATTTTGTGGATTGTTTTTTTTTCTTTCAGTGTTGATGTCACCGCCTTGACGAATAGAAGAAAAGCCTGTATTTGGGTATGTAGGACTGGTAGTCCAGAGGTAGTGGTGGTGGTTTGGAACCTGGAGAGTGCAGGTTTGATCCCCCACCCTGCTCAAGCTTTTTTTTTTACATTTGGGCAAAATTTGCCAAAAATTTTCGTGCCTTCGTGCCTTCGTGCCTTCGTGCCTTCGTGCCTTCGTGCCTTCGTGCCTTCGTGCCTTCGTGCCTTCGTGCCTTCGTGCCTTCGTGCCTTCGTGCCTTCGTGCCTTCGTGCCTTCGTGCCTTCGTGCCTTCGTGCCTTCGTGCCTTCGTGCCTTCGTGCCTTCGTGCCTTCGTGCCTTCGTGCCTTCGTGCCTTCGTGCCTTCGTGCCTTCGTGCCTTCGTGCCTTCGTGCCTTCGTGCCTTCGTGCCTTCGTGCCTTCGTGCCTTCGTGCCTTCGTGCCTTCGTGCCTTCGTGCCTTCGTGCCTTCGTGCCTTCGTGCCTTCGTGCCTTCGTGCCTTCGTGCCTTCGTGCCTTCGTGCCTTCGTGCCTTCGTGCCTTCGTGCCTTCGTGCCTTCGTGCCTTCGTGCCTTCGTGCCTTCGTGCCTTCGTGCCTTCGTGCCTTCGTGCCTTCGTGCCTTGCTTATGGGTAAATCTCCTTGTTTTCCTTTTTCCCAGCTCCAGTCCAGTGACACTCCACTCCACTCCACACCACAGACCACAACCTTCCCACTCTACAAGGTTCCCAGGAGGGATTCGAACCGTGACCAACCACATGACAGACACACACCCTCTGTGTGAGCTATCTGTCACACAAGGTCCCTGGTGGAGTTTGTTGGAATCATGGTTGCAAGAGGTTGTCATGCAGCCAAAGTGTAAAAAGAGCCTTGAGCTGAATTCAAACCAAAGACATCCTGTATGAGAGGCAGATAACTTACCACTGCACTATCCTTCCTACTGGGTGTAGCTGTTAGTTTTCGTAAATGATGGTACGCAAAAGTATTAAGGAAGTGAAGATAATAAAGGTACTAAGGTACCGGGGAGGCAAAAAACTTACCTCTACACCACCTGTCCTACAAGATGTTGCTCTAACTTTGCTTAAATGATGCTATCAATTATTACTGGTGCAACCAAATGACAAATAAAAGGTGTGAGTGGAGATCTGAATCATGTGAGGTTTGTTTCTGAGACTGAATACACCTGATCTCATCTGATCTGCAAAGCTAAGCAGGGTTGGGCCTGGTTAGTATTTGGATGGGAGACTACCTGGGAATACCACGTGCTGTAAGCTTTTTACTTCTCCTCACAACCTGAACAACACACTGCTAGCGACAGCTATCAACTAAAACCTCTTGGTTTCTTTATTATACACTCTATGAGGTGGATAAGCTGCAGCTCATGCTGATTTATTGCTGCTTCTGGTTGGAGCCAAAGAACAAAGGCTTCACCTGTTGGAGCAGCTGATGTCCTGCAGCCTCTTCACCACAGAAAGCCTCTGACAGCTTCAATTCTTTACACTCTGACTGCAAGACACCAATCACATAGGAACATTTACATGTATGGAACAAAGAGCTGAGCTGACACTCAACATATGTTTGAGCATTTATTGATAAAGACATTCAAACATGTCTAGAGATAGAACACCAACGCACGGTGTAAGAAAGGTCAGAACAGACTTCACCTGCTCAGGAAACTGAGGTCCTTCAGGGTGCAGGGAGCAATTCTGAGGACCTTTTATGGTTGTGTGGTGGTATCAGCCATCCTGTATGGACTGGTCTGCTGGAGCAGCAGCATCACGGCTGCAGACAGGAAGAGACTAAAGAAACTGGTTAAGAAAGCAAGCTCTGTCCTGGGCTGGTGGTAGACAGGAGGATGATGACAAAGCTGTTGTCTATCATGGAGGACATCTCCCACCCCCTGCAGGAAACAGGACCATCACCGTCAGCTCCTTCAGGGACAGACTGCTTCACCCACGATGTTTGAAGGAGGTCCTTCCTTCCTGCAGCAGTCAGACTGTGTTCAATCAAGCCTGCTCCCAGTAGTTCAGATCACCCATGAAGTAACTGCAATAAAATGTAAATAAGTCAATATGTGCAATTTCACAGGGTTTTTTTTTTTTTTTTTACAAGCATTTCTATTTCTTCTCTAAGGAGAAAGCATCTATTTATATCTGTGCACTGAGTGCTGCTTTTCTTTTTACTTTTTTTCCTATCTGCTACTGCCACACTGAAAATTTCCCCACTGCAGGATCTACCTATCCATCCATCTATCTATGGTCCATCTACCTCCCTACCTATCTATCCATCCATCCATCCATCCATCCATCTCTCTCACAGATGTGGGGGTTGATTCACCTGTTCTCAATCACCTTAATCCACGAAGGCCCGGTTCTTCATTCTTCCGCTCTCTGCCAGACCACAGACTTTGAAACCAGAACCTTTCTCCTACAATTAGTCTGGTTTCCCCTTTTTGTTTTCACCTTGGTTTAGTTATCCTTTCTGTGTTGGTTTTAGTTTCATTCGTTAAATAAACTCCTTGTAATCTTTGACCTGTGTCTGCAGATGTCCTGTGACACCAATGATCCCATCTGATATTTAGCATGTTTTCAATTATTGGTCCCATTTCTTAAAAAAAAAAAAAAAAAAAAAAAAAAGCCCCCCTGAAATCTGATCAGATAAATGAATGTGAAACTACTTTGGGTCTGCTGCAGCTGCCTCCCTCTGATCTTTGTCCTGCCCACAGCACAATCTGATCAGTGAAACACTGAAGGACAACTTCAGCATGTAAAACATAAATAAGCAAAGGCTGCAACTCGTGATTATTTTAATTTTAACTTAACTTTATGTGCTGTTCAAAAACTTTATTTTTTTCTGCAAATGTGTAGTGATTCCAAATCTTGGTTATTGAGCTCCTTGATTACAAAAAAAATCTGTATCGACCCGGAAAAAAAAACAAACATGTCAGGCACCCTATGATGTTAACTGTTTGCCTGAATGTTTTTGTTTAAAATCCTCAGTAATAACCTTTGACTGGTTGCTCTTAACCCTGTAAAACTCACTGCTGCAAAAATACAACATCAGCTTATTTTTTAATTACTATTTTCTATTATATATATCTGAAATAAACCCTAATCTGTGGGTCTGACAGCAGCGTGAGGTCAAAGAAGCTGCCATCAGCTGCTGCACTTCTGTCCGTCCAGCAGATGGAGCCATGGAGCTGCAGTGAAGTGAAGAGCAGCACAAGGCAACCACCACTTCCATCCACTGACGCATTCAATTTGACTGACGCTAATGTTTTATTGACTTCCAACCACTAAACCAATATGATCACTGATGCACTGAGCTGAAGAAGTAATGTTACATTTCAAACATAACTGGGGAAATAACCGAAACTTCTTCCTTAGGAAAGGAGAAAGTATAAGAGTATAAAGGCAGTGCAAGAATAAATAAGAAAAAAACGGTGCAAAAATTGCCCATAGCATTATATACAGATGACTTTATTCTTAAAAAAAAAAAAAAAAAAAAAAACAACAAACATGTAGAAGACTATATACAGAGGATCAGGTTTCAGGTATAGATAGATCGACAGATGAATCCTTACTGTGAAAATATTTAAAGACATTGAACATTGTGCAATATAAGGTCGGTCAGCAGCCTCAGTTCATGCACCAAGAAAACTTTTATGCATTTTTTAAAAATAAATTTTCTCCATTTACAAGGCAGGGAGATAACCGAAACTTCTTCCTTAATAGTTCCTGTTTAGTTTGTATGCTGTGGTGTCAGGATTACTACACGTGGAAATGAATATCAAATTAAAATCATTTCCATATCTTGACAAGTTGTTGCGATCAAAAAGTAAACTAAAGCTGCAAGCAGCGTTGGACGGGTCCTCGCATCCTTGCTGGTCGGCGAATCCACGCACATCCACCAGGTGGCGCTGCGACCGAGAGTGCATGTCGGCCTATGGATGCGATGAGGGCTGGACTCTGATCACACGTGCAAAATTTCAGGCAGATTGGAGCATATTCAGGCTACTTCTAGAGCTTTTCCTGTCCATCCACCAGGTGGCGCTGCGACTGAGAGTGTATATTGGCCTATGGATGTGATCAGGGTCAGACTCTGATCACACGTAAAATTTCAGGCAGATCGGACCATGTCCAGGCTAGTTATAGAGCATTTCCTTCCAACCACCAGGTGGCGCTGCGACCGAGAGTTTATGTCGGCCTATGGATGTGATCAGGACTGGACTCTGATCACACCTGTAAAGTTTGAGGCAGATTGCAGCATGTTTAGGGCAGTTACACAGCAGTTGATGTTTCATGGCGAAGCATCAAAATTCACGAGGCCGCCATGGCCACGCCCTCAGACTTAAGGTGAGCATTTTGATAACTTTTGATCACCCATGCCTGGACTACATCCTGGCCGAATTTCAGCTCTCTCGGTGTTACCCTATGTGAGTTTATAGCTTTTGAAAATGTACAAAAATGACCCAAAATCGTCAAAACGTATGACATATAATTCAAAATGGCCGACTTCCTGTTGGGTTTTGGGCATGGCTGTCAATTACATTTTGGTGTGTCTTGACGAGTTACATATGCCTACCAAGTTTCATAATTCTAGGTGACACGTACTGGCCGTAGTAAATGTTTGAAATTTTCCAGGTGGCGCTATGGAGCCATTTTGCCACACACATGTGCAGTTTCCCTAAAATCTGAAATGGGTTGCCGGTCCAGATATGTGTGGTAATTTTGGCGAGCATTTGAGCATTTTTAACCTGTCAAAAAGTACTTTGTTTATTCCGGCAACGATACGTTGCCACGGCAACGATACGTTGCCACGGCAACAGCGTTTTATGAATCGTCAAAATCTTCACACTGTGCCATCGTCAATGTGTGGTCACTCACCTGACCAATTTTCAGAATCATTTGACAAAGTATCAGGCAATGGCACGTGCAAATGTAATGACAATTTCTTCCTGTTGCCAATCGGTGGCGCTATGAGTATTTCTAAATTTATGAATGTGGATGTGTTCAGAACCGGACTGGTGTCCATCACATCAAGTTTGGTCCGGATTGGATCATTTCCAGCTGAGATATTAATAATTCAATTTTTATGGCGAGAAATCGAAATTCGCCGCGCCGCCACAGACACGCCCCTTGACGACGAGTCACCATTTTCCCTGGGAATCATCATCAATGTGTTCAGGCTTATGTCACCACATTTGAGGTGAATCTGATCAACGTGCTAAGAATAGTACATCAAAGTGTGAAAAATGTTAATTTCCTGCTACCACAAGGTGGCGCTATGACTGTGAATGTATATAACCACATGGATATTGTCAGGGCTGGACATTGATCACACATGTCAAATTTCAGGCAGATTGGACCATGTACAGCTGAGTTAGACACCACTTCCTGTTTCATGGCGAAGGATCCATTTTTTTGGGAGTCGCCATGGCCACGCCCTTTGAAATGAAATGAACATTTTGATAATTTTTCATCAGGTCGCGTGTTTGCATATATTGGCCAAATTTGACGTCTGTCGGACTTATCCCCGATGAGTTATTAATTTTGAAAAATTTACAGCTAATTCAAGATGGCCGACTTCCTGTTGGTGTTAGGGCGTGGTCATGATTGACTTTTTTGGGTTTCCTGATGTGCTGAATATGCATACAAAATTTTGTAGCTGTACATGAAACATCGTGCAAGTTGGCCTAATGACCAAATTTTCAATTTTCCAGGGGGCGCTATGGAGCCATTTTGCCACACACATGCGCAACTCCCATAAAATATCAAATTTTTCGCGAGGCCTGATGAGCATGCCACGTTTGATGCGTTTTGGGGTATGATAAGGCCGCCAAAAAGGCAATTCAAAAGTCCGGAAAAGAATAATAATAATAATAATAATAAATAATTCCTTGCATTCCAATAGGGTCTTCGCACCATTCGGTGCTCGGACCCTAATAATAATAAATAATTCCTTGCATTCCAATAGGGTCTTCGCACCGTCGGTGCTCGGACCCTAAAAAATGCAGCGTCAGGGCAGAGCAAGTATGACTGCAGCTTTGGACGTGATCTTTACACAGAGGGGTCAATCATATTAGACACATGTTAGAAGATGTTTTACTGCAGGTCTCACATGTTGTGCACAGTTTAACTGATGATATCTGTAGGTGTCAATAGTTCACTCTGTCTGAGATGAATCCACAAACTCGACACTAAAATCAATACAGTCACTGAAAGGAAAAATGCTCTTTCTGCAAAACAAACAATAAAAAAGCAAATGCTTTGAGGAATTATGACCCACCCTGCTTCACTTGTTTTCTCCTTGCAGCCCTTGCAATGATGCAATTCAATAAACTTGAGACTTATTGTCTTGTGTGTTGCGTTATCATCAGTTTCTCTGTTAGGTGTTAATTTCAAGTATATAAAAAGTCTCCAGTGTTAAATGGAGACAATATGGAAGCAACATGTACATTTGCACATATTAGTCCTATGTATGAGTGCACACAACCATACTGCATGTAAAAAGCTGCAGGCTTGGCTTGTCATACTCGCCACATATGTTGTTCGAAGCCTAAAAAATTGGTGAAATGTCAACCAAAGGCTACATTTTTAGTAGGAACTTTCTGGGACACTTTTTCCATTTTTAAGTGCCAGTAAATTAAAAAATGGCCTCTGCTGGAGCCATTTAATGGAACGATAACTTGTCCTGTTTCACTTCTAATTGCAATGATGCAATTCATTAAACCTAATCCATTAACCTTTCAAGTATATATAAAAAGCCTCCAATTTTGTTAAATGGAGACAATATGGAAGCAATATGTAACTTTGCTAACTATGTTAGAGACCTCAAAAGTTGGTGTAATGTCAACCAAAGGCTGTATTTTTAGTAGAAAATATGGATACATGCACAAAAATACACTTAAAGGAACTTTCTGGGGGAACTTTTCCATTTTTAAGGGCCAATAAATTAACAAAAAGGCCTCTGCTGGAGACATTTAATCCAATAATTCTTGTTTTTACTTTAATGTTTTTAAATGTTGTCAAGCACTTTGTGTTTTATTGTATGACAAGTACTATATAAACAAAGTTTGACTGATTGAATTTTGCATATATAATGACAATATATAAATCTCTATGTGCATCAGTTTTTGTAGTCCTATGAGTGAGTGCACCCATTTTTGCATGTCAAATTAGCTTCAAAGCCACAACTTTGCCGTCCCATGCTTGTGACTCATCAAATTCTACTGATGTTAGAGGCCTCAAAAGTTGGTGAAATGTCAATCAAAGGCTGTATTTTTAGTAGAAAATATGAATACATGCATAAATGTACTCTTAAAGGAACTTTTTGAGGCATTTTTTCCATTTTTAAGGGCCAGTAAATAATAAAAATGGCCTCTGCTGGAGCCATTTAATTGAATGATTATTTCTTTATTTTGCACATTAAATGACAATTTAAATCATTGCATGTCAAAATAGCTTAAAAAAATGCGTTGGCTTGTCATACTTACCACACATCAAATTCTGCTGATGTTAGAAACCTCAAAAGTTAATAAAATGTCAAATAAAGGCTGCATTTATAGTCAGAAATAGGGATACATCCACTTGCAGGAATTCTTGTTTGAAATCTTTGCACTCTTTTTCCATTTTCAAAGGCCAAAAATGAAAAATTTGGCCTGTGATGGAGCCATTCGATCATTTTTGATCCGCTGGAAACAATCGTATCTTTTTTCCCTCCTGATTCCGTGGCTGTGGGAGTTACATTTCTGGAGATGTTTAGACTTTATTTAACGGTGAAGTAAATAAATAAATAAGGCCTGAAAACATATGAATGTCTCTAGATTCAGCTAAAAAAATGTTTAACAGAACGTAGTTTTGGGTCCCAAATAAGAAAATAAGTAAACAGTGAAACAGCACCACTATCTGAAATGACACAAACTGTGTGAAATGAGAGAAAAATGCAATAACACGAGGTCTTATGATTGCTGTACGATGCGTTTGCATAAAGCTACGAAGAAACCTGCAAAGTCCATAAATAACTTTACTTTCTAGGTAAATTTTTTTGCTTACAAATATTTGTTCCTGCACAAAACACAGAGATGAAATTCTAGTATTTTTTTGTTTCGCATTTCAAAAGCAGTTATGCTAAAGTAAAAACAATGCAAGTAAATAAGATTAAAAACATCTAGTGTAAAATATCTCAAGATAAAATAAACATTTACAGCAAATGCCAACAGTTAAGAATAAATTATATGATAAAAGTGAGTCTTGGGAGGAGTCCAAAAGAGGATACTGAGTTTTACTGTATCAGATCTATAAGGATCAGATAATTTCATGTGACAAGTTGGGACTTTGGAGTCAATAATGGGACACTTATCGAAAGCACATGCAGTGATGAAACTCATAAACACCAGCAGTCTATGAAGGAATACTAAACCTCAGTGATAACCAGAGAATAGCAGCTATAGTTATTACTCATAGTGCAGATAAAACCTGGCAAAGCACAAATACTTTGGTCACCTGAGCATTAAAAGTCAACTGAAAGTCAAAAGTAACACTGAGGCTGTTTAACTCTTTATGAATATAACTTGATAAGAGACTGAGATTGTTAATGCTGCGAGAGCTGGCAGCTGCATGAGAAGTTTGACCTCGGAAATTGCAAAAATAAATCCAGCTCAGAGTGCAATTACTAGATTTTCATAGAGCTTCATAGATGAAATGCCCTCTCTTCATCTGCAAGCAGCAGCTGGTTTAACCCTCCTGTTGTCCTCATTTACGGGCACCAAAAAATAATGTTTCCTTGTGTGAAAAAAATCCAAAAATTCAGCAAAAAATTCCCCACATTTCCGAAAATTTGCAAAACTAAGGTTTTGCAAGAAAATTCCAATAATTCCTTCCAATAATTCCAATAATTCCTTTTTAAATAAAATTTAAAAGTTTAATCTAAAAAAAATCCCCCAAATTTGGCAAGAAAACTCTTGTAAATATAAAAAAAATGAGTAAAAATCTTCCA